>NC_138054.1:26426082-27026082 GCF_964194185.1 Rhinolophus hipposideros | reverse complement strand
TCCAGGCAGGGTATTAAGCTAGGGCTGATGCATGTCCTTGGGTCCTCTTTATGTTCTGTAAATAGTGATGGCCTTTATCAGTGCAATGTTTGCACAGTAGTTCTTAAACTCTGTAGAGTGGGCAGACACATCAGCTCTTTTGGGCAGATACGTTAGTTCTTTTGGATATGAAAACATTCATATTTCAAACTTTGAGAGTCTCCAGGAAGCATGATGATTAGTGTTGTCTCTGTCAAAAATCTAAAGAGAGTGGGACCTTAGAGTCTTGGCTATAGCACTCACGGCATGAATAGTATTCCATGCGGATGTCTTCGTTCAAGTTTTTTATTTTTTGTACTTCTGATGCTGGATGTCTCTGGCTGAAGGTTTGATGTGGTTCCTCCCTACACTGTGCACCCTATTAATATAACGTACTGTACTGGGTTCCATATAAATGTCACTGGGGTAGGCATTTATTAATATTGTATTTTAATACTGTTCCTAAGATCTCATTTTACTAGTGAGAAACCTTTGATTTCATTTTATTCTTTGTAATTCTAGACACTAAATTGTAGGTTAGCCATAGTGACATTTTTTAAAATGGGATATATTTTCTTGCACAGTTGTTCAAAAAGAGACATGTTTCAGTGTTCAATGCTGCCCTTTGTTTTACAGGTACGGGTTTTCTAGTTCAGACAAGTAAGACAAACTGTAGGCTGTCTTGAGGTCTTACTCGCATGCTCTCTGGGCTTTTTCTGAGTGTTGTAGACACAGCGAGACTGTGACAGTACAGTGTGCCCCGGTACTATTCTGACAGACTGGGATTTTCTGTACTAAAACCTTACTTTGTTTCAAAAAGTAAACAGACATTAGTACAATAAATAAAGGTCAATTTCTGTAAAAAACAAAAAAAGGACTAAGAATTTAAATACAAAAGATAAATACTGAAAGAAAATATTAGCAATATGAAGGAACAAGAAATCATAAAAAAAAGAATTAATTAGAAATACTATGTAAGGAACTTCCACCTACACCAATGGCATGCTAAGTAATTATGAACCAACCCTCCTGCCTAAAGCAACTAAAATAGCTAAATGAAATATAAAAAGTATCTTTTATAAGGCATCAAAGAACTAACAAGGTATTTATCTAGAAGAGGGCTTATACTGGGCCATGAAACAAGTCTCAACAAATTTCAAAAGATTGGAATCATACAAAAAAATGTTATTTGATCACAAAGCAGCTATATCAAATATCAAGAGAAACAACAAAAAGCTAGAAAAAAAAAGTAACTAGAAAATCATGATATACACAGAAATCAAGAACTATTATTGTCAATAATCCATAGGTCAAAGAAGAAATCATAATGGAAATTAATATAACAAACTGATTTATAATGAAAATATTACAAATTAAAGCTAATAAAAATTCTTAGCCTTAAATATATAATAATCCTGTATGCTTTCATAAATATGTATTTCCTATAAATGTACAGTATATGCATTCCTATAAAATCTTGCATTCTGTAAAAATGCATACTAAATATAATAGGGCTTATGGAAAAAAGTCCTATTGAAGCAAACAACTGAAAAATCCACGCAACCTTATAACAAGAACACTAACCTAAATAATAATTGTAATAAAAATATGAGCACAGTTGTACAGTTGTGGCCAAATGGTTATGGCTATGGACTAGAAAAATACTAGCATAGTTAAAAAGACATGTTAAATTCCTCATAAAGTTATACATACATAACACTTCATGTTTTTGTGTGTGTGTGTGTGTTTTTATGTAGGTTGATGGTGTAATAAGAGGCTCCTTAGTTATAAACACAAAGGACAAAAATGCCCAAAGATTGGGCATTGCATAATATGTACTTTCAAGGCACAATACAAGGCCAACCTGGGCCCAGAAGAGGATCGGGTAAGAGCATCGTGTACAGTACTGTATTCCTTTGAGAATTCAGCTATGTTCAGCCAGACACGTTTATTTTATGTTAAGCTGCTGTGATGGCTTATTTTATGAATCACCTTAACTGGGCCATAGGGTGTCCAGGTATATGGTCAAACATTATTCTGGGTATGTCTGGAAGGATGTTTCTGGATGAGATTAACACTTGAGTTGGTAGACTGAGTAAAGCACATTAACTTTCCTAATATGAGTGGACACCATCCAATCTCTTGAAGGCCTGAATAGAACCAAAATGCTGACCCTCTTGGAAGGGAGTTTTAACTCCTTTAACTGCTCCTGCCTGACTGCCTTGAGCTGGGATACGGGTCTTTTTCCGTCTTTGGACTAGAACTGAAATATCTCTCCTTGGGTCTCAACCTTGCCAGCTTTTAGACTGGAACTTACACCACTGCCTTTCCTGATTTTCAGGCCTTCAGACTCAAACTGGAACAGCACTGTTGGGACTCCTGGTTCTCCAGCTTGATGCCTGCAGATATTGGAACTCCTAAGCCTCCATAATCATATGAGCCAATTCCTTACAATAAATCTTTCTCTCTTTCTCTCCCTCTGTATGTGTATGACATATTTATATATACACATCCTGTTTGTTCTATTTCTCTGGAGAACTATGTATAATATAGCTGCTATTACATGAGTTGCTGGGGAAAATGGTTGTATCATCAGTGTAAATTTTTCACTGCAGAGACATGAGCCTCACTTTTACCATATGCATATGAGCTAATTCACGTTAGTGAAATACATGTTGTAGTAGATCAGATTGTACTAGAAGAGAAGAAAAGCTAAAAATTAAGAGCTAAGTATCCATCTTAAGAAGTTAGGAAAAGAACAGCAAAATAAAACTAAAGAAAGGAGAAGAAAGGTTGAATAGAAATTAATGAAATAGAAACAAATATACCACAGAAAGGATCAGCAAGCCAAAAGTTGATTCTTTAAAAAGATTAAAAAATTAATAAAACTCTATAAAAAGAGAAAAATGAGAGAAGGCACAGCTACAAGTGTCAGATCAAAAAATTTTCCAATTTCCCTTAAAATTTACTCTTTGACTCATTGGTCATTTAGTAAAGTGCACACCAAAAAAAAAAAAAAAAAAGGAAATTTTTCTCTATGTAAACTAAAAAACAAAGACATTATGTAGGTATTTTTGAATTGCCTAAAAAGCCTTTTCCCAGCCAGAGGTTAGATAACAAACTTTATTTTCTTCCATTTAAAAAATATCTTCATTAAATCTATTCAGTATTCATTTTGGCATTATAACATTTCCCAAACCATGTTCTATATAGTGTTCTTCACAGTATTAATGGATACTCCATTAAAAAGGTTTCTGTGGGCAAATAATAATGTAAAAATCCTAGGTTAAGCAATTAAGGCTCTTTTTTATTGCCTTCCATCTTCATACTTTAATATACTATTGTACTCCAAGAACCTCATCGATAAGATAAAGAATGCAGTCTCACTCTAAACTCTTTCACTCTGGAACTGTTTCCCACCTCAGAACACTCAGGTAAATTATGTTTTCGGTGATCATAAACTGGTAATAAAGGTCAACAGTCTGCAACTTTAAGAAGCCCATAATAAAGCAGAAGGATAAAGAAGCAGAAGGAGAACCAAGTGTTAAAAAGAAGAAAATTAATCAGGTAGTACTCACTGGATAATGGAGAAAAAGGAAAAATGTTATATACATTATTTATTAGGTATGTTTAAAGGCAGAAGAAATAATATCAGTGGATTCAAGAAGTTCCATGGGGAAGAGATAATTCTTGAGAATGAAAGTATCTAAAGAATAGATTAAGAAGTTATATTAGTGATTCTCATGTCCCCTACCCTGCCCCCAGTGAGACACCCTAGAATACACAGAAGATACTTCTCGCAAAGTTAGGATTAGAAATTAGAGTAAGGACCACGGGAAAAGCAAAAAAAAAAAAAAAACGTTATAAATGTAGGGCTAAGAGTCAGGGCAGTAAATTGTTTTTAAAAATTTAACCTTATATTAAATACAAACAAAAACATGATACAAAATCATACATTTCTATAGTATGGGTGCAGCTATGTAAAAAATGCATAAAAATAGAAGAATACATGCCAAATGTTAACAGATAGTCAGATTATGATTTTAAAAAAAAACTGTTCTGTTCTTCCCAACTTTTATTCAATAAAGTACCTTTTCTTAAAATAGTTTGGAATAATGAAGTCAATATTTTCCCTCAAGAAACTTACTAATCATGCGTGCTGAAAACTAAAACACCCTTTCTCTCTTCTATTTTACTCTAAATAGAATGAAAGAGAGAGAGAGGAAGAGAGCTGGGGTAAGACAGAAAGAGAGGAGCATAAGTAACCATAGAGCTAACCAACGTTTGAATAATTAAGAACTAGCAAAAGAATATCTACAAGAGTTATAATAGGTTTGAAAAAAATCCAAAGATTTGAGCATTTCAATCCTCTGCTAAAAGTCACCAGAATCAGTGAAGACAAATTCTAGGCCTGTCAAAAAGAAGCTCTATAATATTATAAATGATAAATTTGTAATGTTTACAATGATGATACCTGTTGAGAACTGAGATCACAATTATTTTACCATCATTTAAATTTCAGTAGAGCAAACTTTTTTACTTAGTAATTGTTAGATTTACTAACAATGATGGAAAAATTACCAGTTGGTTTGAAATTAACATCCTCATCCATCGTTATCAACTCCAGAGATGACAGATCATTCAGATTCTTCAAACATAATTCTGTCCAATTGCAGAAAACACATTTTAGTTAAATAAGAAAGAAGTATAAAATAGAATTTATTATTAAATATGCTGAAGTTGTATTTCTGTGTAATTGTTCTGGGGAAAAATGTAATCCCTACTTAAATGGTAAGAAAAAGCTCATTTAAATAAAAGAGCCAACTAATTTCCTAAAAAGATTTTCTAATAGTAACAATAACATAAATAATAAAAATAACATGCAATAAGTGATCAAACAGCACAACTTGGAGCTTTTAAAATAATGTATTTGTATCACCTCATTTAATTCTTAAAATAACACAGTAAGGCAGGCAGTATTAATATTTCATGTACAAGTTAGGAAACTAAACTAAGTAACTTGCTGTGGGTCTAAAAAAGTGCTTTGCCATCTGACTTCCAATGAGGCAGTGGTTCTTTTTTTTTTAACTTTAATAAATAAATAAACACACACACACACACACACACACACACACACACACACACACACACACCCAGTATAGAGTCAAATAGTTCTAAAAGAATGTTCCCAAAACCACCAGTCCTTCCCCTCCGGAGTTTGCCACTCTTGAGACAACCACTTATGACTATTTTAGCTGATGCTTTTAGTATTTACTTCAGAGAATCTAAAAGTGCCACTATTGCTTCTGGAAGGAACCTCTGAACAGGAAGCAATGCAAATTCACTTGCACTGATTGATGGGATCCGAGCAACTGTAGTAGCCCGCTGCTCAGAGTGCTCTCTCCGATCTGCACTACAAAGCTCAGAAGATTGGAGATAGGTCAGAGAGTGGGAATTCCACAACCTGTTCAAGCTTAAATAGCGTAGTCACTCACAAAAATACAGTCCTCTGAAAGCAAGGTTCTTTGGGAAATACTTTAGTTTCCAACACTGCTTAGGCAGCTTGATAGTTTTAAGGGTTTGGTTAATTGAGGCATTTGAAGTCTTTGCTACTTAATTACCCACTATTAAGTTAGTCAGTAAATTTATCAGCCAAAGAAGAATGCTGAGCACTATTCTAAGCTTTAGGTTTAGAACATCTAAAGCAAGACAAGGTTCCTTCTCTATAGAACTTATTTTTTACTGAAGAAAGCAATTAAGACAAATAAATAACTAATAATACAGTTTCAGGTATTGAAAGGTATTATGAAAGAAAAAAGCTGAGAAAGGATCTAGAAAATGATAGAGGTTTTTAAACTAAAGCTTATGTGTATTTTTTATATAAAGCTATATATATAGTCATTCTAATTTTCAACATACATAAATATATCAGCTTTTCCAAGAATAGGAAAAATAGCAATAACAACATGAAAATCATTTTGCCTTCCTCTCTGTAAAGTTGACTTTAAATAAGGTAGTCAGGAAGGCCTCTTTGGGGAGTTGATATTTGAACAAAGACCCAAATGAAATGAAGGTGGAGTCCATGTAAAATATGTGAGAAGTGTTCCAAAAATAAGGGAGAGAGTGCAAAAACCTGAAGTAGAAACAAGCTTGGTGTGTTTAAAAAACACCAAGAGAGCCAAATAGAACAGGGTAGAGTAAAAGAGGGGAAAGTGACAAGAGATGAAGTCAGAGAAATAGGTAGGGAAATATCAAATAGGACTTTATGGGTTCTGGTGAAAGTTTGCATTTTATTCTGAGAGTGATGGGAAAGCTACTGGAATATACTGAGTAAGGAAGTATAACCAAATTTAGGAAATGCCATATTCTAGGCTAAGGGCCCTTCCTACGAGATTTAAGATAGCCCTCCAAGGATACCAAAACATTATATTCAGTTCAGTTTATACAATAAATTTGGCTATTTTTTGTAGGCAAAATTTAGCTATCCTGTAATAATTGAAGATAAGGCAAATATAAACTGTGATTCTGCCAATTTAACAAAAATTAAATCATTACAGTTATCAGAACATAACAAGATATCTTTAGGACTTTCTGATTTCGTTTGTGTATTTGATTTTTATGATAGAGATATATGCTTTTAAAAATGCATTACAAAATGGGTCAATAAATAAAGGATGATACAACTATTTCACAAATCTGTTGCTCAAGAGCAGTGTTATAAATATATGCTATTGCTTATCACCATGTTTCAACATATTTATTCTTTAAGCAATACTTTTTACTGTTTAATCCTTATCTTTGCATTTTTATTTGCCATACATGTATATCCAAGTAGAGAACAGATTAAAATTGGCTCTATATTTTTAGTGGATCTAACATTTTTCTCTTTTACTGGAAGAGAATCACAATACGATGAAGAAGTAGCAATTTCTAATCCTAATAAATGCTCAACAATCTTTTGCTATTTTAAAAAACAGTTCATGAAATGCTGAGTGATTAACTGAAAAACAAAGCTGGGGTTTGATAAGAACGCATCATTAGCACAGATTAGGATAAGAAGCCCATAATCAAGCTAGGCTTACGTTTTCAATTAAAATTAAACTAGAAAAGAAAAATAAAGAATTGTATACCTATACACAACATTTTCAAAGACCAATGTCATTTAAAAAATAAAAACAAACCAAGTTAACATATTATACGAAGGAAGATATTCTGATAGAATTAATAAATAGATTAGTTCAGAAAAAAATACACCTGCCAAACTTCACTTTCGTGTGTGAAAAAGAAATTGTTCATGTATTATTTTCTTCAAACAACAAGGTTACTTAAAAAGAAATTTATAAAAGAGTATTCTTACTTACATAATAACTGATCTTTTTCATTAAAATTTATAGAATATAATTTTTCAGGAGGAAATACATCTAACCTTGTAATTTTGCTTCAATTCCGTCTTTGTTCAATCCAGATGCAAAACCTGTATAAGTTATGAAAATTTATAAAAAATATAATAGCATGGACTTAATTCATCTGTATAGGCTCAGTTTGTACCCCAGTTAACTAGAAAAGAGTAGTCTAATTAAATCCTACATAGAAAAAAAAATAGCTTATGAATTAAAACAAGGCTTAAACATCTATAGAAGGAAGATAAACACTATTGTGAAATCCTTTCAGTATCAATTGGCTTATCTTTTGCTTATTTGATTGTGTAACAGTGACCAAGAATACTGTATGTACTTTTCTTCCTTGGAGATCTGAAAGTTTTGAACCTATGTGCATTAGAATGGTATTGCAACAAGTCAGCTTTTAATTTCACATTTAGCAATCACAAGTATTTTTATTTTATAAACCTGTACCACATAAAAGAGCTCTCTAAAAGCAACATAACCAGATGTGTGTTAGCTTCAGCAGCAGAATGAAAATTGAAGCAGCAATAGTAGTACTATATATACTTTTAGTTCAAATAAAATTCAAGACTTTTTTTAACTTTAACTTACTTTAAATAACTTTAGGCATTTCTGTTATTTTTATTTGAGTTAATTTTCTTTCTAAAATGTGTATTTTTAATGGTGCTGATTTCAAACTTTATTGAAAGACTAGAAATGAGACAAAGATTTCTCACGTGTCTACTCTTGCCTTTAAATGTATTTATGACTGTTGTTACTTTTGTTTCTGTTACCTATCAATTTTTATAATCTATTCTGCGACCTATTAAAATAAATATAGGCCAAGCTGGCTTCAAAAAATTACTACTTTTCCAAGTAAAAGGAACAAACCATAATGAGATGGATTTTTCAAGGCTCTGATATAAAGCAAAGTTGATCGTATCCATTCCAAAGCAATAGTCACATCTGTGATGGTATGCAATACTATTTCTGCATTTAAATGCTCAATAAGATGTTTGTGTAAACTAATGGGAAAAAAACAAAAAATCTTTGCATTAGTAATATGCATTTCAATGCCATAGCTCTTACTGTTTCAAACTTCAATAATATTTTGGATAATTCAATAATATAATTGAATAACATACTCACTGCTACTTTAATAATTCATGAAAGATAAGTTTCAAAAATATAAGAGAAAACAGTTAAAAGTCAGTTCAACTTTTAAAAAGATTATATATTTATCTCTATTTCATGACTCTAGAAGACATTATTGCTTTAAAAAATTAGGGTGGGGAATGACAACAAATAACAAGTGTTGGTGAGGATGTGGAGATAAGGTAACTCGGGTGCACTGTTTGTGGGATTGTAAATTAGTACAGTCACTATGGAAAACAGTATAGAGTCCTCAAAAAATTAAAAATAGAACTACTCTAAGACCCATCAATTCCACTTATGTGTATTTATCTGAAGAAGACAAAAAAACACTAATTTGAAAAGATATATGCACTCCTATGTTCACTGCAGTATTGTTTGCAATCCCAAGATATGGAAGCAACCTAGGTGTCCATCAATATATGAACAGACAAAGAAAATGTATGGTATGTACACACGTACACACACATACACACACACACACACACACACACACACACAATGGAATATTACTTAGTCATAAAAAAGAATGAAATCTTGCCATTTGAGACAACATGGATGGACCTAGAGAGTATTATGTTAAGCGAAATAAGTCAGAGAAATACAAATACTGTATGATTTCATGTATGTGGAATATAAAAAACAAAGCAAACAAAGTGAAACAGAAACAAGCACAGATACACAGAACAAACAGATGGTTGCCAGAGGGGAAGGGAGCAGGGGGTTTAGCTGGTAAAGGGGGAGGGATTAAGAAGTACAAACTTCCCGTTATAAAATAAGTCACGGGGATGTAAAGTACAGCATAGGGAATAAAGTCAGTAATATGGTAATAACTATGTAGAGCGACAGATGGTTACTAGACTTATTGCGGTGATTACTTTGTAAGGTATATAAATGTGGAATAACTATGTTGTACACCTGAAACTAATAAAATATTTTATGTTGTATGTCAACTATAATTAAAAATAAATTTTAAAAAGATAAATAAAATCTAAAAAAAAAGGGTCAGGAGTGAATTATATCTTATTTTCTCCAAGAGTATTATAATAAAATACTTTACTAAAAGGTCTCAGATTGCCTATGTCTTTATCATTAAACAAATTTTAAAGATGTAGAGATGTGAAAATTATATTCCTTCTCTTATGACTAATTTGGACTTTTATAATAAGGACACATGATACTGCATGCTAAGAAACACTGCTAAATAAAAATGTTGTTTTTAACTATTAAATTTTTTAAAAGGATACAAACTTTCTAGTTAGATTATTGAAAAATTTTAAGTAAATGGTCTTAGAAAAGCCCCTAACCAAATTTCTTTTTAACATATTCATATATATGAGTGTGTATATATGTGTATATATATATATATATATATATATCTACATATCTATCTATATATATCTGTATATATCTGTATACATACACATATATATGTATATTATATTAACAATATCTTTTTTGGACTATTTTCTGTATTACCTGCTTTCTACAGTGTCACTACAAGCCAAGACCTGAATATACTTCTCTTTTGTATCTAACCGAGTCATAATGACTGCAGTAGCTGAAGTGTCAAACTGAAAAAAAAACACACACACAAATACACATACAGAGAGAAATTAAGTGAAGAAGAGCACTAGTTGATACCAGTCCTCTTCAATAACTCAATTCTTTGATTTTATATTAAACAGTTCCTTGTCTTAAACACCAGGTCAAAAAGGCCTTTAAAATGCTTCTGAATTTGAATGTTAACTGAAAATTTAAGTTTTGTAATGTGTATGGGCTGATTTTTAATTGTCACAATACCTGGGGACCATTATAGGCATTTTGTGCTAGGATCCTGCAATGCTACATGTTCTGCAATGCATAAAGACCTAAACAATGAAAAACCGTCCCATACAAAATGCCAATGGCATCCCCATTCACAGTAAAAACAAAAACAAAAAAACTCAAAACCAAAAAAACCTTCAACAACGTACACATTTAGAAACCCCACCATTCATCAAACAATGAGAGTTTAGATTACGTGGAGGGAGTATGTATCCCTTGGTGAGACTTCTTTTACACTTCTACTCCTCGATTCAAGTAGATTTTCTCAGTTGCATTTATTTTTAAAACTAATTCAAACATGAAATCTTAATCTTTTGTTTAACAAAAATACACAAAAAGATTTATTTATTTTTTACTTTGTCTTTAAAATAGTTTACGAGCCTGTCAGTGGCTCAGATGTTTGGAATGCCATGCTCCTAATGCCAAGGTCGCTGGTTCGATTCCCAGTTGGGCCAGTGAGCTGCACCCTCTATAGCTAAGATTGTGAACAACGGCTCTCCCTAGAGCTGGGCTGCTGTGAGCAGCCGGAGGTCGGTGTAAGCTGCCGTGTGCTGCCAGGAGCAGCCGGTGGCCAGTGTGAGTGGCTGTGGGCTGTTGTGTGCTGCCGTGGGGTACCGTGAGCTGCTGTGAGCAGCCGACGGACAACCAGTGACCAACTGCCTCGGGGAGGGGTGCGCAAGGCTCATAATACCAGCATGGGCCATGGAGTTGTGTCCTATACAACTGAACTGAGAAACAACAGCTTGAACCGGAGTGGCGGGGAGGCAGAAAAAGGGGGAAAAAATAATAATAATTTACAAAAAGTAAAACACTGTCACTTACTTGAGGTCGACCAGCTCTACCAATCATCTGTAGAATATCTGTTTCACTGTACTCTTCAAACATTCCTCCAGCATAATGCATTGTAGATTTTATAACTACTAGGTGAGCAGGCAAATTTACTCCCATAGCTAAAGTACTGGTAGTAACTGCATCAGATTAAGGAATATTACTTTCAAGACATTTAATTTTATTGCTTCAGGTAGACATTTTGTTATAAAAGATATTTTTATAAATGTAATAAAGACTCATATATATATATATATATATATATATATATATGGGATTTATTTAAAAACTAAGAAAAAACATTACAATGTAAAATAATATATCTTAAAACTAAAAAATTTTTAAATTCTTACTTTTCAAATTGCGCTATATTCAGTAACATGAGAAAGAACTAAAACTACTAAGGAGTTTACTATAGCATGTATATATGCATGGATATTTACATAATTTTTGGACTTACGAGTAAAGCACAAGTAAGTCAGAATACTTGAGCTTTTTTTTATCCTCTTAAAAATAATTTTCCAAAATATAATATCCACAAGAATATGTTTTACTTACAGAGAACTGGCAGATCGCCAACAGTAAAAGCTCCTTCAACTACTTTTCTATCTGACAACTCCATACCAGCATGATGATAAGCAACACCATGTATTACGATATCTATAATAGAAATATATCATTTGTTACATACTGTTAATATTTCATCAGTAATTGACTCTTTATCTATAGCTGAAATGCTATTAAAAATTATCTCTAAACCTACCTCTCAATTTTGAATCTCTTATGGAATATGCACACTTCTGCAACCTATTTAAAAATACCATAAAATTATTGAGTTATTCCCATGAACATCAAAAACTTCTTAGTTTATTAATTATTGTGAAGCTTAAAGATACCAAAATATTTTCATAATATCATTATTCAAAACTATCTTTAAGAAGTAGAGACTATCTAACTTTCATATTCAGAAGTTCCTAATTTTATAACTCAAAAAAAAATCAAATAACATTTAAAAATGAACAAAAAACCTGAATAAAAAAATTTCCAAAGAAGACATACAAATGACAGTACATGAAAAGATGCTCAGTATCATTAATCATCAGGGAAATGCAAGTCAAAACCACAATTAGAATGTACCTCATACCTTTTACAATGGTCATTATCAAAAAGAGATAATAAGTGACGAGAATGTGGAGGCGAGGATGTGGAGAAAGGAGCCCTGTGCACTGTTGGTGAAGCCAACAGTGAAATAAATTGGTGCAGTCTATGGAAAACAGTATGGAGGTTCCTCAAAAACTTAAAAATAGAACTACCTTATGACCCAGCAATCCCACTTCTGGGTTATATTCAAAAGATACAAAATCAGTATCTCAAAAAGATATCTGTACTCCCATGTTCATTGCAGCATTATTCACAATAGCCAAGTATGGAAACAACCTAAGTTATCTGTCAACAGATGAATGGATAAAGAACATGTGGTATGTACACACCACATGGAATATTATTCAGCCTTAGAAAAGAAGGAAATTCTTCTGCTTTTTGCAATAACTGGATGAATCTGGAGGGCATTATGCTGAGTGAACTTAAAAAAAAAAGTCCAGCTCATATAAACAGAGTAGAAAAGTGGCTACCAAGGGCTGAGAATGGGAGAAACTAGGGAGAAGTTGGTAAAAGGATACAAACGTGGGGGAAAAAAGTCCCTAATTTATCATATGTGACATTGAAGTTCATTCACTTTTAAATCAGGAATTTGAAAAATTCATTTTCCACAGGAAAAAACATTACAAATGGTGATTATTTCATGGGTCAAAATACAAGTCTACTCCCATAATTTACCTGAATAACAATTCCTAAACCTCTGCTGTATCACTAGTAAGTAAACCAAAAAATATGGAAATAAGAAATAGTTGTTTATTGTGTTCTGAGATATGGCACTTAAATCTAGATTAGAAGAGAGGAGGAAGTTAAGAGTTTCTTGACAATTTGAAAAGGAATTCTGGGTACTTTTGAAGATTTTGTAGGTTGGTAGGGTTGGTTCTTAATTATGTATAAGAACCTTCAAATTAGTGTTTTTCCATTTCCTTGTTGCAGATATGACACTAGCAGGCATTATTTTTAATATAACATTCACAACTTTTTAAAGGATTCATAATGTAATGAAGAGAGAGCAACAGGAAAGGACATGCTAGTATTAAGTACAAACTTTCTGTTACACACTGTTAGGTGTCTTAGGTATGGTGTCTTATTTAGCTCTCACAATGATAGAGTGAGACAGATAGTTGATTTCCACATATTCACCACTGATTAAGCAATTGAAGCTGAAAGAAGTTAAGTAATGGACCCAATGGTAGATAGCCAGTAAAAGTGGCAGCACTGCAATTCAAATCTGGGTTTCTAGCTTCGTGTTCTATCTAATAACAGCATTTTATTCCTGGAAAAACAGATGGATAAAGAAAGAAAGAAGGGGGAACAAAGAGTGAAAAAGAAAAGAACTGAAGGAGAAGAAATTTTCCTTAAGTAACTAGACAAGAGTGAGAAACGAGAAAAGGATTTATGGTATACACTTCTGTCTAAGAAAATGATTATCTGAAATAAAATGAGCTAATTTTTCTGCAGCAAAGAAAAGAGTAAAAGGGAGAGGATGGAATACATATTAAGGGTGCTTATGTTACCTATTTTAGTTCTTTTTCATGTAGATATAGATCAAAAATGCTAATTATTAAGTATTCACTTTGGGAGGCTATATAGTTATCTATGTGAATGATGCCACTATTGCACAAAGAATTCCATAAGTTTTTAAAAACTCCCTTCAGTTACTTTATGAGTAAGAAAATAAGTCTCATTATTTGACAGCCACATCTGTTTCTAAATAAATGTCATGTAGCCCAACTTGATCCAATTGTTTATTCACCCTACAAGTAGAAGGCTCCAAACTCACAGCTACTTATAGCCTCTTTATACCTATACTTTTTTTGAAATTCTAGTTTTACTTTGTTGCTAGTTTTATAATGAACTGGTCGACTTGTTTTTGAAACCTCATCTTTGTTAAAAAAAAATTTAGAAAATTAATAATCAAGAATGTTATAAAACCAAGGGCAACTAGTATGAAAACTGTCAATCACGATTTGATTATAGAAAAGGTTTTTGCCAGCAAAAAGACCAAATGGATGCATACATTTCCCCAATGTGCTTGATCACTAGCCATAAGTAGCCAAGGAATCTTTTGATTAAAACAAAAAGCTCAGGAAACATTCTTTTTTCTTTTTCTTTTTTAATTTATTGGGGTGACAATTGTTAGTGAAATTACATAGATTTCAGGTGTACAATTCTGTATTACATCATCTATAAATCCCATTGTGTGTTCACCACCCAGAGTCAATTCTCCTTCCATCACCATATATTTGAGGAAACATTCTCACTGAGAAAACTACCAATTAACTTCCTGAAATTAACCAAGAAATTTCAATGTGTAGAAATATCTTGTTATTTAAATGACTGATACAATAGAATAATTATGTAATAAAGAGCTAAGGAGACCAGAGTACAAAAAGGTTGGGCGTGTTAGATAGGTTTAGAAACCTTAGTAACAGAATCTGGGACTTGATGGGCAAAAAGAAGTATTGTGGGAGTTGCTAGAATGTGACTGGTTAAAGAGAACAGATGGAAGCAGTAGTCTTTTTCCTAATCTACAACAACTCACAATGGTATTCCATTGTTTTTCACTTACGCTTATCTCAGGGAATGCATCAAAAGCAGAACATACAAACAAAATTATTCAACTGTTTATTATTCTTAGTGAAAGATTGCTGTGACGTATAATAAATATTTTTTGATGTATAAAATAAAGAGGTGGGTAGAAAGAAATCTATGCCATGATTACATTGTTAGTATTAATTTCACTTTCTTCCTTTCTATCCACCTTTCAGAGGTCATCTCCTTTTTGGCTGTAAGCTCTTTGTTGGTTTCTCACTCTCTCTGGCTCTCTACTGTATTTTATTGCCTAATTATGCTTTGTTGATGTTTGTAATAAAAGCATTACTCTACATGCTTCACAAACTAGAGATTTTTTTTTTCATATGGCAGTAACTAAGGGTATCAAGTAAAGTCCTGAAGTGGAAGTAAAATTTTGAAAATAGTACACAGGGTATGGATAGGTGGCTACATAGGTAATTCGTTCATGAACTAAATGGCCAGAGATCCATCTTTTTAGTGGATGGAAAGCCAAAGAATGTCAGAAAAGTAGGGTGTTGTCCTCCAGGCTTGGTACACATCTTGGGTTGACAACGTGACCAGAGGTAGCCACAGGATAGACTTGTAATTGGAAAGTTGATCTGATCCAAAGTGGAGAAAAGTACACCCTCTCAATCCAAAATTAGTTAGAAAAATCAGTATCTGCTCACATCCACAAGTAATTATCCAATTCAATTTTAGTGTGAGGTCTATCACTAAACATTTTTATTGATTCCTAAAAGTTGTTACTAATAATAGTAAGAAGCTAATATTCATTAAGTAGTAACCATGTGCTGGCACTCTGCTGAGATTTGCTGGTAATACTGAGTGGTAAATAAGATGATCGTTTAAGTCCTCCTTTCCTCAGTAAGTTTACACTCTAATGATTAGAACAGATATTAAAATTACAATTAAACAAGAGTATTTATTACAATTATAATAAGTGTTATGAAATAAAAGTACAGAATACCTATAAAAGTAAATAAAGGGAAACTGAGAATCATGGAAAACTTCCCAAGAAACAGATATTAAAGGTGAAACTTGAAGGATGAATGAGACTTAGGTAAAAAAACCATTCAAAGCAAAGAAAACCCAATGCAGGAAAGCCCTGTATAGGGTAACATTTCAGTATATTCACAGAACAGAAAGGCCAATGTGGCTTGATGATAGTAAGCAAAGGGGAAGCAAGGTCATGAGTCTGGAGAATTAGTTAGACATCACATACAAGTTATACAGGTTATTGAAGGTCATGTTAAGGATTTTGGATTTTATCTTGATGACAATAAGAAACTATTAAAGGGTTTAAGGCAGGAAACTGACATACGAAGTCTGACAATTAAATTCGCGAACTTGTTGCAATGATGTTGCTAATCTTTTTTGATATCAGAGGGATTATTCATTATGAATTTGTACCAACTGGACAAACAGTTAACCAAGTTTACTATTTGGAAGTGCTGAAAAGGCTGCATGAAAAAGGTAGATGAAAATGACCTAAACTTTTCACCAACAATTCATGGCTCTTGCATTATGACAATGCACCAGCTCACATGGCACTGTCTGTGAGGGAGTTTTTAGCCAGGAAACAACTTTATTGGGACCCCTCCTTACTCACCTGATCTGGCCCCCACTGACTTCTTTCTTTACCTGAAAATAAAGGAAATATTAAAAGGAAGACATTTTGATGACATTCAGGACATCAAGGATAATACGATGACAGCTCTGATGACCGTCCCAGAAAAAGAGTTCCAAAATTACTTTAAAGGGTGGACTAGGCCCTGGCATCAGTGCATAGCTTCCCAAGGGGAGTACTTCAAAGGTGACTGTAGTGATATTTAGCAATGAGGTATGTAGCACTTTTTCTAGGATGAGTTTGCTAACTTACTTGTCAGACCTCGTATTTATATTTGCAATTTTAAACAATCATTCTGCGATGTAGATAATAGACTGAAATGGAATAAAAGTGTGTGTGAGTTCAGCAGATTCTGCAAGAGATTAACAGGGATTTGAACTAGGGATTTGGCTGTGCTGATGTAAACAAAAATGATATATTTGAGATATATGTAGAAGTAAGAATAAATAGAACTTAGTAAGTGACTGCTGATGGGGAGGAAAGTGAGAGAGATGTCAATGATAGGCTTCTGCCATGATCCACTAGGGAGATGTTGTATAATTAAAATGGGGAATACTGAAGGAGAAGCTGGTTTGAGAAAAAGAACCAAAGTTCTATTTCGGACATAATGACTTTGAGATGCCCACTGAAATACAGTTGGAGATGTCAGTTAAGCAAATGGATGGTGGACATGGAGATGAAAATGGAAGTCTGAATTAGAAATATAAATTTAGGAATTAACATATATAGATATGTGTGTACATATATTCTTTGAACACACATGATAGATACAAATACCTAGGAACGTGGAATTAGAAAGAATAAAATTTGGAAAGAACCCTCAGAATGTTAACATTTTAAGAGTTAATATGTTGAGAGTTGGGTAGAAGAGGAGAAAAAGAGACTGAGGATGAGCCGTCAGCCAAGTAGGAAGAAACTTGGTAGAGGATGATCATGGAAGCACAGACTTCAGAGTTTTTAAATAAGGAGGGAGTGATCAAATGTGTTAGAGGCTCTTGGGAGATCAATTAGCAAGACCCCCTTTAGTGAAAGATTACAACAGATGCTGGATTCAAAGTGGGTAAAAAAATGAAAACAGCAATATGAATAATCTTTCAAGAAATCTGGCTATGAAATAAAGTAGACAGGATCATAGTTGCACTAAGATTCATTATCTAACTTAATTCTCAAAACTAATATCATAGGAAAGAACAGATAAGGAAATTGAGGCTTGCAGAGGTCAAGGAACTTGAAACGGTTAAGGAATGAACCCAGTTTCCTCATCTCATCTAGGTGATCCCTGTAAGTCTTTCTACCTCCAAGAAAAAAGTGAAAAACCATACCTCTGTTTCTGTTCCACAGTCATAATAAATTTAGCATCTTTCACAAGAACAGAAGCAGCCTGTTGCACACCTTTCCTTGTTGCACAAAACTAAAAAAAATGAATGAATAATATTTGTATTAATCATATTAAAAACCAAACATTACACTGAAAAATAAGCAATCAACAGTCCATACCACAAGTGTGGGTTTCTGGTCAGAGTACGTTTGTATAACACTGGCGATTTTGTAGTTGAGGGTTAAATCAAACTTAAATTCAGATTGGTTACTACTGCAGGGAAATCCAAGGACTACTTTCCGAAGTTTCACCGGTCTATGTCTCTCATCCATTTTCAGACATACAGCAGGTCTTTCACCATCTGAAAGCCATTCTGCAATCTTTAAATTGAAATATATACATTAAAAGGTTTTTCTAATAATGTTTTATGGCTTAAAATAACCCACTTTATAGACCACTTTAAAGTATAAAAATATTTAATCAAGTAGTCTTTTTCAATATTACATATTCCTTTACCACGATTCTATTGATAATTGGTAAATATTATCAATAGCAGTTTTTCAAGATTGTACCCACTTTTCACCATGGTAAACTTCCAATTAATTATTATTTTGTTTTATTTTCCTTCTTCAGAGTCTAGAGCAAAATTAAAATTGATTTTGGCAGAGAAATTGAACTTATCACTATTACTGTAACTTCTTTGCTATTTTTCAGAACTATGCCTAGATACGAATGACACTTTTGTGTTGTCCTAAATACTACGTGGAGAGTAGAAAGTAATGGTTAGCTTAGATTGGTAAAAGTGGGCAAGTTTTAAACAAAGAACAAATAACACTTGAAAGATGGCAGTGCCAAAAGCACATTTCAGACTCAATGCTAGAGTCACTAGTTGGAACTGTGGTGAGCAATGGTGAGCAACACCTGTCTTCACATAGCCTGCTTCCTAATCAGGCTTCATGCCCTGCTATGAACCTGATCATTGCTTTGACTGGAAGATGGATTAATGAGTTTCTAGTTGCAAAGGAAGGAATTATTAAAACATTTTCAAGCTATCATGGGTAAGGATGAGATCACACAAGAATTCAGTTTGAAAGTGGCAAAAGGCCAATGACAAAGATCTTAATTTAGGGAAAAATTGAGAAAGAGGACTTGTAGAAAAGAGGAATAGCTTTCTCAGAAGTAATGATTATCACAAGGGCGAAGAGAGTTTCAAGAATTACAGGATATGGATATTTAATTATTGCTTACAAATCAATAAAAAAAGTTTAGCATCCCAGTGTGAAAAAAAAGACATAACCTGGGAAGTTGCAAAAATAAAACTTAAGGTGGTTAATAACAATTAAAAATATTTACTTCAGGAAAAATCAATTCAGTACAAAATTTTTAAATAAGATACCATTTTAAACAAGAAAGTTGACAACTATTGAAAAGTAATAATAACTAATAACTACATTATACTATCTAGTATTAGAATACAGAGAAATGACTGACAGAAGTGTAAATGAATATAATATTTATCGAAAGCACTATGTCCTTAGAATTTTATATACCTTTTGACTCAGTTATTCTACTCTAGAAGTTTATCCTAAGGATATAATCATGTTTTCAAAGATATGTTACTTTCAGCATGATTTACAATACCAAAAATGGAAATAATCTTCCAGCGTTAAATTATAACAAAATTCCAGTATTAAATTATAATAAAACCACAAAATTGTATTAAAGAATATTTAATGACATAAAAACATTTGTAGGTGACATACAAGTCATAAAAGATTATGTACATTATGATTCCATCCACACATCTGGAAAGACAAACACTAAATTTTTGTTGTTTATACGAGTATACACTTAAAATTTTTCTCTATTATTTTTGAGTATGAACAAAACAAGCTGTAATTTTAAGAGCAAAAAAATGATTATTTGTGCCAAATTAAAGATAAAGGCAAAATTTTCCACTGGATTAGACAATATACCAGCTATTTGTGAAAACATTTTTTAAGAAGTAGCATGGGGAAAAAGTCATGTTATAGTAAGTGGAGAAGTAAATAGGAGTGAGAAAACAGAGTGAGGTCATACTATTTTTCAAGTTTGCAAAAAAATTGAAAAAAATTAGAACATATTTTCATATAGATAAAACTACATACAATTATTTCTTTACATGTCCATGTACCCCATTAACTATGAAATCCTCCTCAAGGGCAGGGTCTATGTTTTCACTTTCGCATCGATTGTTAGTGCTTACCACAATGTGTAGAATTGGGGGAGGTGGATGGTAATCATCTAACCAATTATTTTTATTCTCCACCATACTCTGCTATACAACTAGAGTCAGCTAGTTACAACAACCATACATATTATTAGTCAAGTTATTATGAGGTATCTGAAACCCACAAAACTAAGACTTTAAGATACTAGCAGATGACACACTTGTACCAAAAATGTTTTATTAAAAATAATCAACCAAATTTTATGAGATTAATGCTGCCTTACCTATGAAATCTAACCATTACTTTCTATAACATACATTCTTATTAAATTAATTAGGTGATTTACAGAAAAAAAAAACCCTCACTTTTCTCTAAGATTAAAATGCTTAAATATTTTACTAGTCATAAAAAAAATCTTATAGACTAAAATTGTAACTTACATCCTCAGCATTTGGAATTGTTGCAGATACAGCTATAAATCTCATCGGAATCGTATTTTCTAAAGTATGAGATAAAGACTTTACAGTTTTCATTCTGCTGACTACAACTTCAAGAGTTGGTCCACGATTTTCATCTTTTACAATATGTACCTAAGAAAGAAGTCAAGAAAAAAATCATTAGCTATAAAAATAAAAATCTACCTAATCAACTAAAATGTGCAACAATATTAACACTCTTCCTTAAGAAAATAAGCATTTTCCAATTGAAAGAATAAAAGAAACATAGTTTGGTTGAAAATGTCGTGATTCTTTCTATCCATTCTAGTAATCTTTTTATGTTATCTCTGAAAGTAAATAATACGTTCACTACCTCATCAATGAGAAACAGTCGAACCAGTTGAACCAAAGAATTGTCTCTCCATTTCCTAGTCATGCTATCCCATTTCTCCTAGAGAAAAATATGCAAGTGCTTTAATATGATAAGGGATTATAATAAGTATCATTTAGATAGCAATAAAATTTTAACATGCCATGTTACAAATGATGGGCAACATTTTAGTTAACATCTTAAAAGTATCCTGGAAAAGATATAAAGATTAAAAATTCTTTTAAGGATTTCGACAGTCCTACAAGTGTTTTAAAAACTGAACCCCCATTTATTTTTAAGTTTAAGCAAAAATATTCAAAATTATAGTCTAATTACCTTTTGTAAGCTCTATCAGGTAATACATAATACTTGGGTACAAGAATATAAGCAGTAAGTGTGATTACAAAGTATCCACAATAACAAACTGCCTATTCATACCTTTTGCCTAGTTTCCCCATTTGGTTGTTTGTCTTTTGCTTATTGATTTATAAGCATTCCTTATATATCCTGAAAACTACTACCTTTTGTTTGTTTTTTACATTGCAAACATATTCTTCTACTTTGTATTTCTTTTAACTTTTTTTCTTGGTGAAGAGAAATAGATATTTTCTAATAAACCAAGGAAATAATAAAGTATAAATAACACCTACTGGAGTTGTCATAATAATATGTGCATGCTGAATCTCAAATAGGTCATCCATTACTGTATCTCCAGTGAGTTCTTTACAATTCAGTCCTATTGGTCCAAATTTTTCTTTCCAGTCGTCAAAACGCTGACTACACAGGGCTTTTATTGGTGCCACTATAACAATATCAGATATTTACTTTGAATGTCAGTGAAATTTTAAAATTATTTTCACAAAAATGTTGGTTAATAAAATTACAATAAAAATACATATCTAGGTTCTGTCTAATATTTGTAAATTAAAAGTTAATAGGAGCATCTTATTTAGAGTTATAAAGAGGTAATCACCAAACAGAACCAAAAATAGAAAACGAAGTGATTGCTCAGGGAACCTGAGGTATTTGCTCAGGTAACTAAGAGTGAAGTGAGTTACAGCAAGAGATGATTGCTTTTCATTATAAGCCCTTTTATGATAACTGATACTTTTAACCATGTGCATAAATTACCTTGATGAAAAATTTAAAAATACGTATATACCTAAGAAAGGAGAGTAGAGGTTCCTATGGAAATTTCTAGAATTACAAAATATTTGACTTTATTTGCTCATCTTGTCTGTCCTTTTAAGAATAAGCATGTAAAAGCCAAACTCTCAATTGAAATGTTCCTTTTTATTTACAACTCTGGGAAAATGTGTTTTGAATTAAAGGTAACAGATAAGACCAAAAGTGATATGTCTTTATTAAAAATATATGGAAAACCAAATAAAAATTCCTATTGCTTGAACTTGAATTTATGTCTTACTTTTGCCTCAATGATTTTTCATTATTATAATTATTACTCTTAAAATATACAAATACTTACTGTAAACAATTTTGATGTTTGACCATGGCAATGGAACTTCCATTAACAATCTTGTTATAGCAAGCTCAAACACCACAGTTTTCCCAGAACCAGTGGGAGCACAAATCACAAAATTCCTATCTGTGTAAAGAAGCTAAAAAATAAAAATTAATCAATCGTGGAATATATACAATTTTTCATTCACATTCTCAATTTATTAAAAAATATGCCTGAGGAAGACTCTACAGAATAACAGCGCCAACATTTTCATCTATACCTTTATTAAAATTGTGCCCTTGCTCTAGATTCACCACCCTTAAACAATTACACTATTAATAATTTATCACCTTGTTTTATTTGTCAAAGTAAGATGCTAGGCCTAGAAAATCATTTCTTTAGCTACCAGAGAAATTTTTATAAATCTAATAAGTACACACCAACCCATCTATGAAAATCACATGCATGCACTTAACAAACATTTTTTGTACCAGTCACTGAGTGTGTCACTGGGGACATAAAGATGAAAGTGATCTAGTCCCTGCCCTTAGAGAGCAAACAATCTAGTAAGAAAAGGCAGACAAGTAAGTAATTATGCAATACTTACATCATCAAAAGCTTTGGACTGTATATAGTTGAAATATGGGAATTCTTTGAAAATACTTCTAAATTTTGCTGCTTAGAATAAAGTCAAGGAGTCAAATATTTCGGAACTTTAAAAATTGGTTAATTTTAATTAAAAAATTAAGTTAAATTAATATTGACTGATAATATTTAATTATTAGGCTTTAATACTTGCTATTAGACATCATAAGGAATTAACAGATATAGAGAAGGAACCAAGATGGCAATAGAGAATGCTCCTGAACTTCCCTCCTCTCGCAGATCCACCAAATATACAGCCACTCAGAAAACAATTCCCTCTAAGAGAAATCCTGAAAGTAATTGAGTGGCTCCTATATATTGGACGAATGAGAAAATAAGACACTGAAATAGGTAGGAAAGGCTGAGACAACTCTAGCCATAAATCCCACCCCTGGCATAGCATCATACAACTGGGAAGGAACCCCCAATTTCCACCTTCTCCCTGAAGAGCAAAGGGTTTAAGCCACACATCTAGTGTTCAACTTTTAAGGCTCCCATCTGAAGGACAGGCCGCCAAAACACCCAACTCTGTGACCAATAGGGCTTGCATTTATGAGATCCACAGGACGATAGCAAACAAAGAAGCAGTTTTTATTTTTATTTTTTGCCAGCCACAGAGACTATTTATTCATACGATATATGAATCACACTGCTCTTCTTTTCCCAAACACTAAAAATAAGTCACTTTATGTAAACATATTCAGTCTCTTGATTTACATTTGTTCGTTTTTGTTTTTTTTTCAATTATATTTGACATTCAGTATTATTTTATATTAGTTTCAGGTGTACAATGTAGTGGTTAGACATGTATACAATTTATGAAGTAATCTCCCTGATTAGTCTACTACTCACATGGCACTATAGTTATTACAATATTTTGACTATATTCCTTGTGCTGTACTTTACATCCCTGTGACTATTTTGTAACTACCAATTTGTACTTCTTAATCCCTTCATCTTTTTTACTCAGTCCCCCCAATCTCCTCTAATCTGGTAACCATCAGTTTGTTCTCTGCATCTGAATCTGTTTCTGTTTTGTTCTTTAGATTCCACATATAAATGAGACCATGTGGTATTTGTCTCCTCTGTCTAACTTATTTCACTTAGCATAATACTCTCTAGGTCTACCATGTTTTCCCAAATGGTAAGATTTTATTTTTTTATGGTTGAGTAATATTACATTATATACGAGTATATATACCAACTCATCCTTATCCAATCATCTATTGATAGGTACTTAGGTTGCTTCCATATCTTGACTATTGTAACTAGTGCTGCAGTGAACATAGCAGTGCATATACCTTTTCGAATTAGTGTTTTGGATTTCTTCAGATAAATACAGAGAAGTGGAACTGCTGGGTCATAAGGTAATTCTATTTTTAAATTTTTGAGGAACTTCCAAACTGTTTTCCGTAGTGGCTGTACCCTTTGCAATCCCACCACAGTGCACAAGGGTTCCCTTTTCTCCACATCCTAGCCAACACTTGTTATTTTTTGATTTATTGATGATAGCCATTCTGACAGGTGTGATGTAATATCTCATTGTGGTTTTATTTTGCATTTCTTGGTTGATTAGTGATGTAGAACATCTTTTCATGTGTGTATTGGCCATCTGTTTGTCCTCTTTGGAGAAATCTCTGTTCAGGTCCTCTGCCCATTTTTAAATTGGATTGTTTCATTTTTTTGATATTGAGTTGTATGAGATCTTTAGAAATTTTGGATATTAACCCCTTATCAGATGTATCATTGGCAAAAATCTCCCATTCAGTAGGTTGTCATTTAATTTTGTTGATGGTTTCCTTTGCTGTGGCAAAAACTTTTTAGTTTAATGTAGTCCCATTTGTTTATTTTTTTCTTTTGTTTCCCTTGCCCGAGGAGCTATATAAGAAAAAAATATTATTGAGAGTATTCTCAGAGAGTTTACTTCCTATGTTTTCTTCTAAGAGTTCTATGGTTTTGGGTCTTACATTTAAGTCTTTAATCCATTTTGCATTTATTCTTGTATATGGTGTGAGACGGTAATCCAGTTTCATTTTTTTCCCATGTATCTGTCCAGTTTTCCAAGCATCATTTGTTGAAGAGACTGTCCTTAGCCCATTATATATTCTTGTCTCCTTTGTCATTGATTAATTAACCATATAGGTGTGGGTTTATTTCTGGGCTCTCTATTCTGTTTCATTGATCTACGTGTCTGTTTTTTATGCCAATACAATGCTGTTTTGATTTCTATGGCCTTGTAGTATAATTTGATATTACAGTAGGTAGCATGATCCCCCCAGCTTTGTTCCTCCTTCTGCATGGCTATTTGGGGTCTTCTATGGTTCCATATAAATTTTAGGATTATTTGTTCGAGTTCTGTAAAAAATACAATTGGTATTTTAAGAGGGATTGCATTGAATCTATAGATTGCTTTGGGTAGTATGGACATTTTAATGATGTTAATTCTTCCTATCCATGAGCATAGTATATGCTTCTGTTTATTTGTATCTTTTTCAACGACTTATAATTTTCCAAGTACAGGTCTTTTACCTTCTTGGTTAAATTTATTCCTAGGTGTTTTTTTTTGTTTTTTTTTTTTGTTTGTTTGTTTTTTGTGTGGAATTGTAAATGGGATTATTTTCTTAATTTCTCTTCCTGATAGTTCATTATTGGGGTGTAAAAATGTAACTGATTTGTGATTAACTTTGTATCCTGCTACTTTACTGAATTCACTTATCAGTTCTAATAGATTTTTGGTGGAATCTTTGGGGTTTTCTCTATACATAGTATCATGTCATCTGCAAATAATGACAGTTTTAATTCTTCTTTTCCAATTTGGATGACTTTTATTTCTTTTTCTTGTCTGATTGCTGTAGCTAGGACTTCTAATACTATGCTGAATAAAAGTGGACATCCTTGTCTTGTTCCTGATCTTAAGGAAAATGCTTTTTGATTTTCTCCATTGAGTATGATGTTAGCTATGGGTCTGTCATATATAGCCTTTATTATGTTGAGATATGTTCCCTCTAGTCCCACTTTGCCAAGAGTTTTTAGTAATAAGTGGATGCTGGATTTTGTCAAATGATTTTTCTGCACCTGTTGATATGACCATATGATTTTTATCTTTCATTTTGTTTATGTGGTATATCACATTAATTGATTTGCAGATAATGAACCAAGCCTGCATCCCAGGAATAAATCCCACTTGATCACAGTATATGATCTTTTTAATGTATTGCTGAATTCAGATTGCTAATATTTTGTTGAGGATTTTTACATCTATGTTCATCAGGGATACTGGCCTACAATTTTCTTTCTTTGGAATATCTTTGTCTGGTTTTGGAATCAGAGCAATGGTGGACTTGTAGAATGAGTTTGGGAGCCTTCCCTCCTCTTGAATGTTTTGGAATAGTTTGAGAAGAATAGGTATTAATTCTTTTAATGTTTGGTAAAATTCACCTGTGAAGCCATCAATTCAGGATTTTTGTTTGTTGGAGGTTTTTTTTATTATTGATTCGATTTCATTAGTAGTAATCTGTCAATTCAGATCTTCTGTTTCTTCTTTTTTCAGTCTTGGGAGATTGTCTGTTTCTAGGAATTTATCCGTTTTTCCAGATTGTCCAATTTTTTGGAGTATAACTGCTTGTAGTATTTTCTTGTAATCCTTTGCATTTCTGTGGTGCCCATTGTCAATGCTCCTTTTTCATTTCTGATTTATTTGGGTCCTCTTTCTTTTTTTTCTTGATGGGTCTAGTAAAGATTTATCAATTTTGTTTATCTTTTAAAAGAACCAGCTCTTGGTTTCATTGATATTTTGTATATATATTTTTTAGACTCTATTTCATTTATTTCCACTCTGATATTTGTTATTTCCTTCCTTCTACTCACTTTGGGCTTTGTTTGCTATTCTTTTTCTAGTTCCTTTAAGTGTAAAGTTAGATTGTTTATTTGAGAATAGGCCTATATTGCCATGAATTTGCCTCTTAGGATTGCTTTTGCTGTGTCCCATAGATTTTGGGTCATTGTGTTTTCATTTTCACTTGTCTCAAGGTATCAAAGAAGCAGTTTTTAAATTGGCACATGAACACCCCCCCACACACCCCTGCAGGTACACATCCAGGCTCAATACAAAGGGGACAGGCAAAATGCCCACCTCCAGTTTCTCCCAGGAAGGGATATAAGTGCCTACTTTCTCAGCTGCTGTCTGAGGTTCTAGCTTCTAATCAGCCAGCATCTAGGTACTAACTGCAACCCTCCCCTTTGGGACAATGATGAATCTTGACACATCCTCAACCACTGGTACTACTAAGAGCAAAGACAGTGGACAATCACAAAGGTTTGAGAGGCAAATAGGTTTTTGGGCCAGGTTGACTGATGAGGTTTATCTCCTACATAAAACCTGTCTCTCAAGACTGGGGAGGTGCATGTTTTATCTAATGTGCAGAAACAAACACAGGGAGTCAAGGAAAATTAAGAAATAAGGGGATATGTTCCAAACAAAACAAGATAACCAGAAAGCAAACTTAATGAAACAGAGATAAGTGATTTACCCGACAGAGGGTTCAAAATAATGCATAAAGATGATCACCAAGGTCAGGAAAGCAATACATGAACAAAATGAGAATTTCAACAAAATCATAAAAATATAAAGTACCAAACAAATTATAGACCTGAAAAATACAATAACTGAACTGAAAAACTCAATAGAGGGGTTCAACATAAGATTGATCAAGTGGAAGAAAGGAACTTGAAGCGAACTTCAGTGAACTTGAAGACAAGGCAGTGGAATTAATGCAATCAGAGAAACAAAATAGAGAACGAAAAAGAGTGAAGATAGCTTAAGGGCCATATAAATTACTATCAAACGGAGCAATATATGCATTACCAGGGTCCCAGAAAGAAGAGAAAGGGGTAGAAATCTATTTAAATAAATAATAGCTGAAAATGACTCTAACTTGGAGGAAAGAAACCGACCTCCAGATCCAGAAAGTCCAGAAATTATCAAAGAAGATGAACCACTGCCAAGAGGCCAACACCAAAACACATAGTAATTAAATTGTCAAAAGTTAAAGACAAAGAGAGAATTTAAACAGCAGCACAAGAAAAGCAACTTGTTATATACAAAGGAATCCCTATAAGACTATAAGCAAATACTTCTCCAGAAATCTTGCAGGTTCTGGGATGATATAGTCTACGTGCTGAAAGACAAAACTGCCAACCAGGAAACTACCCAGCAAACTTGCCCTTGAGAATTGAAGGAGACAGTTTCCTAGACAAACAAAAACTAAAGGAGTTCATCACTAGCAGGCTGGCCTTACAAGAAATGCCAAAGTGAGTTCTTCAAGCTTAAATAAAGGGATGCTAATTAGTAACAGGAAAATGTATGAAAGTACAAAACTCACTGGTAAAGATAAATATGTAGTTAAATTCAAACTCTAATATTGTAATGGTGATAGTTAATCATTTATAACTTTAATATAAAGGTTAAAAGGCAAAAGTAATATAACTACAATAATTTTATAATGGATGGCAATATAAAAAGATACAAATAGTGACAAAAACCATAAATATTGGGGGAGTGAGTGTAAAACTGTAGAGCTTATGTATGCATGCAAAGTTAAATTATTAACTTAAAAGATACTATAGTTAGGACCGGCCCAGTGGCTCAGGCGGTTAGAGCTCCATGCTCCTAACTCCAAAGACTGCCGGTTCTATTCCCACATGGGCCAGTGGGCTCTCAACCACAAGGTTGCCAGTTCAGCTCCTCAAGTGCCGCAAGGGATGGTGGGCTCCGCCCCCTGCAACTAAGATTGAACACGGCACCTTGAGCTGAGCTGCCTCCTGATGGCTCAGTTGGTTGGAGCATAGGCTCTCAACCACAAGGTTGCCAGTTCGATTCCTCGAGTGCCGCAAGGGATGGTGGGCTGCGCCCCCTGCAACTAGCAATGGCAACTGGACCTGGAGCTGAGCTGCGCCCTCCACAACTAAGATTGAAAGGACAACAACTTGAAGCTGAACGGCACCCTCCACAACTAAGATTGAAAGGACAACAACTTGACTTGGAAAAAAGGCCTGGAAGTACACACTGTTCCCCAATAAAGTCCTGTACCCCTTCCCCAATAAAAAAATCTAAAAATAAATAAATAAATAAATTTTGGGGGGAAAAGAGATTATAGTTAAAACTATAAGATTTTTTTTAAATACTGTTTTTCTTTTATTTTTATTGGGGAATATTGGGGTATAGTGTATTTCTCCAGGGACCATCAGCTCTAAGTCGTTGGACTTCAATCTAGTTGTGGAGGGCGCAGCTCAGCTCCAAGTTCAGTCACTGTTTTCAATCTTAGTTGCAGGGGGCGCAGCCCACCATCCCATGCGGGAATTGAACCAACAACCTTGTTGTTGAGAGCTCGCGCTCTAACCCACTGAGCTACCTGGCCACCCCTCTGGAAGTTCAGCGGCAGCTCGGTGTCTTCAATCTAGTTGTGGAGGGCGCAGCTCACTGGCCCACGTGGGAATCAAATGGGCAACCCTGTTGTTCAGAGCTCACGCTCTAACCAACTAAGCTATTTGGCCGTTCCAAAACTATAAGTTTTATGCAAGCCTCATGGTAACTACAAATAAATACGCTATAGTTGATACACAAAAGGAAAAGGAAAGGGAAAGGAATCAAATTATACTACAGAAAATCATCAAATCACAAAGTAAGAAGGCAAAAGAAGAAAGGAGAAAAGGAACAAAAAGCTGGAAAACAATTAATAAAATGGCAATAGTAAGTCCACACCTATCAATAAATACTTTAAATGTAAATAGACCAACTGTCTAATCAAAAGATAAAATGGCTGAATAGATTTAAAAAAGAAACAAACAAGACCCAATTATATGCTGCCTACAAAAGACTCATTTCAGTTTTAAGGACACACGTAGACTGTAAGTGAAGGGGTGGAAAAAGATATTCTATACAAATGGAAATCAAAAGAAAGCAAGGATAGCTATACTTAGACAAAATAGACTTACAGCCAAAAACTCCAATGAGAGATGAAGAGGTCACTGTATAATGATAAAGGAGTTGATTCATCAAGAGAACATAACAATTGTAAATATTTATGTACCCAACATTGGAGCTAAGTATATAAAGCACATATATACCTTATATACCTAAGTATATAAAATGCATAGTAACATATCTAAAGGGAGAAATAGACAGCAATACAAAAATGATAGGCGGTTTCAAGACCCCACTTTCAACAATGGCTAGACCATCCAGAAAGAAAATCAATAAGGAAGTACTGGATGAACTTAAACTACCCATTAGGCCCGATGCATTTAACAGACATACGTTCTTCTCAAGGGCACATGGAACGTTGTCCAGGATAGATCATGTGTTAGGTCACAAAACAAGCCTTCATAAATTTAACAATATTGAAATCATATCAAACATCTTTTCCAACCACAATAGTATGAAACTTGAAATCAATTACAAGAAGAAAACTGGAAAATCCACAAATATGTGGAGATTAAACAAAATGCTCCTGTACAACTGGGTCAAAAAATAAATCAAAAGGGAACTCGCAAACCGATCACGAGATAAATGAAAACGGAAGCACAACACATCAAAACTTATGGTATGTAACAAAAGCAGTTCTAAGAGTGAAGTTTATAGCGATAAACACCTACATGAAGAAAAAAGAAAGAACACAAATAAACAACCTAACTTTATGTCTCAAGGAACCAGAAAAGAACAAAATAAGCCCAAAGTTAGCAAAAGGAAGGAAATAACAAAGATCAGAGCAGACATAAACAAAATAGAGACCAGAAAAACAATAAAGACCAATGAAACTAAGAGCTTGTTTTTTACAAGATAAACAAAATTGACAAACCTAGTATGTTAAATGTGCATACTACTCAAAGCAATCCACAGGTTCAACACAATCCTTATCCAAATTCCTATTGCATTTTTCACAGAAATAGAAAAACCAATTCTAAAATTCACATGGAACCACGAAAGACCCCAAAGCCAAAGCAATATTAAGAACAAAGCTGGAAGCATCACACTTCTTGATTTCAAATTATATTACAAAGCTGTAGCAATCAAGACAGTATAATACTGGCATAAAAACAGACACATAAATTAATGGAACAGAATAGAGAACTCAGAAATAAACCCATGCATATATAGTCAATTAATTTCAACAATGGAGCCAAGAATTGGGAAATGTTAGTCTCTTCAACAAATGGTGATGGGAAAACTGGATAACCACATGCAACAGAATGAAACTAGATCACTATCTTATACCATATACAAAACCAACTCAAAATGGATTAAAGACTTCAATGTAAAACATGAAATCATAAAACTCCTAGAAGAAAACACAGGGACAAGCACCTTGACATTGGTCTTGGCAATGATTTTTTGAATTTGAAACCAAAAGCAAAGGGAACAAATGAAAAAAATAAACAAGTGGGACTACATCAGACTAAAAGGTTCTGAATAGCAAAGAAAACTCAACAAAATGAAAAGTCAACCAAAGGAATAGGAGAAAATATTTGGAAATCACATATCCAGTAAGAGGTTAATATCCAAAATATACAAAGAACACATACAAGCCAATAGCAAAAAGACATATAACCCAATTTAAAAATGGGCAAAGGACCTGAACAGACATTTTCCCTAAGATATACAAATAGCCACAGTACATTAAAGGTGTTTAGCATCACCAATCATCAAAAAAATATAAACCAAAATCACAATTAAATAGCACTTTATACCTGTTAGAATGGCTATTATCAAAAAGACAAGAGATGGCAAATGCTGGTGAGGATGTGGTTAAAAGGGAACCTTCACTGTTGGTTGGAATGTAAACCGGTACAACCATTACAGAAAACAGTATTGAGGTTCCTCAAAATATTAAAAATGTAAGTACCATATGACCTAGCAATCCCACTTTTGTGTTATATCCAAAGGAAGCAAAAATCAGTATCTCAAAGAAATATCTGTACTCCCATGTTTATTGCATTATTATTCACAATAGCCAAGGTATGGAAACAACCTAAGTGTCCATCAAGAGATGAATGGATAAAGAAAATGTAATATACATATATGCATAGATGTATATACATATATATATATAATTATATATATCCAATCAATATATATCACAATGGAATATTATTCAGTTTTCAAAAAAGGAAATTTATGACTTTTGCAACAACATAGATCAATCTGGAGAGAATTATGCAAAGTGAATTAAGCCAGACAAAGGAAGACAAATACTGCAGAGTATCACTTGGAAAGCAGAATCTTTTTTTTTTAAGTGTCAAACTCATAGAAACAGAAAATGAATAAATGATGGTTTCCAGGAGTTAAGGGTATGGGAGAAATAGAGAGAGGCTGGTAAAATAAAAGGGTATCAGCTATAAAATAAGTTCTGAAGATCTAATGTATAACATGGTGACTAGAGTTTTAATACTGTATTTTATAACTGAAATTTGCTAAGAAAGTACAACTTAAGTGTTCTCAGCAGAAAAAAAAAAGTAAATATGTGAGGCAATGAATGTTACCTAACTTGATGGTGGGAACCTTTGATAATATATACATGTATCAAATTATCGCATTTAATACTTTAAATATATTATAATTTTATTTGTCAATCATACCTCAATAAAGCTGGGGCAGGGGGTGGTTAACAGAAATTATTCCAGTTCCCAGTCACATTCCATAATCTGAAAAGAACGAGTAAAGTCCTTACGGGAAAACACGGTTACATAAGAGTTAAAATTTGACAATTAAATCTGATGGAAGAGATGCATATACATAGATGCAAGTATACCAGAACTAAGCATGTAATGGTTTTTCCAGAGTAGTGTTTCTTCTTATTCACCTTGACTAGACTCTATATTTGATTTTTATCTCTTTTTAAAAACCCCAAATTTTACTTTTTAACTGTTAGTTATGTTTTCATTAGCTGATAAGGGTTTCTGATCACCTAATCCTGAATCCTTTGTTTATGATAATATGGGTGTTCTAAGTGGTGAATTTAATTGCAACTATCAGCATACTGGCTTGGCAAGGACTTAAATCATCCTTCCTTTGTAGGAAAGGGGGGTGAGGGGTGGGAGATGAGGGCAAGGGGAATCAAATATATGGTGATGGAAGGAGAACTGACTCTGGGTGGTGAACACACAATGGGATTTATAGATGATGTAATACAGAATTGTATACCTGAAATCTATGTAATTTTACTAACAATTGTCACCCCGATAAATTAAAAAAAAAGAAATTGTGGTACACTTATGCAATGGAGTATTACACAGTCATAAAAAAGAATGAAATCTTATCATCTGCAATGACATGGATGGACCTAGAGTACATTATGCTAAGTGAAATAAGTCAGACTGAGAAAGACAAATACCGTATGATCTCGCTTATATGTGGAATCTAAAGAACAGAATAAACGAACAAACAAAACAGAAATAGACTCTGAGATACAGGGAAAAAACAAAACTGATGGTTGCTAGACAGGAGGGGGGTGGGGATGGGGGAGAAGGTAAAGGGATTAGAAAGTACAAATTAGTAGTCACAATATAGTCACGGGGATATGAAATACAGTTTGGGGAATATAATCAATAATGTTGTAAAGATTATGTAAGGTGCCAGATGGGCACTGGACTTATTAGGGAGACCACTTCATAGACAGTGTAGATGCCTGACCACTGTGCTATACACCTGAAGCTGAAATTGAATAATATTGAATGTCAACTATAATTATATATATATACATATATAATATATATATATTATATATATGTGATGTGGAGTACAGCTTAGGGAATATACATAGTCAATGGTATTATAACAGCTATATATGATGTCAGAAGGGCAGTAGATGGGCGTGGTTATCACTTTGTGAGGGGTGTAAATGTCTAACTAATATATTGCTTTGTACACCTGAAACTAAAAAAACAACAAAAAAACAAAAAAACACATCAACCATGTCCCAGCTGTAAGGCCTTCCCTCTGTCCAGACTATTCTTCCTTCTATATTTCTTTGGCTCTTTCACTTCTTTCAGTTGTTTACATCACACTTTCTCAAAAAGACCTACCCTAATTACTCTATTTAATTCTAATCCTGGGTCCCCAATCCTAGCATTCCCAAGTTAATCACCTTTGCTCTACTTTTTTCTTTTTCCGTATTATTCATCCCTTCTAACATACTATATGACTTATTTATATACTGTTACAATTGTTCAGATCTAGCCTCTTTCCCAAGACTGTTAATTAACTCCTCAAGGACAATGATTCATTGCCTGTTTTCTTAACTGACATATCCTAAATACCTGGATAGTGGTTGGCACACAGTAAGCACCCAATTAATATAGGTTGGCATTCATTAAATCAAACAGATAATTTACAGATCTTCATTTTACTTTCAGTTTTGCAGAGTGTCAGTATACTTGTACCAAAACAAAAATATAGTTTAGAGTTTGTCAATCCATCAGCTTTTGAAAGAATCTCATTTTTCCTCCAAAATATGTCTCTTCCTATAAAATATTTATTTCTAACAAGCCCACAAGTGGGCTATCATGCTGGTTTTTCTCTCATTAGATAGTTCTACATCAGTTTACATTCACAAAAAATGAATCTCTGATTCGGAGTAGATATAGAATCAGTTTTCTAGCTCATGAGAAAACTCAGCTACTAACATTGTTTATTATCACTATCAACACTTGATATCAGTTTTTTTCTCTCGTTCCACAAACTCTCAGCAGTATCACTGCAATTATATGTTATTACAGGTGGGAAAATGTTTTCAGAACTGAAAATAACAAGAGTACTGTGGCAGCATCAACATGACCAAACTTCTATTGTCCTGAGGATTCAAACACAGTAAAATATTGGAAAAGAATCAGAAAATAAGTTATGTCCAAGTGGCCCTCAAACTCTCAAATTATAATGCATAGAATTCAGTCTTCCAGTTTAATTTAAATATACACTTGGAAAAAATAAAGTGTAGCAGTTCAGGGAGTTTGACAGCACATGAACTTTTTGGACAACACAATGGACACAAGAACTCTTAACTAACAAAGAGACCTAAACAATAGAATCACTTCCACTGTGCTAATACAGCATGAAAATCTTTAAAACTATTCCAAAGTTACTGCCATATTATGGCAAGTTCCGGTAGGGGAGAAGAATTATCCATCATACAGATAATGAAACTAACTTTAAGTATTTACTGCTTACCTATTTCCTATGCTCCCACCCTATTTAGATCAACAGAGAGAAGGAAGCACAGTTAAGATTGAGACAGTGTGCTGAACAGAAGCACTAAAAGCTGGCTATGTCTGAAGTTATTATTTCCTCATATATAACCCTCTTATATTACCCCTCCACCATTCAAATTTAGTTCAGTTAGGTGCACTGGACGCAACTTTTCACAAGTGGTTGGGCAAATATTTTCAAACCATACTTCAGAATTATTTCAATCGTTGAGTACCCAGGATTAGAATCACTAACCCCTAGATTTCTCTAGCTCAACTGCCTAACATCTGGAATTGACTTTCTGTTTTGCCAAGTAGACTATAATTTTAATGGATTCTAAGTGTCTTCTCCAGCTTTTGAGTCACTAATTCCCTAATCCTAAAATATAGTTTTGATGATGTAACTTGACCTGCTCAAAAATACTTTATGGTTTCTCCTCATTGCTTAATAAATTTATTAAAAATAAAAACAAAAACTCTTGACCTTGGTATTCATGGCATTAAATGATCTGATCCTAAGATACCTATCAAATATTATTTCCTACTGCTCCCTTAATCATAACTTTCATTTCAACCAAACTGGAATGGTTGTTCTTTCCAAACATATTCCACAATATTTTTACCCTCACCTTTGCTCAAGGACACTCTTTTGCAAAAACAACGTTGATACTTTAACTGTCTTTCAATGTATTTGGATAGGAAGATAAATAAGGCATGGTCTTTGCCTTCATGGAGTCCATAGGGCATAGGGAAACAGTCACAAAAACAGCTAATGAATTATAATAAAATAGAATAAATACACTGCTATAGACATAACACAGGGTATCAAAGAAGCAAAGAGAATGTCACCCCCAAAACACACATATGTATGCAAAATATTTACATTAAAAGTGTGAACACACTTAAATCAGATTATAGGTATAAACTGCAAATTAAGCTCTTTCAAAAAAACACTGGATTTGTAAAAATGTCCCCAATCCACAGTATGTCCCATTCTTATTCATTTGCTCTACTCATGTTTATCTCAATATATTGTCCTTATCCAAAGTATAAGAAATTATCTGTATCATTTTGCAAGCAAATGTGCTCCGAATTCAGCCAATAATACAAATGCATTTCTGTACTTATCTTGTCAAATTGTTCACAAACTGTTCACAAACAGTTCACAAACTGGCACCAGACTGCAAACCACACTTAGAATAGTACTGTCACACACATTGGCTCTCTTATATGACCCAAAAGATTTACTTTTCCCTCGTTTTCTTTGTCAACCAAAGTAAGCAGAGACACAATAAAACAAAGTGTTTAAAAATTATGATTTCAAATATAAAGTTGCTATACTAAAATATTTTAAAGGATACGGATTTCTGTGACAGCCTTCAAGGAATCTAAACCATTTTCTGGTACTCCTAAAATAAAAAATAAAAAAAATCCTACAAACTTATATAGATATGCTTTAACCTTTTCCATAAAAACCGCTTCAATAAAATTGCGTAACTTTATTGACAGTACAGTTAAAAATATCAGTTTAAAAATTAATGCAATATAATAAAGAAGTGTAGAAACTGCACATAGAGAGATAACCTACTCAAATTTAGTATATTTTTTATATTCTTCCCTATGCTAAAAAATACAGACTAATTTGTACTTTTATAAAACCAAATGAAAAAGCAAGGAATTACCTTGAACTTCATGAGGCTGGGATGCAACTGAAAAAGATGGTGCTTTCAATATGCCTTCTCTGATTTCAGAAGCAGAAAAAGGATCACTTTCTGGAAACATGTTAATATCTAAATATTGGGGTTTCTGCTTACTATTGCTATATTTCCATGATTTCCCTTTATTCATTTCTGTTTGGACAATTTTCACTGAGCCAATATGAGAACCCACGTTTGCACTGTCATCAGAATAAGCACTCCCATGTGTATTGTCAGATATTTTAAATAATCTGCAAAAAAAGAAAAGAAACATATTTACACTCGTAACAGTTGCTTAGAATGTGAAAAACTAGCACAAAATCAGTCCCTTTAAAAATACCTGTAGATTATGGTTTATTCAAACACAAAAGCTAATCATTCTCCTAAATTTACCACTGTATTATTCTTTTCGCTCTCCTAAAACTCAGATAAATCCGTTTGTGGCAGCCAGTCTCTGTGATAGCCCCAATGATTCTTGTCTCCTGGTATTTACACCTTTCTGTAGTCTCCTATTTTAAATCAGGACTAGCCTATGTAACTAGCAGAGAACTGTGGAAGCACAAGTGTGTGACTTCCAAGGCTAGGACATAAAAGACACTGTCGCTTCCACATAGTCTCTTGGATCACTCACTCTGAGGGGTCTAGCCACTAGTGTATTATGAGAACACTCAGGCAACCCTATGAAGAGACACTATGGAGAGACATAGACAAGTACTGAAGCCTCTTATCAGTAACCAATGCCAACTTCCCAAACACTATTCAGCAATCATTTTAGAATAAGAAATACTTCTTTACTAAGTTCTGGAAAACACAGAAATGTCATCTTTATGATTGTAATTTATTATATTAGACTGATCAAAAGACAATCCATTGAAGTAATTTGTTCACAATAGCCCTAAGAGATGAAGTGACCAATAAGGTTCCTAATGCAACACTGGAATCTTATAAAATAACTAATGGGGATGACAGCAAGTATCAGTTTTACAGAATTCTGTAAGGAATTGAACCATATAAGTATTATAAAAATACAGAATACTTTCTAACTTATTTCTCCTATTAATCTTAATGACACGTTTCATGCAAGAACCAATCTTTCAAAAAATGAGAGAATATATTTTAGAACTGTTCCACTGCATCCTGCAATGCTAGCAGTTCTATCTTTGAAGATAGAAAATTCAAAGGTAGATGGTAGTCTTACATAATATAGTATTGATAGAATCCCATTATGAAATAGTATCAAAGGCAAAGAAACCCTTTTGCCATAGGATGACTCCTTGCTGTATGTTGTGATATAGGTTAAAAGCAGAGACTTTGGAATCAGACAAACCTGGGTACAAATTCAAAGCTCCTCTACTTTCTTGCTGTGTAACTTTAAAGTTAATTAGAGTTTGAAATAACGTTCCAAACTGCAAAAATTTTATCCACATGTGCATTACCTAAATTCTCTGGATCTCAATTCTTCCTAGGTCCTCTGAACTCCCACTCCACAAATTTCCTTATGTCTTCAACACCTTCACTGATTGTTATATTTACTTCCTGGTCTTAATTAAAATACTGCTTTACTCTGGAAAACTCTTGCTCCTTAAAAATCTCTTAAGTGGAAACTGCTAACTCTCCCACATGCTAGGTACTTAAGGGTTGAAAGTCTGTGTCTTCTTCACCCCAAATATACATCATTATTGTTTCCATTTGCTCACAAAAGTATCCGTGCTAACTAGCTATACTACCTTGTAATCCTACTCTTGGCATATATCATATATATCGACCTCTAGTCATCTTGGAATCTTTTCCTCTCAATTCCAAATTCTGCCATCATCTGGGTCACTTTGACACTCATTCAAAATTCCACCTTCTCAGTTTCTTAGGTATTCCTCTCCAGTGGCTTTCTCCCTCATACAATCTCAGTCACCTACACTCTCACTTTAGAACCTGTCATACAGAACCACTCCTTTCAAATCAATCATTTCAATATATCATTCTCTGACTACAACCTCCTATGCTTTTAGTTTGTTTGCTCAAGATACCAATGAGGTCAAAATAATTAACTGTAATTAACCTTATTTTCTCCCAAACCATCTTCCCATTCTCTTTCTCATTCACCTTTAATAAACTTAGAATCCATGATCTATCTTTTCAACTACTCTCATCAATATTCTAAACTCTGCTTCCCTTTATCCTTTTATTATACTTATCTTGCAAAACCTCAATCCTAGATGAATCTATCTACCTTTTTTATAATTGCAGTCAAACAGTGGAAACACTACTGGAAAAATCACAATTATTAGACAAATAATAATAAAATTCAGAGTTACCATCAGAAAAACTGCAGATACAAGATCAATATACAAAAATCAACTGTATTTCTATCCACTTGCAAAAATCAATCTGAAAAATAATTTTTAAAATTCCATTTATAATAACATCAGAAATAATAAAATACTTAGGAGTAAATTTATCCAAATAGGTATTAAGACTTGTCTACTGAAAACCACACAATATCACTGAAAGAAATTAAAGAAAACCTAAATAAATGGAAAGATATCCCATGTTGATAGACTGAAAGACTTAATGTTAAGATAGCAATACTCCTCAAGCTGATTTTCAGATTCAACACAATCCCTATCAAAATCCCAGCTGGCTTCTTTGCAGAAATTGACCAATTTAACCTAAAATTCATATGAAAATGCAAAGAACCAAGAATAGCCAAAAACAATCTTGAAAAAGAAAACAAAGTTGGAGGACTCATATTTCTTGATTTAAAACCTTACTACGTACAAAAGCTACATCAATCAAGATGTGAGACATGCCAGTGTGGAATATACCCTTATGCAAGGCCAGCACTGCCATTTAACCAATGGTATCGAATTGAGAGTCTAGAAATAAGCCTTCATGCGGTATAATAGGAAATATACATTTGGTCTTTATTTCCAGTTCCTGACATGGAGCTCCTAAAACCTTTGGAATTTCCTGTGTAATGGGAGTGATAGAAGCATCTTTTGTTATTCATAACAAGCCCCTTTCTTTATTTTTGTTTTTCTGGCTCACATTCCTTTATTTCTTTTAGCACAAATTAGCAACAAAATGTGTATTATATCCCCTTCTTTGTAACATGCAGTGTTCTGTAGGTTCTTTTTATACTTTTAGCATTTTTTCCCTTAAGTATATCTTGGAAATCATTCCACAAAAACTCATAGAGAGCTTCATTTTTTTTAATTATTATTTTTATTTTCAATTACAGTTGATATTCAATATTGTATTAGTTTCAGGTGTACAAAATAGTGGGTAGATATTTATATAACTTACAAAGTGCTTCTCCCTGGTAAGTCTAGTACCCGCATGGCACCATAATAGCTATTACAATATTAATGACTATATTCCCTATGCTGTACTTTATCCCTGTGACTATTTTGTAACTGCCAATTTGTACTTCTTAATCCCTTCACCTTTTACAGCCCCGCAAGCCACCTCCCATCTGGCAACTATCAGTTTGTTTTCTGTATCTATGAGTCTGTTTCCGTTTTGTTTATTTTGCTGTTTAGATTCCACATACAAGTGAAATCATATGTTACTTGTCCTTCTCTGCCTGACTTATTCACTTAGCATAATATAGTGGTCTATTAAGCTAGAAATTAAAAACATTTGCGGAGAGGGGAAAAAAATGGCGGCGTGAGGTGAGCCTCTGTAACGCTCCCCTGGAATTTACAACGAATCGGATAACAATAACTCCACAAAGGACTCCTTGCACAGCAGACAGGCAAGACGAAGAGGCCCACTACTGAATTCACCTCCAGGTGGGTGAATCGTGCGAGCGGGGGGAGGAGGGAGAGGAGAAGTGCGGAGACGGAGCCGCGCGGGCGCAGGACGCAGACCTAGCTCAGTGCTCGGAGCCCGCTGCTCCCGGATCTTCCGCAGCTGCGGGAGAGGGAAGGACTCGGACTGCTAGGGCTCCGCTTACGGCCCACAGGGCTGAGGGGGCAGCAGATAGCACGGCTGAACCCAACGCTCCCGGCAGCAAAGACTGAGGGAAGAGGGCTGAAATTGGTGGTTTAAGCCCTCACTGCCGAGAAGAGAACGGAAGCCTTAGGTACGGAGACTAGCCGCCCTCTCCCTACCCTCCCAGAGCTCACCCCGCCCCCACCTGCCCGGTGCTAGAAGCGATAAAGTAGCAGTGTCAGATCAAAGGACAGAATATTTGCTGCTCTGAGAGCTGTGGACCGCAGACACAGATTCGCAGCCCAACTAGTTACGGCAAAGGGGAGGGAGCTGTGAAAGCAGGACTGGCTGTGGTGGTGGTCGCCGCCATTGCTCTGGGCCACCTCTCACAACTCACCCCACCCCTAGCCCCACCTATCTGGGCGGATCCCTGCAGGAGTAAACAGAACTGCTGAAACATACGGGCTCTGAATCTGGTGCAGAAAGAGCTTTGGAACTCCAAAAGCTCTTCGCATACCTATCAACCTGTTGCAGAAGCCACTCCTGTAGATGTCTAGGAAGAGAAATAGTAAATCAGTGATTGCCATGAATAACCAAGGCAACAAGATAGCTCAGAAAGAAAGTGAAAAGTCTCCAGAAAAGGAACTTAGAGATATGGACATTTGTGATTTAAATGACAGAGAATTCAAGATTGCAATTCTGAAAAAACTGAACGAGATGCAAGAAAACACAGAAAGGCAGTTTAATGAACTCAGAAACACAATCAAAGAACACCATGAGCATTTTACAAAAGAGACTGAAATCTTGAAAAAGAACCAAATAGAATTTCTGGAGATTAAGAACTCAATAGAAGAAATTAACAATAAAATATCCAGCTTAGGTAGTAGAGTTGACCAGATGGAGGAAAGAATCAGTGACATCGAAGATAGGAACCTGGAATTTACACGGAGGGAAGAAGAAAGAGACTTGAGACTTAAAAGAAATGAAAGAACTCTACAAGAACTTTCTGACTCCATCAGAAAGAGCAATATAAGAATAATGGGCATACCAGAAGGAGAAGAAAGAGGGAAGGGAACAGAGAATATATTCAAACAAATCGTCGATGAGAACTTCCCAAACTTGTGGAAAGAACTGGATCCTCGAATCCAAGAAGCAAATAGAACACCTAATTACCTCAATCCCAACAGGCCTTCACCAAGGCACATTGTATTGAAGCTGTCTAAAATCAATGACAAAGAAAGAATCCTCAAGGCAGCCAGGGAAAAGAAGACGGTAACTTACAAAGGAAAGCCCATTAGATTATCATCAGATTTTTCAGCAGAAACTCTACAAGCTAGGAGGGAATGGAACCAAATATTCAAACTATTGAAAGAGAGAAATCATGAGCCAAGAATAATATATCCAGCAAAGATCTCCTTTAGATATGAAGGAGCAATAAAGACCTTTCCAGACATCCAGAAGCTGAGGGAATTTTCTAATACATGACCTGCACTACAAGAAATACTAAAGGAGGCTATTAGACCACCATCAACAGGGACAACTTGTGGCAACCGAAACATAGAAAGGGGGAGCGTAAAGGCCTGAACTGGAATATGGGAATAGAGAAAGTAAGCGTACTGAAGAAACTGGAATACTCTAAATATCAAACTTTCTTTTACATAAACTCAAGGGTAACCACTCAAAAAACATCCAAATCTGAAATATATACTGTAATAAAAGAAGAAACAGAGGGAAACATCATAGAATACCACCACACAGAAATAACAGACAACAACAAAAAGGCAAAGAAACAATGGAGACACAGCCTTACCAGAAAACTAAAGACAGAATGACAGGAAATCCTCACATATCAATAATCACCCTAAATGTAAATGGACTGAACTCACCAATAAAGAGACACAGAGTAGCAGATTGGATCAAAAAACTAAACCTGCTGTCTACAAGAGACACATCTCAGCTACAAGGACAAGCATAGACTCAAAGTGAAAGGGTGGAAATTGACACTCCAAGCAAATGGCACCCAGAGAAAATCAGGTGTAGCCATAATGATTTCCAATGAAACAGACTTCAGGGTGAAAAAGATAACAAGAGACAAAGATGGGTATTTCATAATGGTAAAGGGGACTATACAACAAGAAGACATAACAGTCATCAATATTTATGCCCCCAATCAGGGAGCACCGAAATATACCAAGCAACTACTAACAGAACTAAAGGGAGAAATTGACCAAAACACAATTATACTAGGGGACTTAAATACATCATTGACAGCTATGGATAGATCATCCAAACAGAAGATAAATAACGAAATCGCAGCCCTAAATGACACATTAGATGAATTGGACATAATTGACATATATAGAGCACTTCATCCTAAAACATCAGACTATACATTCTTTTCTAGTGTACATGGAACATTCTCAAGGATAGACCATATATTGGGACACAAAATCAGTCTCAGCAAATTTAAGAAGATTGAAATCATACCAAGCATATTCTCTGATCACAAAGCTTTGAAATTGGATATCAACTGCGAAAAGAAAGCAGGAAAAAACACAAATACATGGAGATTAAACAACATACTTTTAAAGAACGACTGGGTCAAAGAAGAAATTAGAGGACAGCTCAAAAGATACATAGACACAAATGACAATGAAAATACATCCTACCAAAATTTTTGGGATGCCGCGAAAGCAGTTTTAAGAGGGAAATTTATATCATTAGAGGCCTATCTCAAGAAACAAGAAAAAACCCAAATAAATAACCTCATGTTACACCTTAAAAAACTAGAAAAAGAAGAACAAGCAAAACCCAAGGTCAGCAGAAGAAAGGAAATAACAAAAATCAGAGCAGAACTAAATGAAATAGAGAACAAAAAGACAATAGAAAAAATTAATGTGACAAAGAGCTGGTTCTTTGAAAAGATTAACAAAATCGACAAACCCTTGGCTAGACTCACTAAGATAAAAAGAGAGAAGACACTAATTAACAAAATCAGAAATGAAAAAGGGGAAGTTATCACGGACACCACAGAAATACAAAGGATTATCCAAGAATACTATGAAGGACTATACGCCACCAAATTTAATAACTTAGAAGAAATGGACAAGTTCTTAGAAACGTATAGCCTTCCAAGGCTGAATCATGAAGAACTGGAAAATCTAAACAGGCCGATCACCAGTAACGAAATTGAATCAGTCATCAAAAACCTTCCCAAAATCAAAAGTCCTGGACCAGATGGCTTCACCAGTGAATTCTACCAAAACTTCAAAGAGGATCTAATACCAATCCTGCTCAAACTCTTCCAAAAAATTGAAGAAGAGTCAGTACTCCCTAACTCATTTTATGAGGCCAACATTACCCTGATACCAAAACCTGGTAAGGACAACACAAAAAAAGAAAACTACAGACCTATATCTCTGATGAATACAGATGCTAAAATCCTAAACAAAATTCTAGCAAATCGAATACAACAATGCATTAAAAAGATTATTCATCACGACCAAGTGGGGTTCATCCCCGGGGCACAAGGATGGTTCAACATTCGCAAATCCATCAATGTGATACATCACATAAACAAAATAAAGGACAAAAATCATATGATTCTATCAATTGATGCAGAAAAAGCATTTGATAAGATACAACATCCATTTATGATTAAAACACTTACTAAAATTGGTATAGAAGGAAAATACCTCAACATAATAAAGGCCATATACGACAAACCCTCAGCTAATCTCATAATTAGTGGTGAAAAGCTGAAGCCCTTTGCTCTACGTTCAGGAACACGACAGGGCTGTCCCCTATCACCTCTGCTTTTCAACATAGTGTTGGAAGTCCTCGCCAGAGCTATCAGGCAAGAGAAAGAAATAAAAGGCATCCAAATTGGGAATGAAGAAGTTAAATTGTCACTCTTTGCTGATGACATGATGCTATATATAGAAAACCCTAAAGACTCCACCAAAAAGCTATTAGAAACAATCAATGAATACAGTAAAGTTGCTGGCTTCAAAATCAACGTACAAAAGTCCATTGCTTTCCTATATACTAACAATGAAATCTCAGAAAAGAAATACAAAAAACAATTCCTTTTGCAATTGCAGCAAAAATAATAAAATACGTAGGAATAAACTTAACCAAGGATGTGAAAGACCTATCTGCTGAAAACTATAAGACATTTTTGAAAGAAATTGAAGAAGACACAAAGAAATGGAAAGACATTCCGTGCTCATGGATTGGAAGAATCAACATAGTTAAAATGGCCATATTACCCAAAGCCATATACAGATTTAATGCAATCCCCATCAAAATCCCAATGGCATTTTTTAAAGAAATAGAACAAAAAATCATCAGATTTGTTTGGAATCACAAAAGACCCCGAATAGCCAAAGCAATATTTAAAAAAAAGAACAATACTGGAGGTATCACACTCCCTAATTTTTGCTTGTACTACAGGGCTACAATAATCAAAACAGCATGGTATTGGAGGAAGAACAGACACATAGACCAATGGAATAGAATTGAGAACCCAGAAATAAAACCACATAAATGTGGACAGATAATTTTTGACAAAGAAGCAAAAAACATACAATGGAGGAAAGACAGCCTCTTCAATAAATGGTGCTGGCAGAATTGGATAGCTACGTGCAAAAGAATGAAACTGGACTGCTATCTGTCACCATGTACCAAAATTAATTCAAAATGGATCAAAGACTTAAGCATAAGACCTGACACAATAAACTGCATTGAAGAAAACATAGGTACTAAACTTATGGACCTTGGGTTCAAAGAGCATTTTATGAATTTGACTCCAATGGCAATGGAAGTAAAAACTAAAATAAACGAATGGGATTATATGAAACTGAAAAGCTTCTGCACAGCAAAAGAAACTATTGACAAAATAATGAGGCAACCAACTGAATGGGAGATTTTTGCAAACAGTTCCTCTGATAAGGGGCTAATATCCAAAATATACAAGGAACTCATGAAACTCAACAACAACAAAACAAACAACCCAATTGAAAAATGGACAGAGGACCTGAAGAGACATTTCTCCAAAGAGGACATACAAATGGCAAATAGACATATGAAAAAATGCTCAACATCGTTAATCATCAGAGAAATGCAAATGAAAACCACGATGAGATATCACCTCACCCCAGTCAGAATGGCTTTCATCAACAAGTGTTGGAGAGGCTGTGGAGAAAAAGGAACCCTCATACACTGTTGGTGGGAATGCAGACTGGTGCAGCCGCTTTGGAAGGCAGTGTGGAGGTTCCTCAAGAAATTACGAATAGAATTACCATACGACCCAGCAATCGCTCTCCTGGGTATCTACCCCAAAAATATAAAAGCATTTCTCTATAGAGACACGTGTACTCCAATGTTCATTGCAGCTTTGTTTACGGTGGCCAAGACATGGAAACAACCAAAATGTCCTTCGATAGAAGAATGGATAAAGAAGTTGTGGTACATATACACAATGGAATACTATTCGGCGTTAAGGAAAGATGATATAGGAGCATTTGTGACAACATGGATGGATCCTGAGAGTATAATGCTAAGTGAAATAAGTCAGACAGAAAAAGCAGAGAACCCAATGATTTCACTGATATGTGGTATATAAACCAAAAAGAACAAGACAAACAAATGAGAAACAAAAACTCATAGACACAGACAATAATTTAGTGGTTACCAGAGGGTAAGGGGGTGAGGGGTGGGTGATGAGGGTAAAGGGGATCAAATATATGGTGATGGAAGGAGAACTGACTCTGGGTGGTGAACACACAATGGGATTTATAGATGATGTAATACAGAATTGTACACCTGAAATCTATGTAAATTTACTAACAATTGTCACCCCAATAAATTTAATTTAAAAAAAAAAGTAAAAAAAAAAAAAATTGCAAAAACATAAAACAATGCCACTCCTATTTTTTTTAGAAAATAATTGGTTTTTAATATAAATATTGTTTATATTGACAAGTAGTACATTTATTATTTTTTAAAATAAATTAGTAAATAAATATTTTCCAATTTTTTAGTTTTAATTTCTAATATGGTTAAATATCAATATTTAAATATTAAAAATAACCCATATAAACAAAAGCTCTTTAGGAATCTTCAATAATTTTTAAGTGGAAAGGGGTCATGGCAACGAAAAGTCTGAGAACCTCTGCTCTAACCATATACTTCATCAAAAATAATTGTCATACTACTATTTATAGTTATTTATAATCAGTCTTTCTCCTATTAAACTGTAAACTTTCTGAAGGCAAGAACCTATGACTAGAATCCCAAAGTTAACAGAGTGTCTGGTACATAGTAGACCCTAATTGTTGTTGACTTTTTCTCATTCAGATTCTACCATATTTTATAGTTTTGGACATATACATAAATATTCAACTTTATCACTGAACGTCATTTATTCATTTAATTGATTACCTTTTTCGGAAGGCTGATGTGTTCTCTCTTTTATCTTCTGCAAAATTAACTAATTTTGTATCATCTGGGATATTTTTCTCAGGTTCTATCTCAGTGCCAATGTTATTTTTTAATTTCTGAGGAGAACCATACGTCAGCTTGCCAGAAACATGTGATGAGTCATTGTTACCTGCCCCTCCTAAATTTAGATCATCTTCATGCTTATTAGAGGAGAAGGCAAATTGGAATTTTTGTGTTGATGAACTATAATTTGTGTTTTCATTAGTTATCTTTAAATTCGATGTTAACATTTTTTGCCTCTTTTCCAGACCTACAAAAATGGAATATATTAATTACTACATGTTCTCCATGAAAACAAATTTTTGAAATGATGATGGAAAATTTAATAAAAAATTTCAAAAAAGCTTACTAGGTAAATATGAAAGCCAAAAGAGAAGTATTAGTACAATAACAAACAACCCGTAATACCATACATGGTTTTGAAATATAGGTGACTGTTACTCTTATGGTATCACTGAGGGCCCTCAGAAATTAAGAATTATTGAAATTAAATTTGAATTTATAGAAATCCTACATTATAAAATATGTTTAATAGCTAATCCACAGAAATAACCATAACTGTAATATTTAAGTATTTTATCTACTACAATGATATAGCTATATAAATAATTATGATTTAAAAATTTATATGTAACAATTTACACACAGAAATACTATGACCAATCATGTTACTGAATGATTCAGTATTAAAATATATGATGCAATGCTTTTAACTTTGTAATATACTACCTTTAAAATCAAGATAAAGGAATGGTTTCATCAGGGTGACAGAATTTTAAAGGTTTTTTTGTTTTACAGAGACTTTATAAGCATCTTTGGGAAGTTTGGAAGGAGTTTGGAGGCCTTATTAGGGATTAAATTAGCTTTACCATCTATGTATATATGCTATGATATATACATATTATGGTCTACATATTATTTGGTACATACAAGAGTATATATATATGGTCTACATATTATTTGGTACATATAAGAGTATATATAGTACATATTTGTACTTATAAAATATATATAAATTATGAAGCTTAATAATGAAATGTACATGCATGAACTTACCACCCAATTTAAAAATCAAAATTTTACCAACAATATTACATTAGATCACATATATTATTTGAGTGTGCTTGTTCTTTTAGCTTTATATTAATAAAATGATGATATCAAACTATATATAATCTGCATCTTGTTTTTTTCACTCAGTATATTTCAGGAATCTGGTTTCCGAAACCAGAGGATCTTACCTTTAGTAAAGGGCAAGACAAAAACTAAAAAGCAGTGATAGTTTTATGGTAAGAAGAAACAAATTCACAGAACAATAGAAAAGGTATATGTAATAGTATATTGTGTGCATATAACATGTATGTATATATATATGTATAGAGAAGGAAAATGTTTTAGATTTTTAAAATCTAAAATGTTTAAGATGTTTAAATGTTTAAGAAGGAAAATGTTTAAGATTTGGTGAGCACTATTTTGAGCAAGAGAAGTCTCTTTCATTTTATTCCATTAAAATAAAAAATTAATATTTTAATGTGTTACTAGATTTTTTTTTTATATATTGACATGAGCTACATAGGTTTGGTTTCACAACAAATATGTGATAATTTACCTAACAGTTTATGATTTTCTATTTCTTCTTCTAATGCCTGAGTATCTGGAATTTCTGATAACAATGGAGCAGGTGGGAGAAACCAATCCAATGATTTTTCATTGTCTGGATAGCTATGTAAAATAGAAAAATATGAATATATATTAATAAAGATATAACATCAGAAACTATGTATTTATTAATTAAACATTACTCAATCACAGACTTTTAAACATCCTATAATCTAACCTTCTGTGGTAACTTTGATTTACCTCTATATAGCAGTGTTATTGATCTTTTCTCCTTGTGTGTTATTGGACTGATAACACTGCTATATGAGATGTGATATCTAAATAATGGCTATACTCCACCTCCTTTTTTCCAATTCAAATGCTTGTGACAAGAATCTTAAATATGCTCCAATATAAGAAGAAAAAGTAGCAAATCATCTTAACTATTACTAGTGACAAATTACTTTCGACACACCTCGTAACTCATGAGCCATCAATGTAAATGACACAGAACTGATATTCTAGCGTATTCCTAAAACATTATTACAAGTTAATGTCTAACCCAAATATTCTTGGTCTAGAACAATCTAAACACCACAGAAAATTCAAGAAAACAGCCAAAACTGACAATCACTTTGTAAACCTACAGTAATTGATGAGATTTTGCCACCTTGTTAGGATCATTCAGCTGTGATCCTATTAGCATATAATGCTTTAATGTTTTCTTTCCAATCAAAGCTGACTTGTTCTTCATTAGAACAAAAAGATAAATGTTAGGTGACAGGAAAAAAAGTTGAGAAGAGCACCACATATACTGCCTATGCCAAGTCCCAAGGATTTTATGATTTGTTTATTTCTTCATTTATGATTTCAAATTCTTGGAAGTGGGAGCTACTACTGCTATATTTTCCAAATAAAAAATCTACAGCACATTACCTGACACTGTCAAAAGGCCAAAGCATTTAAAATTTAGGACTATGCAGGAGGGTCCCCAAGGTCATCCCCAGGGTCACTGATTCCCTAGGATGACTGATGGGACTCAGCATATAGTCTTATTCATTGACCGTGGGGTGACTTCAGGGAAAACCGGGCACAAGCTTCCAAAGGTCCTCTCTCAGGGAGTAACGCAGGATGCACTGAATTCCCTCAGCAATGAGTTGTGACAGTACATGTGAAATGGTGCCAGTGAGGGAAGTTCATTAGAGACTCAATGCCCAGGGTTTTTATTGGAGGCAAATCACGTGTGCATTCCCTCTTGGCACATACCCAGAAATAGATGGTTAGTAAACCATATTATTTGTATAAAAATTTTATGCACAGTGAGCCACTCTTATCAGTTAATGGTGGGAAACTTCCTAAAATCTAAGTTGTCAGACTCCAGCCAAAGGCCAACCTTGCAAGCAGGCCTTTCCAAGGACAGCGGTTTAGCCCTGATATATTAACTCTTTTCTGCACAGAGACTATGTAAGAAAATCCAAGAAAGATGTTAACAAGGTACAAAAAACACACATCCAGCCCTACTGTTCGGCCTCCCCATAAAGTCAAATCTTCATGATTTCCCTGTTTTCCAGAAGTGCCATCATTTCCCCAGTTACCCAGAATCCAAATGATAGTATAATCTTGTACCCAGTATATCCAGACACCTCTCAGGTCTTATTGCATCTTGTAAAGTTTCTTGAATTCATTATTTCCTTGTATGTCTACTGTCACTATCCTAATCAAGGCTCTAATCAACTTATGTCTGGTTGAGAACAACAGTGTCTTAACTGGCCTCACTGCCTCCAGGCTTTCTCTCTTGAATACATTTTACACACTTCTGCCATATTAATTTGGAATTATTTTCATCATATTATTCCATTCAAAACCCTTCAGTGGTATCCAAATAATGCCAAACTTCCACGTGGCCCAAGGCCACCTCAGTTTTAACTCTTCTACGCGTGCCTTATAGTCCAGACAAAACTACTTATATACCAAATAGATAATACATGCTGTCTCTTCTCATCTCTGTTCAAAAATATTTCCTTTACTTGGCTTGCACCTATACCTGACCCTACCATCATGTCTATCCATAGTGGTTCAACTGTTTATTCATTCATTAAGCCATTCAACAATTATTTACTAAGTACTATGTGCCAGGCACTGTTCTAGGCACTGGAGCTTATATTCATTCAAAATCCAGCTCAAATCCTTCCTTCATGAAATTTCCCAGGTTCCCTAAGACTTTCTTCTCTGTTCCCTCTTCTTAAGTACTATTTGAACTTATAATATTTATCACAGCCCTCCTTGTATTGTGTGTCTATGTGTATGTCTTAGACAAATAGAAAGATGACAGTAGATAGATGATAGGTAGATCTGCTTGCTACCCCATCTAGATTTAAACAACTAAGGGTCTTATTTTCACTTCCATTTATATCAAAAGTACTAAGCACAATGCTTTGTATAATTAGGCATATTATGTAATAAATATTTGCTGATTCAATTCAAGGCTTTTAACACATGTATAGTCATGTCCAAGATCTTTATTCTGGCATTTAACTTCCACCACAATCTATTCTCAGCTTACTTTTCTAATGTTATGTCCCACTGTTTCTCCTTTATGAATCTTCTATTCTAGGAAACTTCTCTATACACGATCCCCTTAAAGTACTGTATATTGTCCCATCTTTTTTTCTTGCTGTTATACTCTGCCTTCAAATGCCCACTACCTATCGGAATTATCAAATCCTTCAAAGCCGTCTGAAGTCTCCCCACCACTAACATAAAGCATGACCTGATCAATTTGGCCTAAGTCTTCTTTCAAATCTGAAATTTCATTGCTGAATATGTGCTTAGCATTTGCTTTGCACTTTTTTTCGACTTAGTATTGTTAGAAGGGCAAACATATGTTCCAATCTACCCAGGCCAATCCTGATTAACACCTGTTGTCCCAGAGGGATGCAATTCTTTCATTCTCAAGTGTCCCAGTCTGGATGATAAATTATATGGTCACATTATTTATTAATGAACTTTCCATATTTGTGTTTAATCTCAAGTAAATTTTTTTGAAGTAAAAGTGTTTCAATCTATTTATATCCCTTTCAGCATTCAATCAATACTTGAATTAATATTTGAATGAATGAAAGAATAAATGAAGTGATAAATAATACAATTTACTCAATGCTTCATTTAAAAAGGATAATACAATAGAACAAATACATAAAAAAAACTTTAGGCCTTTTGAGCCTCTTCTTTTGCTCGGCCCGCTCCAAACTCTTTGGAGTGTACTTTTTCTCCTAATAATGATGCCTTTGTCCTTTTGAGCCTTTTGAACCACACTTCTGCTGAGGCCCGCTCCAATCCAATCCCTTCGGAGTGTACTTTCTCTTCTAATAATGGCCCTTGAGCCACTGCTTTCTGCTCGGGCCCGCATCTACCTCTTTTGAACTGTACTTTTTCTTCTAATAAACTGCTCTTTCACTATTTAAAAAAAAAAAAAAAAGAAAGAAAAACTTTGAATTCAGAGCAATACACATGTGAAAAGCCATAAAAGCCAGTACTGAACAGACTAGTCTCCATTCTTATTTCCTTTGGTGTCACACCTTTGTTTCCACTCCCACTTCCTGCCTGCGTTGAATGTGCCTATCACACTTGGTCTTTGGCACATTGCTCTTTCTGTTTCCAAAAGGTGTCTTCAGTACTCTTTGTCCGGAGTTACTCTTTGGCTATGACTTCCAGTGTTTGCCTTACCCAAAATTAATTTGAACAGAAATGCAAATAAATGAAAGCCAAACAAGCAAGACTCTACTCTATTTTTTAAATTATAACATATAAGATATTAGACTTTAGTTACTCTTTTATATCTGAATTCCATGTTTACCCAATATATACCTGAAACATCATTCTGTTTTTCCCTCATTCTAAAGCAAAATACTCAATTATATCATTCTTTAAGGCAGACTTACTTTTCAGCTTCATTTGGGTTTTCAAAAAACAAACTATCCAAAGAAAACAAGGAGTCATTTGATTTCAGCATGTTAAAAACTGGACTTTGTCATAAATCTAAAAAATATAGAAAAAGTAATTTATATTTTATGTACAAAGATACAGAAAAATATTTCTGGATATGTAAATTATAATCACAAATTTCGCAGAATAACCACAGACTACCTTTCCAGCTTCATCTTCTGCAGCTTCCTCCAAAGTGCCTCAATATTCAAATACATTATTCTCTGTTCTCCACTCATTCATGCATATACACACTTGTACCTCTCTCTTCATACTGCACCAATGTTTAGAATGTGTTTTCTTCCATTCTCCACCTAACAAATTCCTACCCATCTTTCACAGCACAGGTCAAATGTCATTTCTCTTTCAAAGGTTTCTCTGAATTTGTCCTCTTCCCCAAGACAGAATTCATCACTCCTTTTAGGCTTTTTCTGTTGTTGTTCATACCATAGTTAGTATAGTGCGTTTTATGGTGAATGTGTCTCCAATATACTATGTACTACATATGAAGGGACTTGCTTCAAAATAAAAGGGAGAAAAGAGGGGTATTGACAAAACAAGATTGGCAATGAGTTGGTAATTGCTAAAGCTATGTAATAGGTGTGTGGAGTTCATCATAAAGTTCTATTTTTTATACATGTATGAATTTTTCAAAAAAATTACAAGTTTAACATACATATGTATGTTGACATTCATATTATATAACATGTTTATGTTCCTTTTTTAAAAGATAATTTTTACATTCAGAGATGTTATCAAAAGGATAAAAACATTCAGCACTGGCTTCCTGGGAATATAATAAAAATCTAGGGCATAACACAGCCTCAAATTTGATGGGACACAGTACAACTATTTCTACAGATACATGTATTGCTTCCTTCACATTGTAATTCTTCCCCCTGCATATGAACATATCCTATTGTTTTTCTAAATTCTGAAAAAATAGAAAATTCTATATAACAAGACATGAATCAGATGCACAAATCATAAAACATAAATCACAATTCCATTTATTTTGTGATAGTTAATACACTGCAAATCTTTCTAGCATAGAAACGATAACATAAAATAAAAAAACTATATGAGCGCCATCTTGTGGAGAAATCCATATTACCAAATCAGATTATGTCCCTCCAATTTTGAGTCCTCCCTGATGTGGGGAGACACATGGGCGAGTATGTAGGGGAGAGAGTGTTTCCACATGCACCCCTTGACAAAAATGTTACCAAGAGGGATAAATCTATGTATACCTTATGTTGTGGGATTTTTCACTTATTTTAGTTATTGGGTTTCCCCCCTTCCATCTGTTTACCTTAATTGCCCTCTTCATTTTTCTCAATGTATTAATCACTTAGTCACCAACCAAAAGAAACAGTAAAATAGAAACAAATTAGCATCATTCTATAAATGTCTAAAACAATATGACTATGTGAATAATACAAGCCTAGGCTAACAGGGTGGGAGAGAAAGTCATTCGGAAATACACTAATGGGGTCTTTAACATCTTTACAATAAGTAAACAATTTCAGAACCTGAAAACAATTCCCTGATAAAGTATAAATGAAAATGCTAATCATGTTTGTATATTATCCAAAAAGTAACAAATAAAATGTTCCCTTTCTAATCTTAGGAGAACGATATAATTTTAAATAAAAAAGTTTGCAAAATTAAAAACTCATCAAACTACTTTTATATGGCTTTGCTACCTCAGAATTTAAGTAGAAATCTTAAGGCTACCATGTCTGTGTTTGAATTCTTTCTTCTAAAGGAAACTGCAAGACAACAATAAAACCACAAAAAATATTTGTTTCAGGAAAAATACTTCATAAACTAACTGAAAAACCTCCTATATAAACAGCAAATATTTTCAAAAAATTTATGATTTGACTTCTAGTTCTGGCATAAAAAGACTTGTTTGGGTTCAGAATAAAAGCATTACATATATATATATATATATATATATATATATATATATATATATATATATATTCCTGATACACCCCTATTAAAAACACCCCTTGATAATTCTCCATCCCCATAGTGTGCATTATTTTTCTTCATAGCATTAATTAATAACTGGCATTATATGTTTAGTTGTTTCTCTTTCTCCCTCTAGATTGAGCCAGGACTTTTTCTCACTAATATATTCCAATAACCCAGAACAGTGCCTGGCACATGGTAGATGGTCCGTAAGAATTCACTGTGGAATAAATGCATTAGCAATGATCAGCTTATAAAAATACTTTTTAAATAAAAAATAATTTTCATCAACTTAAAATTTTACCCCCAAACCTTTAATGTTAAGTTTTAAAATGTGATTTTTTTTTTTTGGTTCGGTATTCATGTAATCAAATTATGAAGGTTCTAAAAGACCATGAATTTGGCACGTTATGTAAATAAGTATTTTTTGAAAACACAGGCCCTACAAGGGACCTTGTCACATTTCTATATGAGTTTGTGGTTGTAGGAGATGCTAGGTTTTGAATTAAATTTAAATTTTAGGTTTAGAGTGAGATTTTCTAAGTTTCCATGTTAGATTATTTTTTCACAAAGTTTTAGTTTCAGCATGTGGCACAAAATTGTACCGCAAAAAAAATTCTATTATTTTTAAGTGTTTGCTTCTGCTCTAATCACTTTTAAAATATTCAGTTTCGGTGACTAAATAATTTGTCTGTTGAGATGACCTGCACCTCATCTAATTATCTTAGTGGCAATTTAGCATTTTCTTACGTTCTATAATCCGTACTGTATACAATGTTCAGATCTATTAGTTATTCCTTACAGTTTTTACTCTCAGAAATATACTGCTTATTCAGGAGTGCAGCGACCCCCTTATAAAATATTGATTTGCCAGAAATTGGCAGTTAGTGAAGAAGCTGAGACCAAAATTCACTGGAAAAAACAATCATCACCATGACTGCAGGGAATGTGACGGAGAACAAACGGGAACAAATTACTACCCCGAGTCTCCGAGTCCCCACGAGGGACAGGTCCACACAGTCGGGACCGCTGACCCCCCCACCTCCCCTGAGAAACCCGCGGGCCCGGAAAGCTCCGGCCCGGAATCGAATCGAGGCCTGACGCAAAATCAGGCCTGCGGAATTCCTGAGGGATACCCGATCTCCCAGCCAGCCCATCCCAGGCTCGAGGCACAAGCCTCCAGCGCCGGGTGTGCGGCCCAACACGCGAGCGTCCGCGCGGGTCACTCGGCTCGCGAGACCTCGGTTCCCGCCTCTGTCAAAGAAGGCGGCTCCGATACACGCGCAGGCCCCACCAGCGCTCGCTCAGGCCCCACACACATTTGGAAATAAACACCGGGACTCCAGGTGCCGCCAAAACAAAAGGGGACTCGGCCTGCGCTGTGGGCCGCCCGCCGCCGGCCTGTCCCAGGCGAGCCCCGCCGGAGCCTCAGGCCCCGCGGCTCCTGACTGGAATGTGGCGGAGCGGCCGCGCGGGCGGGGGCGGGCGGGGGCGGGCGGGCCGGCTGTCCTGCCGCTCAGCGCGCACGCTGGCTGCCCGCCTGGGAGCCGGCTTCACAGGGCACCACTGCCAGGGCGACAGGCCCGTCCCCGCCTCCCCGCGGGGTCCCTTCCCCCCGTCGGTACCTCCCCGCGAGCCGACTGGGCCCCGACTCCCACCTTCCCAACGAGACATCCGGACTCAAGTCTCACGTCCCGCGGGACGTCAGAGCCGAGCGCCTATTCACCCGCCCCTCGAGGACCCCCAGCCTGGCTAAGCGAGCTCCAAACGGTGGATCGCCTGGAGCCCCAATTTCTTTCTCCCTTCCCAACTCGCCTTATTTTTTTCTCCAAAAGTTTATAATTCGTCTTTAATATAGCGCTTGCAGTACACTTGTAGCCTGTTCTCATTAATTAAAGCGTTTAATCCTGGTAATCTCTAATCTACTTTCCCTCTCTAGGAATTTGCCTACCCCAGGTACCTTATGTAAGTGGAATCCTACAGTATTTGCCCTTCAGTGCCTGGCTAATTTCATTCCGTATGTTTTCAGATTTCGTCCATGTTGGGGCATGTATCCGAATTTCACTCTGTTTTAAGGCTGAATATTCTATTGTATGTGTGTACCATACAATGGTACTTGTATGGTACCATTGATTCATCCATTCGTCTGTGGATGGCGATTAGTATTTCCAATCTTTTGGCTATTGTGAATTATGCTACTATAAACATTGGTGTATAAATATCTGCTGGAGTCCTTGCTTTCAATTCTGTGGATAGATACCTGAGAGTGGAAATTGCTGGGTCATATGGTAACTCTAAGTTAACCACCAAACTGTTTTTCCACAGCTACTGTGTGACTTTATATTCTCACTAATAGTGCAACAGGGTTCCAGTTTTTCCACACCCTTGTCAACACTTGTTATCTTCTATGTTTTACAAATTATAGCCGTTCTCATAGATATGAAGTGGTATCTCATTATAATTTTGATTTGACCGTCTTTTGAGTGAAGGGAATTTGCAGTCAATGACTAATGATGTTGACCATCTTTTCATGCTCATAATGGCCATTTAAATATCTTCTTTGGAGAAATGTCTATTCAAGTCTTTTGCCAACTTTTTGTGTTATTCATCTTATTGAATTGCAGGAGTTTTTAAAATATTCTTATCAGATATATGACTTGCAAATATTTTCTCCCATTCGGTAGGTTGTATTTTGCTTTCTTGATGCACAAAAGTTCTTAATTTTGATTACATCCAATTTATCTATTTTTTCCTTTTGTCACCTACACTTTGGTGTCATATCCATGAAATCATTGCTAAATCTAATATCATGAAGATTCTGTCCAACATTTTTTTCCAAGAGTTTTATTTTTTAGTTCTTAAGTTTAGGTCTTTGATTCATTTGAGGTACCTCATGGACCAACAAGGTGTCTTATTTCAAATAAAGGGAGTATGTGTGGAAATATAGTTCCCAGAAAGACTGGAAGAGCTTGAAAGACAAATAATATGAGGTATGATCAAAAGATACAGTGAATGTTTAAATAAAAAAATTTTATTACAGTAAAAGACACATTGCCATTAATCCCCCTCAAAATACTCCCCTTCACTTCAAACACACTTATCCCATCCTTCTTGTCACTTTCTGAAGCAGTCCTGGAAGTCTTCTTTCGTGAGTGTCTATAGTTGTGCTGTCATGGCTTCCTCGATGTCCTCAATCCATTCAAAACGTTTTCCTCTCAAGGTAATTTTGACTTTGGGGTAGAGCCAGAAGTCACACTGTGCCAGATCCAGTGAACAGGTGGATGAGGACACATCATAATGTTTTTATTTGACAGAAATAATGTCAAATAAATGCCTCCGTGTCACCAGAGGCAATGTGTGACACGGAGCATTGCCATAATGGAGGGTGAAGTAAAGACACTCACAAATGAGGACTTCCAGAACGGCTTCAGAAAGTGGCAAGAAAGATGGGAAAAGTGTGGTCAAAATGGGTTGGGGGTATTTTGAAAGGGATTAATGGCAGTGTGTCTTTAACTGTAATAATTTTTTTTATTTAAACATTCACCTTATTTTTATATCACACCTGATATGTGTTCACATGTAAATCAAAACTACAATGAGAGATCACCTTAGAATGGTTATCATCAACAAGACAAACAATAACAAGTGTTGGAGAGGCTGTGGAGAAAAAGGAACCCTCATACACTGTTGGTGGGAATGTAAATTGGTACAGGTACTATGGAAAACAGTATGGGTGTTCCTCAAAAAATTAAGAATAGAATTACCATATGACCTAGCAAGCTCTCTCCTGGGGATCTACCCAAAAAATCTGAAAACATTTATCCTCAAAGATATATGCGCTCCAATGTTCATTGCAGCTTTGTTTACGGTGGCCAAGACATGGAAACAACAAAGTGTCCTTCAATAGATGAATGGATAAAAAAGATGTGGTAGATATACACAATGGAATACTACTCTGCCATAAGAAAAGATGAAATACTGCCATTTACAACAACATGGATGGATCTTGAGATTATTCTGCTAAGCAAAATAAGTCAGAAAAACTCGAGAACCATATGACTTCACTCATATGTGGAATATAAAACTGAAAGCAACAAAGGAACAAAACAAACAAAGAAACAAAAACTCATAGTCACAGACAACAGTTTAGTGGTTACGAGAGGATAAGTGGGGAGAGGATGGTAGAAGAGGATAAAGGGGGGTCAAATATATGGTGATGGAAGGAGAACTGACTCTGGGTGGTGAGCACACAATGTGACATATAGATGATGTATTATAGAAATGTACACTTGAAACCTATGTAATTTTACTAATCATTGTGACCCCCAATAAATTTAATTTTTAAAAAAAGCAAGGAAAAAATATGTATTCACAACACAGGAACTAGATAGATTATTGCTAATACAACTGATGCCATGAGTTCTGGCTCATAACTTCAACATAATCAAAATTTTCTCTACTTTTTAACATCCACTCTTAAAACTCAGATCAGGAAGAGTTGATATTGAAAAATTTGTGCTGATGGCTCTAGAGAAGCGGAAACGAAGAGACGTTGAAGTTTCAGGACTATTTTTCTCTGGGTGACAGCCAGAAATGTGTTGTGCTATCTATCGTTGCCAGATTTGGGGGGAAAATAGATAAGATCAAAAAGCGGGCCAGCCCGATGGTTCAGTCGGTTAGAGCTCCATGCTCTTAACTCCAAAGGCTGCCAGTTGGATTCCCACATGAGCTAGTGGGCTCTCAACCACAAGGTTGTCAGTTCAATTCCTCGTGTCCTGCAAGGGATGGTGGGCTGTGCCCTCTGCAACTAGCAACGGCAACTGGACCTGGAGCTGAGCTGCGCCCTCCACAAGTAAGACTGAAAGGACAACAACTTGTCTTGGAAAAAAAAAGTCCTGGAAGTACACACTGTTCCCCAATAAAGTCCTGTGCCCCTTCCCCAATAAAATCTTTAAAAAAAAAAAAAAAGAAGATCAATTCTGTAGAGTTAATGTCTGAGCAAAGGAAGAAGAGAAAAGAAAAGGAAAGGAGAAAAGAAAAGATCTAGTTTGGTATGATGGGATTCTTGGGAGGGAAGAAAAATTTAGAAAGTTATATGCAATTCTAAGCGGAAGAGTTCAATGTTATCTATGCATTTAGTAGATGGTAAAATAGCAAAAAGATGAATGAATGAAAATCAAAAGAGAATTTTTCTTTAGGGAAAAATTTAGTAAGTGTCTATGTAACCAGGAAAATAAAAGGCATAAATTTCTTAGTAATCCCTTGAGTTCCACTGCTATGGAGTATGTTTAATGGTGATGCAGAAGAGATTTGTACCTACATTTCGGGAGATGTTTGTTTTTCAGGCAGAAATTGACTACTCTTGCCAAAATGAATTTAAAATATCTTCTGTTCTTCAAAGCCAAGAGTGCTCATTGTAATGGGACTGCCTGACAGGATGCTCCAATTAGATTTAGAACCAAAGCACCCCACAGCCACAGTTGGCCAGAGTGTATTACAACAAAGAGTATAGCTTTCCATAGAAATCAGTTAATAAAGATTCAGTATTCAATGGCTGCTTTTTTTGTGTAGTTACGTAAGTAGAGTCTAAAATATGGTGACACAAACCCTGAAGTAAGAATCAAAAATCCCAGAACAGAAACTTTGGGACAAAGAGTAGTATTCCACACTGGAATAGAATTATTTCTTAATTAAAAATTAATATCAGTTCTTCAGAAGGAGTAAATGGAGACTGGTCCCCAGAGTATATTCTCTATGGTAATTGTATTTAGACTTATGTAACAAATTGTAGGCACTTCTCCTTACAGAATATACTAGGCTTAGTCATTCTTACCAAATTCTTCTGCCGTTATTAAGTCCCTGTGTAAATAGGAATTAACACATTACTTTAGGTGGTTAGTATCTGAATGTGGAATACTTTACTTATTATAATCAAGTTTCTGGCATACAAAATCTTATAAATTCTTATATAAGACTGTCTTAATGAAACATGGAATACATCATATTAGCAAAAATTATTTAAAGAAATTTTAAAAGCCATTGACAGGCATTTTAAAAGATATTTAAATGTCAGGAATCAGAGTATAAAATAGATTTAAAGAACAGGCATTCTTGGTTTCGTTTTTTATTTAAAGACAAAGAAATAATTGGCAAGCTCTTGCAGTAATCTGATCAAAGATTAATTAATATTGTTTATATATTATTTAGAAATAAGATAGTTTCTAGAAGTAATATAATTTTATACTTAATAGATTTCAATGTTACAAATAACCAGTTAAGATACTGAGTAGATCAGTGTATGGACAGAATAATGAAAATAAGAAACACCATGAAGAAACAAGTGTAATGCATCTGCCTAAAATCCTTTCCCGGAAAGGGAAGGGAGTGGTGAGAGATGCTATTGCAACTGACAGATAATTATTCATTTGTGATATATGTTGAGTTAGGATGCATTTAAGCATGAGTTATCTCATGTTCAAATATGTCAAACTGAGGGTGTCCGGTTAGATCAGTTGGTTAGAGTGTGGTGCTGTTAGCACCAAGGTTGCCAGTTCGATCCCCACATGGGCCACGGTGAGCTGCACCCTCCTTAAAAAAAAAATATATATATATACATATATATATATATATATATATGTATGTCAAAGCATTGAGAGAGGCAGTGCATATAATAGGATATATTGTAATATTTTTGATGATCCTTGGAACAGCTAGGAGTGCTGTATCCATGTCTGCCCAAAGTCAGAAGCCACCACAAAGACAAAAAGACATTATCAGTTTTCTCACAATAGCTGCCACATTAATAATCACCAGAGAAGGGAATGTGCTAAATTTCAAAACATTCTCTAGAAATTTTAGCTGTTCATGGCTCCGGCCAGGCCTGTAAACTCAAGACTTGCATAAGGAATAAAAGTAGATCAGTGCTAAGGTTAGGGCACCCTTTACCCCCAGCGCTAGGCATCCTAAGATTCACATCCAGGGAGCAGCAGATTCAGCAAGAAGCAGCAAGGGAAGCTTCAGGGACCTGGCTGTGGAGTAGAGGCAGCTGAGCGATGCTCCTAAATCCTTCCCAGGGCCTGGCCCCACTAAGCCTTCCACAGTGAGAGGACCTGCCTTGGGAGAGATTTGCTGGCCTCAGAACAACACATTGTTGAGGCGCAGGTAGTGATCTGAGCAGCCCTAAATTAGGAGCTATGAAATCAGCCAGGAAAGTAAGCCTGGCTTATAAAAAGTATATGCTACTTATGATAGTGAATAGGACTGATTGCTAAAGCCAGGAGAGTTGATAAAGCCCCTTCCTCCAATTGTCAGCTGGGAAATTGGAGGGATGGTTAGGTGGCGGGGGGGGGGGGTGTCAGAAAAGCTGAGATTCCAATAATTAAAGGGCATGGTTTCAGAGTAATAATTTATTTTGTTGTCTTTTGTGGGGAGAGAGTTACCTGAATTGCTCCCTCCTTTGTCTAACTCAGATGAAACACCAGTGTCACAACAAAATGCATATAGCACTCTACAGTTTACAAACATTTTTTTTCCATTTAATGGATGAGGAAAATAGGAAGTTGTACAAATGGTGGGTGTGCATGTCTGAGTGAGGGGGTGAAAGAGTATGTGTGTGTCATGGGGAGGGCAAGAGAATAGAGTTGGACCAAATGGATAAAGAATAAATTATATATTTAAGCAGAAGGAATATTGTCCCTCCATTAGTAAAGCGAGTGTTGTGGGTTAAAGCAAGTCCAGGTGAAAGCATTCTGGCCAGGAACACACTCCAAAATGTGAAGACTGTGGACTTAAGAATTAATACATGGAGACTGGGAGGGAAGTAAAAATCCTAAAAGCCTAGGAAACAATAAGTAAGATAAGAGAGTGGTTAATATGAACGTGAAACAAGTTAATGTATATTGTTAGAACTTTTTCAGATAACTGTGAAAAAGGGCTATCAAATTGCAAGTTGTTGAACATTAGGAATTTTATTCACCTATTTTATATGTTCTTTAATTAACAGAACACCTAAAATATGCTATCCTAAGAAAAAATTACAGCATTAACTCTAAAAAGAAGTCCTGCCAAACCCCACAGCCAGTGTTCACACTTTCTCTTCCATCTACATGTGTAGGAGTGGGTGAATGACCAGTAGCAAACTTCTTTTCTTTTCTAGCAGGATGCTTTGTATCACAAGTCACTTGGGGAAGTTTTACATAAATTATTTTGTAAGCTATGGGAAATAATATGGAGAATTACGATTTTTTTTTTTTTATAAAAGTAACACTCACAATTTAGCTGAAAATTTTCCCCAAGTCAGGAAATATCCTAGTGTTTGATTTCTAACACAGTATAATAATTTTGCTGACATTTCCCTATTCCTGGTCTGTAGCTCTTTCTAAAAACTATACTATTTCCCTTGAGCAGTTATTACTGATATTTTTGGTGTTACTATTTATTTAAATATTGCAGTTTTTAAAAGTGTATTTTTAAATCTCTGGCTTTGAACAAATTCCCATTTTATTTGCAACATCTGCTGTTAACTTATAGGTGACTTAAAGTTTAAAGAAGATATATCTTTCCTTAGACTTCATTCCCAAGGGCATCTTTCCCAGCATATTCATATACACAAATCACATAAAAAAATATATATATAGCAAAGCATATTCTAAACAGCTCTGAAATTTTTAAATTTTTTATTTCTTCTGACCTAACATCTGACCTGCCATATGTTTTGAGTTTTTCAAACTCACAGAAACTGCATAGCAAGTCACAAACTTGCATGATTTAAAGTACATGACTGAAAAATCTGTAACATCAGAAGTTAAGAATCATTGATCCACATACAAATAAAGAATGTATATCCTTCCAAACACAAATCTAATTAAAAACAAAAAAACTACACAATTCTTTTCAAGTCACAAAATGTTGGTTTTGTAACCTTGGTCATTTATAAGCAGAATGTCTCAGTTGATTTATATTTCCTCTTTTAAAAGATTTTTATTGGGGCTGGCTCGGTGGCTCAGGTGGTTGGAGTGCCATGCTCCTAATGCCGAGGTCACCGGTGGCCAACTGATGGCCAACTGATGACTGCCTGCCTTATGGGCCAGGGAGCGGTGTCCTACACAACTAGACTGAAAAACAACAGCTTGAACTGGAGTGGGGGTATAGGCGGAAGAAAGGGGAAAAAAGATTTTTATTAAAAATGTAGTTAACATACAATATTATATGAGTTTCAGGGGTTCACCATAGCTGTTCAACATTTATATACCTAAAGGAGATCACTATAATAAGTCCAGGAACCATCTGACACTGTACTATGCTATCACAATATTATTGGCTATATTCCCCATGTTGTACATTGCAGGTCCAACTTATTTTATACCTGGAAATTTGAACCTTTTATTCCCCTTCACCCTCCCCCACTGTTGCGTCCCAGGCAACACGGGCAGTGAGAGAACGAGAAGGGGCGGCGTTAGGTTAAGTTTTTAAGAAAGAAAGAAACAGAGACTTAATGCAGTAAAATCTCAGAGGGCCAAGGTGTCTCGCAGTCATTTTAAGGACTCAAGAGCAGAATCAGGCCAACTGGTGGCTTTTATTGATAATCATACAAGGAAGTGGTATTGTTTTTTACACGGTCTGTGAGACTCATCCATCATGTCACAAACTTAATTAAGGTATGTACCTTCCTGGGGATAAGTCTCTCATGTTGAAACTTCCGTTGAGCTAAGTGGAGAAAGCTGATCTTTATCTCTCTCATGACTTCTCTCACAATCAGGTGAGAGAGGAAAGCCAGAGTCAGCAGTGGCTTTTCTGAGGCAGGGGGGAAGGGAAGGCAAGGTTCCTTCCCAAATCTTCCAAGGCAGCTCACTGGGGGTCCCCACACGGTTTTGCCTGGCTTGAGTTGTCCTCCCCGCCCCCCCCCTCCGTGGGGAATCTTACTCGTCATTGGCTGCAAACCATCTTTTGGGGACCAGACAGAGAGACATGAAGTGTAAACATCATGATAAAACAAAGTCCCCAAAGGCACAGTCTCACAGACTCTTCTTTCCTCAAGGAAAGACACGGGAGGACAGTCGGTTAGGCTGCTGTGTGACAACACCCCACCTTTTAATTTTTCAATTACAGCAGACATTCAATATTATTTGATATTAATTTCAGGTGTACAGCATAGTGGTTAGACATTCATAAAATTTAAGAAGTAAGCCCCCCCGACTAGTCTAGTACTCACCTGGCACTATACATAGTTATTACCATATTATTGACTATATTTCCTATTGTTTACTTTACATTCCCATGACTGTTTTGTAACTACCAATTGGTACTTCTTTTCCTTCCTTATTTATTTATTTATTTATTTATTAAGGAGGGCTCAGCTCAAAATAGTCCATGTGGGGATCAAACTGGCAAACTTGGTGTTGATAGCAACACACTCTAACCAACTGAGCTAACCAGCCACCGCCAATTTGTACTTCTTAATCCCTTCACCTTTTTTCACCCTGCCCACCAACCCGCTCCCATCTATCACCACAGCAAATCTAGTACCTGTGACACCATACATAGTTATTACAATATTATTGACTATATTCCTTATGCTATACCCTACATCCCCATAACTACTTTGTAACAACCAATTTGTACTTCTTAATCCCTTCCCTTTTTTCACTCATACCCCCAAGCCCCTCCCATCTGGCAAATAAAAAAGTTGACAAACTGAAATGTGTTCAAAGTTGGGGAAATGGGAAGGTTAATAGCCTAGGACCTAAAGAATATCTAAAAAAAGATTTAGGGGGTGAGGAGTTCAAGAGAGGTAGTATATAATATGGAGAAGAAAAGACTAAGAGAATATGCTGGCTTTTTTCAAATATTTGAGGGACTCTTGTAGTAGAACAAATAATTTATTCGTGCAATTATAGGCATGGTTTCAGAGGGCAGAACAAGAATACAAAATTAGGGTCGTTACTGACCAAGAAATAAATTTCAGTTATGAAGAACAATACAAAAAAGGCCTTCTCGATTTTTGTTATCAAAGGTACTGATAAATAATTTATGTACAATAAACGGTATCCATTTAACATACACAATCCAATGAGTAATGATAGCTATATAGATCTGCAAAATTACCATATTTTTTAAAGATACAGAACATTTTCAGCATCCCCAAATTCTTCCTTCCCTTTATAGTCAATACCTCCCTCTTTTCTTGGCCACAGGTAACCATTGCTCTGCTTTTTATCATTAGGGAGTAGTTTGCATTTTATCTAAAAGGAATCATACATCACATACTTTGTTGTGTCTTGTTTCTTTTACTCAGCCTAATGATTTTCAGATTCATCTCTATTATGTATATTGATGGTTCATTCCCTTTATTTGCTAAGTAGTATTCCATTGTATATATACGCCCACCACATTCTGTGTATCCATTCAACAGTTGATAAACATTGAGGTTGTTTACAATTTTAGATTATTGTGACTAAAGCTGCTATGAACATTTGTGTAAAAGTGTTTATATGGACATGTGTCTTGATTTCTCTTGGGTAAGAGCAAAGTTAATAGATTGGATGGTTGATGTATGTTTAACTTTTTAAGAAAGTTTCATATTGTTTTCCAAAGTGGTTGTACCATTTTACATTCCCACCAGCAGTGTATGAGAGTTCTAGTTAATTTACATCCTTATCAACACTTGTTATTGTCAGTCTTTTTCATTTTACCCTTTCTAATGGGTATAATGACATCTTGTTATGATTTTGATTTGTATTTCCCTGATAACTAATGAAGTTGAGCATATTTTCATGTACACAAAAGGGGTACATTTTATGAAATGTTATTGTGTTGTTAGTCTTCTTATTGTTGAGTTGAAGAAATCTTTATCTATTCTGAATTACCAGTCAGTCCTTTGTCAGATATGTTAGAGAATATTTTTCACATTCTGTCATTTGCTTCTTCATTTTCTTTCTTTTTTTTTTCCATTTTTTTCCCTTTCCCTTTTCCCCTTTCTTCCACCTCCCCACCGCCACTCCGGTTCAAGCCATTGTTTCTCAGACTAGTTGTGTAGGACACAGCTCCCTGGCCCATGCTGGTATTTTTTGAGCCTTGTCCTCCCCTCCCCCCCAGGGCAACTCACACCAACTTCCAGTTGCAAAGGGCAGCCCAGCTCCAAGGAGAGTTGTTGTTCACAATCTTAGCTGTAGAGGGCACAGCTCACTGGCCCATGTGGAAATCAAACTGGTGACCTCAGCAGGGCGCGCCAACCACCTGAGCCACCGGGCTGGCCCACTTCTTCATTTTTCTTCATTTTCTTAATAGTGTCTTTCAAAGAGAAACTGTTTCATTTTGATAAAGTTCAAATTATAAATTTTCTTTTATGACCATGCCTTTTGTGTCCTTTCAGAGAAATCTTTGTCAACTCCAAGTCAGCAAAGATTTTCTGTTTTATTTTCTAATAGTTTTACAGTTTTAGCTTTTACATTTAAGTCTACAATGTATTTGAGTAAATTTGGGATATTATGTGAAGTAAGGATCTATATTTTTTTGTCCACTTGGATATCCAGTTTTTCTAGCAGTGTTTGTTGATTTTTTTGTTTCCCCATTAAATTGCCTTGGGCACTTTGCTGAAAAACAATTGACCATTTACATATGATTCTATTTATGGACTCTTTATTTCCATTAACATATATATCTATATTTTAATCTTATATGCATATTTATATATTAAGTGTGTCTTCACATTTAAAGTATATCTTTGATAGTCAGCAGATGGTTAGGTCTGTTTTTTGACCCATTCTGATTATCTTTCTTTCTTTATTGAAATATTTAGTCTGTTTACATTTAATGTGATTATTGATATGGTTGTATTTAGGTCTACTATTTTATTAATATTCAGTTTGTCATCTCAATTTTTGTTTCTCTCTGCTCCATTTCCTACCTTCTTTCAAATTATTTAAATATTTTTAGATATTTATTTTAATTGTCCTTTGGCTTTTAAACTATACCTCCTAACATTTTTTAAGTAGTTGCTTTAGGTATTACAATATACATTCTCTATGCCTCCTGCCTCCACTGTGACTGCATGGGCCTTGGAACAAAACATCAAAATTTTAAAACAGGGGGGGAGGTTTAGTCCAGTTATGAAATTAACAAGTTCTGAGGATCGAATGTATAGCATGGTGGTTATAGCTAATAATACTGTATCATATAAATGTTCCTAAGAGAATAGAGCTTACATTTTTTCACAACAAAAAGGGAATGGTAACTATATGACAAGATGGAGGTGTTAGCTAATGCTATAGTGGTAATCATTTTGCAATATATAAATTTATCAAATCAACATGTTTTATAATTTATACAATTCTATATGTTATATAACTTACATATTGTTGTATGTCAATTATGTCTGAATAAAACTGGGTATAAATAAATAGGGAAGTTTGTTCTAGCCCAAGTGTTGCCTTAAAAATTTGTCTGCCTTTGTTCAGTCTCTAGAATCCTTAGGGAGTCATGATTTTCTGTATTTTGTCCAGATACATTGTTGTTTTTTTTTACCACTGTTATTCATGAGCGGACTAGTTTGTTAGCTACTCAATTCTCCATACCAGAAGCAAACCAGGACTTACCATTTTAAATTTCATATATTAGTAAAATATTGGGCCCAAATACATGATTTTCTTGCATAAACCAAGATTTGTATGAAATTTTCTTAGGATTTAGTTAGTGACAACCCAAAACCAGAAAGTAAGATTATTTTTCAGTAGTCACTCTCTGTACTCTAAATCACAAAAATCTCACATTCTGTACTAACAATTCTACACTTTAAATATATTAGTATGGACTTTCAAAACAAAATTTTCAGGATGATTGCCCCATGATTGCACTCTTAAAAGAAACTTCTACCTTCATTTTTTAAAATAGTAACTATGCCTTTCCTAACATTTAATGTGTCTGCTTATTTATCATTAACAACTTGACTTTGGAAGAGAGGAGACAGAAAGTCTTAAAGATGTAGATTTTGGAATCTTGGTTACAGATAAGTCAGAACTGGGAATTAAACTTCTCTGAAAGTGCAGTGAATATCAATAGTTTAAAAAAATTGTAAGTTTCAGAATTCGAGAATATTTACAACAAATGGTATAAACAACTCTAATATGAATAAAGTTTACCTTTATGTGGTTTTAATAATATGTGTAAAATAATTTTAATGGTCCTGTTTTATTCACTGTATTCTCCCTGGATGGATACTGCTAGATGCCTACCAAAATTCATTTTCCCTATCTTCCATACAAACAAAGTTATAACTGGGTCTATCTAGCTAGGGACAACATATGTGACTCTCACTTACAGTTAAGCGTAGCCACATGACTGAGCTCCTGCCAATAAAATGTGATACAAGTGAAATGTGTCACTTCTGAATCAGATTTAAGATATATACTCTCTTTCCCACCAGTTAGAGCAAATAATAACCCAGTTTTGACCATGCTATTGACAATAATGCCCCAGGATGAAAGCACAATATGATGGATGAAACATGGGTCCCTAAATGAGCACAACCAGCAGGGCTGTCTGCCAACCTGAAACACTCACAGCAGACTATTACGAGACAGAGGAATAAACTCTACCTCCTTTAAGAAACTAAATTGTTAGATGTCTGTTTCAGCAGGTTACCCATACCCTGGGTTTGGTCTCAACTCTTCTAAGTGTTGGTACAGGCAGGGAGAATAGTCTAACCAGCAGATTATACAACTGTTCTGCCCCATGCCCTTTTACATAGTGGACCAAAAGAAAGAGCACCTGTTGTTCCAAGTGCGAGATTCCTTCCAGGTAGCTATGTCTGTTGATTGGACAGTGGAGCTATGTAGATAGAAGATATTCTGTGTAGTAACTTTGACCATAGTCAACATAAGAAATAATAGAGTGTTTCAGTCCCAGAAGCTCTCATAAATGAGAAGGCTAAAATTAACCATCTTAAAATTACTCACATTCTTTCCCTCCTGACCTCATTCTTTGTCTGTAGCACAAACCTACCCAACCTCTTCCCAGACTTCTCCCAAAGTGAAGCTAAGAGGCTCAGAAGCATCATTTTGAACAACTCCAGAAGGTACCATTCACATCAGAGTCTAATTACTGTTTTCTACATTCGTTTTTCCCCATGACTGTATAATGCTATTACCATTAAGTACAGGTCCCAATACCAGGGGCATTAGGAGGTGGCTGTAAGTTATAGCTTTCCCTGTGAGAATTAAACTCTTCTTGATTAAGTTTGTAGCATGTTCTTGGCTTACCCGACTCTTGAGAGCAAAAGAATGCAAAATATTACACATCTATCCTGCCTGCCTTGTCTCGTTGTCTTGTCTGTCTTGACTTAGTCTCACTGACCCGTACAATATCTCATGAATTAACTAACTTCCCATAGTCTGTTTCAAATATTTAACTTTCATACATCTTTCTCCAATTCAGTAATGTCTCCATTTCAATTTTTCTTCTAATTCATACCTCCCTGACAATAACTTCTTTCTCTCAAATCATGAAAGGACCTTTCTTTTTCCAATTTCTTTTTTACATCTTTGAATACAATAGAATTCTTAATTAAGATGCCATATTGTAACTCTTCCTGTTAGAATTTCCATTTCCTCCAAATCCTTTCTGAGCATTTTTTAAAAACCAGTTTCAGGTGTACAAAACAACATAATGATTAGACAGTTACACCTCTCATGAAGTGATAACCCCACCAAATCCACTACCCCTCTGACATCGTACACAGCTATTATTACAATATCAGTGACTTTATTGCCTATGCTGTACTTTACATCCTGTGATATACCGGGGGTGCCAAAAAAATGTATATAAATGGACACTTTGGTCAATGTTGCTCAAGCAGTAGTTTGCCGTAATCAGAAGTGTCTGGACGCTGATGGTAACCACTTTGAGCACTTCTTGTATTTGCAGAAGTCAAACATGACGTGTATTCATTTTTTGTTATTGGTATATATTGAGTATAACAATTCTTAAAATGTGTATACATTTTTTGGCACCCTCTGTGTGTGTGTGTTTGTAAATTTTATTGACATTCAATATTATTTTATATTAGTTTCAGGTGTACAGCACAGTGGTTAGGCATTTATATAATCTATGAAGTGATCCCCCCAATAAGTCCAGTACCCATCTGACACCACACATAGTTTTTATAACATTATTGATTACATTCCCCGTATTGTATTTGACATCCCCATGACCATTTTGTGACTACCAATTTGTACTTCCTAATCCCTTCACCTTTCTCACCCGTCTCCCAACCCTCTTCCCATCTAGCAACCATCAGTTTGTTCTCTGTATTTATGGGTCTATTTCTATTTTGTTTGCTCACTTATTCTGTTCTTTAGATTCCATATGTAAGTGAGATCATATAGTATTTGTCTTTCTCAGTCTGATTTATTTCGTTTAGCATAATATCCTCTAGGTCTATCTATGTTGCTGCAAATGGTAAAATTTCATTCTTTTTTATGGCAGAGTAATACTCCATTGTATACGTAAATGTACCACAATTTCTTTATGCAATTGTCTATTGGTGGGGATCTAGGTTCTGAGCACTTCTATAGTGACCTTAGGGTCTGTCTTGGGTTCCAGGTATGTCAGAGATGACTGCAAGCTCACTAAATTTGTTTGCTCTTCCTCAGCACAGAGCTGACTTCATTTCCCAGCCCCATTACATTTTATAGGACCAAATGACTATATCCCATTATACAGTTAGAAGGCATGTGTCCTTTTGTGGCCAAGAGAGTTAAAAGTGTGCCTTCTCCATACTCTCTGTTTTTGCTCCTTGGCTGGCCAGATGGAGAGGGTCCAGGAAGAACTCAAGGTCCAGAGGAAAATGAAGCCAGAAGACAGAAATAGCCTGAGTCCCTGAAACATCATGTGGAAGGCCACCTGCCAAATATCTAATTAGACTTATGAGAACAAGAAATAAACTTTGGTTATTTAAAGCCACTGAGATACGGGGTTGGGGAAAGGCCTACTATAACACACCAAGTAATTTTTCCTCAGTTATACCTGAATATTCTCTAATTGAGACTTTTAAATCAAAGTAATAATGTGAAAATAAATCATACAAAAAATAAATTTTAAACACTTTTAACAAAACATTTAACTTTAATAATTTCTAGTACTAATTTTTCTTAATAGATTGCTATTCAGGTTTTAATGACTGATGAAGAGAGAAAAAGATTAGGACAGTTTCAATTCTTTTTTAAGTAAATCTTTCAATTGAACTATAACAGACATATAGAAAAGTACAAAAATTCTAAGTATATAACTTCATTCTTTTTACAACGTGACCCTCCTGTATTACCAACTGCCTGATAAAGTTATAAATAATTATCTTCCTTTAAATGTAACTTCCATAGACTAGTATTGCCTGTACCTGAACTTCATATATATTGAGTCATATAATGTATACTCTTATATGACTTCTTTTGCTCAATATTATGTTTATCAGACTCATTCATGTTGTTGCATGGAGTAGATTTGTTGAGTTTTACGGCTGTCTAGTGTTTCATTTTAAGAATATGCCAAATTTTGTTAAGCATTCTTCTGTTGACGGACATTGAACCAGGTGTCATACCCAGACACCAAATATGCCAGCACCTTGATTATGGACTTCCCAGCCTCCAGACTGTGAGAAATCAATTGCTGTTTATAAGCCACCCAGTTTATGGTATTTTGTTATAACAACCTGAACAGACTAAGACAGACATTTTAGTTGTGTCCATTTTGGAGCTATTACAAATAGTGCTGCTATGAACATTCATTTAATCTACATGTATCTTGGTTTACTTATGAATGTATCTCTGTTTAGTGTATAACTACCGTGTTTCCCTGAAAATAAGACCTAGATGGACCATCAGCTCTAATGAGTCTTTTGGAACAAAAATAAGACCCAGTCTTATTTTGATATAATACAAGACTGGGCCTAATAATATAATATAATATAATACCGGTCTTATATTAATTTTTGCTCCAAAAGATGCATTAGAGCTGATGGTCTGGCTAGGTCTTATTTTCGGGGAAACATAGGAGGAGTGGAATCTCTGGGTCATGCAATATACACATGTTCAGTTGTATCAGCAGATACTACCAGCCGTCTTTCAAAGTAGTTGTACCAATTTTCACCCCCTCTAATTGCTCCACATCCTAGCTAATTCTTGATATTGTTAATTTTTTAAATGTCAGCTATTCTGATAAGTGTGACTATTGTGGTTTTGATTTGTATTTATTTATCTTATTACTAAGGAGTCTGAGCATCTTTTTATATATTTATTGGCCATTTATATAGTCTTTGTTTTTTGCATGGGTGAAATGCCTGTCTCAGGTTTTTATGTCCCCTTTTTCCCCCTAATTTGTATGTATTCTTTATATAGTCCAGATATGAGTCTTTTGTCAGCTACATATATTGCAAATATTTTCTCCCACTCTGTGACTTGCCTTTTCATTCTCTTCATAGTGTCTTTTGATAAACAGAAGTTCTTCATTTTAATGCTGTTCAATTTATCAGTATTGCCCATTTTGGTTAGTGCCTGATTTAAGAAATGTTGGCCTGTTTCAAATTCATAAAGATATTCTCCTATTTTATCTTTTAGGAATGTTATTACTTTAGTTTGCACAAAAACTGATTTTTGTGTATTGATTTTCTATATGGATATTCAGTTAACATGACACTATTTGTTGAAAAGAGCATGCTTTTCCCCACTGCACTGCACTGCACTGCAGTGACACCTTTGCTATATTTGAAGTGTGAGTTTATTTTTGAATTCTATTCTGTTCCATTGGGCTATTTGTCTATCTTATGACACTACCATACTGTCTTAATTATCATTTTAGAATAAGTCTTGGTGTTTGGTAATAAGAGTTTTCCAACTTTATTCTTCTTTAAGACTTTCTTTTTGTATGTGTTTCCATATAAATTTAAGAATTGGTTTGTCAAATTCTACACAAAAAAATCCTGCTAGGGTTTTAATTAGCATTACATTGAATCAATAGATTGATTTGAAGAGAACAGAAATCTTACAATATTGTTGTTATCAGATTATTTACTATTTGTTAATTTATTTTTAAATTTTCTTTGTCTTAAGAATTGGTATATATGCTTTATGAGAGCAGGAACTTTGTCCATTTTGTTTACTGCTCCATCCCAGAACCTAGAAGAATACCTGGCACATTGTAAGTTCTCAGTAAATATTTTTTGAAGTAGTTAATATTCTATTGAGATGCCGTTTTTATTCTCCTGTCCCCCTTTCCTTGTTCTGCCCAACTTATTCATCAGATTTGAAATTGTATACCGTTTCCTCAGGGGAATCTTTCCTGATCTCCAGACTGGCCCAGGCTCCCCTGTCATGTGTCCCCTCTTATGCCATTCTGTACTTATCTATATTTAGGATTTACCTACATACTGTCATATAATCATAATTATTATTTCACAATATTATATAATTATTTGATATCAATCTCCCATCTAGAATATAAGTTCTCTGAGTACAAGGACCAAGTTTGTCTTAATTTCTTATTCACTGCTATACTCCCAGTACCTGGCCTGGTGCCGTGTACAAGGCAGCTGTCCAAAAATTATTAAGTTATTTTCTAAAAGAGGCCTAGACTCCCTCTTTCTTAAAAATAGGAGTTATTATATTGCCAACATTTTGTTATCCTAATATCAAAAATCTCTACACGTTTCCTTCTGCTTTTATCCTCTGGATTATTTGGTGAACATTCTCTACCAGATTTCCTGGAGTAGAAATGGGTTTCTTCATGGCTGTTACACCAGATTGGGTGAATCAGAAGACTCTTCCAAATTGGAACTCAGGAGGCTACATTGCTAAGAAACTCTGCAAGTAACTGGTGTGGTGGTAAATTTGGCACTCACTTCTTTGGATTACATTCATGACATTGCTGCTTTATCTCTTTGCACTCCATAATTTTTGTAACACTGCTCTGGGTCCAGTTTCTTTCCTCATCCCTGCCCATGCTGTGTTCTGCTTTTGGTCTCAAGGCTGCATATTCTCTTTGGCCATCTGCCCTCCAAAGACAGCTGGAAGGCCACCCCAACTGCCTCGTTAAGAACCTCATTAATCTCATTTTTATCTTTCTGGTCATGCTGACCACCCCAGCTACAACGGCCACACACTGTCATAGCTCTCTGATGCAAACTCAGGGAGAATGAAAAGGAAATAGTCCAATATTTAGGGAATTTTGAATAAAGAAATCAGCATTGTTGTCTGTGTGACCTTGAAAATGTCACTGAACTTCACTCCAGGTACAATAATACCTGCCCTCTCTACTTCAGAACTGTTGTGAGGATGAAATGTTATCATGTATCATGTCAGAACTTTGTAAACTATGAATAGATGTATAAATATTAATTATAATTAATAAGCTCAACTATCCAACTCTGCATGATGAGTGGGACTATTTGTACACTGTGGTATTTAATGGGAGCAGACATTCTTCCTAATATTGGTTTGTTCCTTCTAATAAATCAACTGGCTAATTATTGTCTTTTCTGACTTCAAAGTATCCCATAGTAATAAGTGCTGGAGAGGCTGTGGAGTAAAAGGAACTCTCATACCTTGTTGGTGGGAATGCAGATCAGTATAGCCACTATGGAAGGCAGTGTGGATGTTCCTCAAAAAATTGTGAATAGAATTAACGTATGATGCAGCAATCCCTCTCCTGGGTATTTACCCAAAAAATTTGAAAACATTTATCCTTAAAGATATATGTGCTCCGATGTTCATTGCAGTTTTATTTGCAGTGGGCAAGACATGGAAACAACCAAAGTGTCCTTTGATAGATGAGTAGATAAAGAAGATGTGGTATATATACACAGTGGAATACTATTCTGCCATAAGAAAAGATGAAATAGTTCCATTTGTGACAACATGGATGGGTCTTGAGATTATTATGCTAAAGAAAATAAGTTAGAAAGAAAAAGTCGAGAACCATATGGTTTCACTGATATGTGGGATATAAAACTGAAAGCAACGAATGAACAAGACAAACAAAGAAACAAAAACTCATAGACACAGACAATAGTTTAGTGGTTCCAGAGGGTAAGGGCGGTGAGGGATGGGAGATGAGGGCAAAAGGAATCAAATATATGGTGATGGAAGGAGAACTGACTCTGGATGGTGAACACACAATGTGAGATATAGATAATGTATTACAGAATTGTACACCTGAAACCTATGTACCTTTACTAACAATTGTCACACCAATAAAATTTAGTTAAAAAAGTGTCCCATACTGTAGTTATGGATGCATAGTAAAATCTCTTAACATTTTTGAGCTTTTCTGTTTTTTACTACTCGTCTGTATGTGTCACACAATTTGCCTTCTTAAAAGTAATATTTTCCAAGTAATGAAAGTAGAAAAGTCTCAAGTCTTTCCTTTGAAAAGCCAAAATATTCATCTATTAGGTGAAATAATGATTTACACCTCTGTAATGAACTTTAATGATCCCTTCCCTCTAGTCTATCACCTAATCCTGTTGATTCTAATCCCTAGTTCTCAATTCCTTCCTCTCTCTTTCACTTCTACTGCCATTGTCTTATTCAAACCTTTCTTATCCTTAATTCCTCCTGACTTGATTGACTGCCTTCATTTTCTGCCTTCCAGTTCTTCCTTAACACTGCCATCAGGAGTCAGCAAACTATGGCTCGTGGGCCAAAGCCAGCGCATAACATTGGAACACAGCCACATTCGTTCACTTACGTATTGTCTGGGACTGCTTTGGTGCTACAACTGCAGAACTGAGTAGTTTCAAAAGAGATCATTTGACCTGTGGAGTGGGTTGACTGATGGCCCTCAAAAAGATGTCCACCTTCAAATCCCTGGAATTGTTACATTTTCTGGAAAAAATATTCCTTACAGGTGTGATTAAATAAATGCTGTTGAGATGAGATCATCCTGGATTATCCAGGTGGGCCCTAAATTTCAATGATAAGTCTTCTTATTAGAGACACACAGAGGAGGTGAGGTGAGGATGAAGGCAGAGATTGGGGTAATGTGGCCACAAGCCAAGGAAGTCAAGGAATGCCTGGAGCCCCCAGAAGCTGGAAGGACCAGGGTGTCCCCCCACCCCGAGCCACTGGAGGGAGTACAGCCCTACCACCCCTATCTTGATTTTGCACTTTGGGTCTCCAGAACTTTGAGAAAATTAACTTGATATTTTAAGCCACCAAGGTTGTGGTAATTTTTTGTAGTAGTCTTAGAAAATCAATTCAGCACAGAGTTCTAAAATACTGACTACCTGGTCCTTTAAGAAAAGTTTGCTGACCCTTACGTTAGTCATCTTTCCTAAAATACAACTCTAATCATTTCAGCAAAAAATGCAAACTTATCAGCATGACATATGAGGAATTTCTCAGCTAACCCCTGCCTATTTCCCTAACTATATGTTGTCACTTTTCCTCCTTCTTTCCTCCTCCTTTCTTTTTATAAAAATAAACTTTTAATTTTAGGATACCTCTAAATTTACAGAATAATTGCAAAGGTAGTGTAAAGGGTTCCCATGTACTCTAAATTCAGTTTTCCCTTATCATTGACATTCTACATTAGTATAGCACATTTGTCACAGTTAACAAACCAATACTGATACATTATTATTAACTAAAGCCCATTCTTTGTTCAGCTTTCCTTATTTTTTACCTGTTTTCTGTCCCAGAATCTCCTTCAGGAAACCACAGTACATTTAATCATCACATCCGTTTCTTTTTATTCCTCTCCTTTCTTTTCCTTATTTATTTGTTTGTTTCTGCTCTTTGCTAAACACTGGGCATATAAACAAACATGGCTTTTCCTTAAAAAGTCTAGAGAGGGAAACTGCAAATGAAAAGTTAATAAATTAATTAATAGAGTTAAAATAAATGCTAGGAAAAACACGAATAGTAGACAAAGAGAAGCCACATTAAACAGAGACAGAGTAAGGTGTATCTTCAGCTGATTTTTTTTTTGAAGATCATTTTCAGTGGGATTAAAAGATTAACAGAAACACCTGTTAAAGAAGCTACTGCAATAGACAAGCTTAGAGATGACAGTGGCTTGGATTGAGGTGGTGTGGTGGAGATGGAATTAGAGATATTAGCCATATTCCAGACATATTTTTGAGGTATAAACAAGGGAACTTGTTGATAAATATAGATGTGAAGAATGAGGAGCAAAGTGGAATCGATCACTGATCTCTCAGTATAGATCTTCCATACCTCAGCCATACTAATTACTTGTTACTCTTCATACCTGCTGTGAGAACTAAGGGCCCAAACTCTTACATGTATTGAGTGCTCTGGGTGAATGCCCTTTTCTCCCTCAATTATCTTACTGGTAAATAATTTCTCTTCAATATTCTGTTCTCTTTAGTATTTGTCACTCCTTCTGAGAAGCCTTCTTCTACTTTGCCTTCGTATTCCTCACCCTAGTCCACCTCCCTGAGTTAGGGGGCTTTCCCTCCTTTATGTTCTCATACAGCCTGTACATCCTTCTAGTCTAGCTTGTAGTACCCCATACTGTGCTGTTATCATTTGCTTGCATATCTGTCCCTTGAAAGCTTTGTGTCATATTCATAGTATGGCACATTCATAGTATGGCATACCCCTGGCACAGGGGTAAATGAGGGGTAAATGACTTTAATTGATCAAGTCTTTACTATAATTTCACAGAAAAAGAAAAAAAATAATATGACATGGTTTTCATATAAGAAAGCTATCAAAACAATCACTGGTAAATCTAAAATGTAACTAACGTCATCCACAGTGTACTTACACCTTCTGAACTTTTGCAAGCACGTTCCTTGTTAAAACTTGTGATCTAAACAAGTTTCTTTCATTTTAAAATATATTTCATGGTTCACATTTGTCTCTGTACTGAGAGATAGCTATGGCAAAGCCTTCGCTTTTTAATTCCATTATTCTTTTGGTTTCAAGTACGAACAATAGTCTCCATTTCTAAAAGTTAAAAATCACTCATATAGTCAAAGACCTACAGCCCCAAACTTTCATTAAGAGAAACTTTAGGAGGTTGTGCCTAAATGCGTTGTGTATGTGCGCTTCAATTCTTTTTCTTTTAACATACTGTCTTCTGTTTCATTTCAACATAATTATATTATGGTTATATAATTTATTTAATCAGCTTGATTAATATATTTAATCATCTCACACTGATTATGAAAGTGTCTTCCTTCTTATAAAGATAGTTGCCTTGCATTGATTTTCATATTAGAAACGTTCACAAGTTGCTTATGTTTTTATAAATAATAGACACTGCATTTCCTAAAATCAAGAGCAACTTCCAACAATTATGCCTTGCTCAACTTTTTATAGGTTCCTTTCAAGATTATCTCAGGAGAAAAGTAATGATAGTCTTCTTGGTTCTGTTTCCTTGTCTAGTGCAGCATATTGTAGTATAAAATACCTAGAAAGCCTGGTGTTGAGGTACAAATGTAGCTATTTACAAAGCTTTTAAGACATCACAATCTTAAAAATGCTAGCTAATTCTCCGTGAGGAGAATTAACTCCAGAGTAGGAGTCAAGAAATTATGCCTGATTTCCAGGCTACAAAGACTCAGAGTTGGTCACTGAACTTATGCAAACTATAAATACTTTGCTATGTATTCCTATTATATGAAGGGTACTCTTGTTTATGTTTACTTGTTAGCTTGAATCAGTAATATCAATTTTAATTCCTAAAAGGTAGGATCTAATTCAGTTGAACATACTCTATTTTGTATTTTGTAAACTTATATATGTATATATGGATGTTTTAAGGTAATATTTAATGATAATATGGCAACATTCAAAAGTTCCTTCTGGGAAAATACTTTTTCCCCCAACATCATCAAACATAGATAAGATAGATGGACCATATTCAATTGAAAGTTCTTTTAAATAATCTTTCACTATTAAAGAATTCTGACCTCTGACTCTGCTTTATTTTTAAGGAGAAAATTTGACCCTATATATGAAAGAAGCCTATCTTTCTAAAAAAGAATGTTTTGTTCTCATGAGCTGAACAGCTAGCTGTAGTCTGGACTCCTCTTTCAGTATAGTTCCCCTGCCACCACCATCTCCAGAGCTTCGATGGGAAGTCTTTTATTTGCATTCCACACTGGCCCTGTTCATATTTAGACTAAATCAACTATGTATAAGCCAACTCAATCAAAATGCTGTTAAGCTTTTATTAAAGATCTTCAGGGAAGGATAACTCACAACATCTCTAGTGATAACCATTAGTGTGAGAAGAAGAAGAAGGGAAATAAGAAGGAGGAGGAGGAGGAGGAGGAGGAGGAGGAAGAAAAAGAAGGGGAAGAGGAGAAGAAATCCTTAGGAGGGACTTGAAAACAATGGCTTTTCTCATTAAAACATTTTCACAATCTCATCAAGATTTGAGCAGATGGGAACAGCAGAATATCTGGGTACACTCCAGTGGCCCCTTGAGTTTCCTTAGTGCCACCACCACGCCCAGATTTTATGCCCCTTAGAAAAGGACAGTAGCCACATCCTTTTCCCTATTTCTTTAAATACAACTGACAGCCTCAAATTTGATGTACATTCATCATAAATATGAAATTGCTTAGAACATATCCAGAGCAACCTCATTAATATGAAATGGGAATATTTTGGTTACCAGTTTCTAGAAACATAAAATTAAAGCTATGTGGTCAAGGCTGCTAATTGTTATCAAGTATCCATTCTCCCCTTCTTCATTTTGTAATGAAACATCTGAATTTTAGCTGCTTAGAATAAAAGCCACATATCCCAATCTGTCTTGCAGCTAGGTATAGTCATATTACATTTCTGATCCATGGAATTTGAGCAGAAATTATGTATGCACCTCTTGGTCTACATTTAAAAGGAAAGGGTATGCCCTCCATTGTTTTTGGTTTTTTTTAACCCTTTTATGCTAACTGGAATGCAGAAGTGATGACACATAGTTTTGGTCAATATGTGCATGGGAAATACCTTATGGCAATAAGATAACAGCCTGGATTCCCAGACAAACTCATGGAGCAAACCTACCCCTTTAGCTCTGGACCACCAACTGCCAGACTGTTACGCAAGAAGAAATGAAGAAATAAATGCCTATCTTGTTTAAGACATTCTTAATTTGTGTCTCAATCTAGGTGCTGAACCCATTTTCTAACACAGATGAGTATGCCAGTGAGTTAGAAGAATAGTAAAAATGCCCTAAGGCTGGAAATTTTTAAATGATATCCAAGATGATGCAAAGAAACTCAAATATAGTCAAAACAATCGCATCACAGGTGAAATGCTGAAACTTAAATTTAAATCATTTTTAAAATGCTAATATGCCATTTGAGAATTGATGACAGAATACTGAAATTGGTAAAAGTTTGAAAAATAACAAATAACATTCAGAAGTTTAGCAAAAATGTCAGAAGAAATCAAAGCAATCTTATCACAGATGAAATGTTAAATTTTAGCTTTAAACAAGGAGCAATTGGTATTTTGAGTTGATAACAATTTGCAGAAAGAGTTGACCAAAATTATTCTGTTCAAACTAGTGAAAAGGAAATGAGGATGTCTGGAAAAGATTACTAATTTGAACTGTATGTTTAATATCTCAAATAACATTCACACTTTCTTTCATCAATAAGGTAGTATAAGGGAAGTATGAGGGAAGGATAAAAAAATAAAATAACTAAACAATCTTAAAATGCTAAAAGATGAGCATTGAGATGATAATAATATGTTTGACTATTAATTTTTAGAAATAAAATAAGTTAAAAAATTCTAGTTGAAAAATTGATGAAAGAATCCTACAGATTCTCTAAATATTGGTAAAACAGAAATGTCATTGAAAAAGCTTGAAAAGAAATTAGTATATACTGACTTAAAAAAATAAACACTTATTATTCATGTGGTAAAAGAGGATGAAAGTGGGTGCAGATATAGATAAGAATGGGGAGCACTCGGTGTGAGTAACAATGTAAGTTATAATTTAAACTTCAAATGAATTTTGCCTCTGATTGGGAATGAGGGCAAAGGTGACCAGATTTCTCACATTTTATTGTTCTTGTTCAGCACATAGTAGAAAACTTTTAAGATTGATAGTTTTCAAGCTACTTTTTTAAAAAATGATGTTAATCTGTTTTCAAAGATAATCTTGTGTAAAAGCCCAAAGTGGAAAACAAGCAGTAAGCAGAGAGGTTCTACCTACTAAGGCTAAGGCAGAAGAAGTTGCTGTGCCCAGGACTCCAGCCTCCGAGATTTTTGGTTTTTCTGTATCTATCTCCCTCCCCATGCTCTGGCGGATTAATCAGAGGAAGGGATGCCTTGGAGTCTCAGAGGTTCCATGAAGACTCATTGAAATGCCATATTTATAGTTACCAGTTTGCTGCCCTGATCAGTACTACTATTCTTATTTATTTGCTTGGATAGCAAATATTTGTTTTCTAGTGGAAGGAAAGGGTAATCCCTTTCAACCAATATTTAGTGTCCTTCATTTTGGTAAATAACCGTTTAAATTAGTACTGTAGATGGATTAATAGCCGGGAATTATTTATTTCCATTTCCTGAATGCAGATATAGAATTTTCTCCCTCCATCCATTCCATTCGGGTAGTATTATTCGGTAGTAACAACAAATATTTGGCTGGTTTCTGAATAAGTTGTTCAAACCTTTTTAATTCTGGTTTTAAGTCGACAAAAAATCCTGGACATCTTCCTAATTTTTAGCATTTTTTACAAAGATGTCTTTCTTTTCCTTGCTCATTTTAAAAAAGTGACTGGCTATCTATAGGAGGATAAGCTCTGAGTCACACTATATATTCAACCACTCATTCTGAGCTATCACTGATGTCTTGAAATTTGTCCTCTGAGGGCCATATTGAAGATGAAACTGAACCTTGAGTTCTGAACAGTCTGCTACTTCTGACCAGGTCCAGAACCACAGCATATATTATAATGCAAGGCTTGCTATTAATGGAGGGAAGAATGCAATGCCTTTCTAAAAATGTGTTTATTAATTCCTGGTAGAAGACAATAACTTCTTTAATATGAAAAGTTGCATGTCTTCTTTATAATTTTTGTAACCCCAAATTAACAGAAAAGAAAAACGTGCCAGATCATACCACTTAACTAAATGTTTCATAACAATGTGTTGGTAAATTACTATCATTATTTAGTAAAATCAAAAATTCTGTAATATCACTTGTCCAGTTTATTAAATTTAAAACCACCCAAAATGGCATAATTAATGCTGAAAATGGTGCTTTTCTTTTTTTTCTTTGCCTGGTTATCATATACTATGCTGCTCACTGGAAACAGAACTTCAAGGGTGAGGAGGAATAAACAGGGTTCAAAGTTGTCTGTGATTCTGTATCCCTTTAATCAGAGTGTTCCTAGAACAGGAGAAGAGTGGGGATAGATTAAAACAGCTTCAGGGAACCAGCTACTTTGGAACACTAAACCACAGTCCCTGAGTAAATTTTATTTTAACAATAGCCACAGAGTCCTTTCTAAAGTATTGCTTTATCTTTAATATTTTAAAACCAATGCCTTAAGTGATGTACTGGTTATTTTTCTCTCTCTAGATGATTTCTGCTTTGATGAGTTGCTTTATGTCTCAGAGTTTCAGTACATGGTCTGCTGGGTATGGCAAAACAGTTCATATTTGCCTGTTGAGATTTTTGTACACTTCTGACAAGCTGTTGGATTTAGGTGTAAAGCAAGATTTTCTCTGAATGTGCTTCTTTGTTCTATCTTGGGGTTTAAAATAATTTTCTTATAAATCCTCAACCTTTTTTTCATATTGGAAATGAATGAAAAACAAGCAAAACCTTACCATAGCTTACTTTTCACCTAAGCAGCACAATGAAAGATCTTTTAAAATCCCGTCTTTGTGACCAAAACGTTTGTAGATTTTGCTTTCTTACAAATTAAAGTTAACAAGACTAAATTATATTGTGGACAAACTATAACCTGAAATAATGTCTTCCAAGGTTTGCACATAGTAAGTGCTTAACAAATTCATGTTAATTGCTTTCTTTTGAGGCCATCAGGAGGTTCTTCCTTCTTCCACCCATAAAATCATTATGCCAAACTAATCCTTCAAACTCTCACAGACTTGGAATAACTATGCATAGTGAGAATCTGATTTCTTTACTTAACCATATTCTGAAATTGAACTTTCAAAGTCATCACTGTGTTTATTATTAGGAGAGGGGCGGTGGGGAGAAGCATAAGGTGTGGCTTGGAGCATGGGCTTTGGCATTACCCAGTGTTGGTGTTGGAGCCGAGTGTATCTAGATGAGTCACTGAACTTCTCTGTGCCTCTGTTTGCTCACCTATAAAATGGAAGAGATAATACCCACCTCAGAATGTGGTGGTAAAGAAATAAGCTTATGCACATAAAGCCTGGCCCAGTAATTTACACTGTGAAGACTCAGTAAGTGAACTTGTTATTAATGTCATTATTATCAGATGTCTGAAGTATTAAAGGAGAAAAACAAACAACATAAGTTTTACTATTTATAAAGGTATGTCTTCTGTATCTATCTATGCTAAATTGGCACTTTCTATGTGATATAAAGAACATGAGAAATCTGCTGTTTTTCTAGAGAATAAACTGATTCAGTAGATTTCACCATTAAATGATCAAAAATTATTTATCATATGTTGACATGTATATGGAACTATCACATGCAGTGGGGGAAAATGCAAAAACAAAAAATCCTGATCCTTTTTGTACTATCCACTCAATCTTTCTAAAATTCTGGGTTAAATAACAATTAAACTATTTTTCCTCTGGCTTTTAAAATTTGACCTATAATACATTTTCACTTTATACCAGAAGTAATAAATTATCCATTAGAAAGAGCCAAATGAAGGTCATATCACACTTTTTAATACTCAATTTTAATGATTTTCTATAAACTTGATAACTAGTTTATAGAAAACTTGATGCATTGAAGGTCTGCTGGTGATGAATTCTTTCATCTTTTGTATGTCTGAAAAAGTATTTTGCCTTTGTTTTTGAAAGATATTTTCACTGGGTATAAAATTCTGGTTGACAGGTTTTCCCCCTTTAGTACTTTGAAGATATTGTTCCACCATCTTCTCATTCACATTGTTTCCAGTAAGAAACCTGCTGTCATCTTCATCTTTGTTCCTTGTACATATGTACATAAGAGGTTCTTTTTTTTTTAAATCTTTGACTGCTTTTATGATTTTTCTCTTCATCACTGAGGTTGAGTAATTTGAATGTGATGCTTTTCCTTTGTGTAATTTTGTTTGTTTCTTGTGCTTTGGCTTCATTGAGCTTCTTGGTTCTGTGGGTTTATACTTTTCATCAAATTTTTGGCTATTATTTCCTCAAATATTTTTTTCTATTCCTCTCTCTTTCTTCTCTCCAATCACAAGTACATTAGATTGCTTGACTGTCTCTTTATTTTTTTAAATTCTCTGTTTTCTTTGTTTCATTTTACATTATTTCTATTAATATCTTCAAGTTCATTAATTTTTTTCTTCTGCATGTCTAGTTTGCTATTGATTGCATCTAGTATTTTTTTTAAATCTCTCCATATTATTTCATCTCTAGGAGTTCGATTTGGGTTTTTAAAAATATCTTCAATGTCCCTATTTCACTTTTTGATGATATGACATACAATTATAACAGTTGTTTTAATTACCTTGTCTGCCAGTTTTAACTCTGTGTCTGTTCTGGGTCTGTTTCAATTGACAAATTTTCTCCTCACTGCAGGTCATATTTTCCTGTTTCTGTGTATAGCTAGTAATTTATAATTGGGTGCATTGTGAATTTTAACTTGTTAGGTCCTAGATATTTTTGTATTTCTATAAACATTGTTAGGCTTTGTTAAGGTACTTGCAAACATTGATATTTTTTTCTTTTGTCTTGCTTATAAGATTGTTAGAGGGAAGCAGAGCAGTGCTCAGTCTAGTGCTATTTATTTTCCACTATTGAAGCAAGTAGTTTTTATATGCTCTACCTAGTGCCCCATGATCCTTGAGGTTTTCCTGTCTGGTGGGGCATAGGCATTATTCCTGGTCCTATTATTTCTAATCCATTTGAATAGTTCTTTGCCAGTCAAAGGCACATATTTGCCCAAAGATAAGATTTTTCTTTTAATGGCTCTGTTTATCAGTATTCAGCTGAATACTTGAAAAGACCTTCTGCAGATCTCTGGAATTTTCTGTGTATCTCCCTTCTCATAATACTCTTTTCTGTCAACTCTAGCTGCCCTTGTCTTTCTGTGCTCTCAGCAAGGTCTCCTCAACTCAGGGATTTTTCCAGATTCCATCATCTGGGTTCCCCCTTCCTGTGCTGTAACCTAGAAATTCTCTTGTAGCATGCTCCTCCCGCAAGACATGAAATGAACACAGACACACACACACACACACACACACACACACACAACTTTTGGAAGTTATTAACTTATAAACTTTATAACTTATAGACTGGGGTGCTCATACATACAGAGAGACTGGAATCTCCTCCAAGCGAGCATCTTCCCAGGCACTGGTCTTTTTTATTTTCATGCAACTACATAAGCAGGGAAAAGGCAATTGAAATGAGGTTTGGGGGACTAGGCATAACAAGAGTGCAAGATTCCCCTATGGGTCAAATAGCAGGAGAGTAGGAGGGTGTTAGTCATCTTGCTGATGCCCCAGTTAGATGGGAATTCTGCTGGTTGAAATGATCCAGCAACACGAGGCAATGGGATACACCATCCTTGAGGGTGCCAAGGAAGTGGTTCCACTAAGAATCCCACAGTGTCCCCACCAGAACCAGCAGTTGGAACCTGCCATACAGGGTACCAAAACCCAGGCAGCATTAACCAGAGAAGCAGTGATGCACAGCAATTTCAGTAATGGGCTCAACTAAGTAAAAAGACTGGTGCCCTTTCTCTTTCATCTTTCCTCCTGTCCTCAAGTCCAAGAGAGTTTGAAGAGGAAGAGGGAGGGGAAAACAGTGAAAAAGCATTTCGTGTCCCTTTATCCTTGTCCCTTGAGCCACAGTCAAGCCAGAACTGAGAGGGAGAGAAGATGAGAGTTTTAAACCAACCAGACTGATTGTTTCATAATTGAAGGTGACTACATTTGCCTAAGCCTCTGTTGAGAGAGCAATAATTGGAGAAAAATAAGATGACTTCATGTTTATTCCCCAATGATTTCAAACTGCTAGCTAAATTCATTACATTTTCACCTCCCAGTACATAAGAACTATTTGCTAAATTAATTTTTAGATAAATAAATAATGCAAATAAAAATATGTCAGGACTAAATCTTAGCAATTAGGCAGCTACCTAGATGCTCCAACATTTAGTTTGATTGAAGAAACTGAATCATATGAAACTGATCTTTTAATATAAAAGTAATTATTTAAAAATTTTTGTTCCAGGGGCCGTCCGGGTGTCTTAGGTGGTTATAGCTCCATGCTCCTAACTCCGAAGGCTGCTGGTTCGATGCCCACATGTGCCAGTGGGCTCTCAACCACAAGGTTGCCGGTTCGACTCCCGCAAGGATGGTGGGCTGCACCCCCTGCAACTAACAATGGCAACTGGACCTGGAGCTGAGCTGCGCCCTCCACAACTAAGACTGAAAGGACAACAACTTGACTTGGAAAAAAGTCCTGGAAGTACACACTGTTCCCCAATAAAGTCCTGTTCCCCTTTCCCAATAAAATTTTTTTAAATACAGAATATTTTTTGTTCCAGTATCAAATCAGATTATTTCCTTTGTGTTATTTTTCAATATTTGTGATGAATTTCTCCTTTACTCTACATTAGGAAAACTAATATGTTTTTAAAAATACTGTCTGGCGCTAAAGTGATATTTGTGTAATAGTTCTGTGTTGTAAAAAGATAAGTCATTCACTCAAAATAATCCCCACCTCATTTAACATCAAATGTAAAACCACAGTGAATTTACACTGCCCCATGTGATATTTAGGTCTCCTTACCACTAGGTGGCCTGATCCTCTCAAAAAATGAATAAGAGCAATTTAATATTGGAGATTTTGGCATTAATTGTCTTGTAAGTAAAAGAACAAAGCTCAAGTAAATGTATGGGACTGAAATATTTTCATTGTAATAAATAGTGTTTAATCGACTTTTCTATTTTTTATGAAAGACTATTCCCACTTCTATTAATATATTTTAATTAATCTCTCCATTTTATCTTTTTCTGACATTATACATGCTATTTATTACTATTGCCTTTTGAAACTCTCGGAATATCTTGCTATGATAATGATTAAGAATAAGCTGTGTATTTCCCATTATCAGACATCTTTCCAAATCACACGGTTATAGTTTTATCAGAAAGATACTTATTGTCTTTGATGACTTTAATTAGGAAAACAAATGAGGAGGCTGCATTATTTAAAAAAAGAAAGAAAGAAAGAAAACCATTTGCCTTTCATAGAAATCTTTTGGTGTTCATAAAGAATTAAATTTTTTAAAATAAATACTTTTAATATAATTTTCTTTCCCTTTATAGTCATAGAACATACAATTATTTGGGACCTGAGCTAATTCCGAGATTTCAAATCCCTATTCCCATCCTAAATACAACTTGCCTTTAGGTTATTTCCCTGTTCATTAGTACGTCAACCAAAGGATAAACAAGGAAAACAAAAGTTCTGTTCTTTTCAAAATGTACTCCTGGAATATAAATGACATTACTGCAATAACTCATGTCCTTTGTTTAGAAAGAAAGTAGATAGAAAAGAATTAAAGATGAGATATGTCAGATATTGATTTCTATTCAAAGCCCCACAGGCATAGCAAGGCTGAGACAAGTCCTGCTTTTAAAAAGCAGAATTATAAGGTCTCTTGTCCAGGTTCTTGGAATTTTCTTCCATTCATATTTGTGAGCATGATTAGAACTGTCTGATCTTTGGGGCTTTTTGTAATCGTTCCATTTTGTGAGCTCAGAAAGATGGCACCCCATGTACATAGACAATGTACATGTTTCTATAACACCTCCATTTTATTACATATTTGTGTGTTTGTATTACTTCATGAAGAGGACATGGAAAATTAGACTAACCTGGCTGCATTCACATATGTTCAAATTTACTGAACTAGTTCCAATTAGTCTACCAACCACAAGTACATTAGACATAATAGCAATTGCCTTACAGAGTTATTAGAATATTTTATTATTATTATCATCCTCCTCCTCCTCCTCCTCATCATCATCATCAGAGGATTACAGATATGGATAATGAACTTAACACAATAACTAGCACACTAATAGATAATAAATGATTATTATTGTCACTAAAGTGACCTATAATAAAATATATTCAGCAATGACAATAATCTTAATTATTTACAGTAGTAATCTTAACTACTTACAGCGGTTACTAACAAATTTATATTATTATTAGATAATTTAGAAATTATCTCAGAACCTGGCAGTATTTTTACCAAGCAAGGGCTCAACATGTATAGGAGTCAATACTATGGCACTGGCTTTTGAGAAAAGAAAAGCTTTTATTGCTTAGTTGACCAGCAAGGAGACAGGAGGTAAGGCTCAAATCTCTCCCCAATCCAGAGTTAGGGGTTAAATTTTAAGGGTTTAGGCGCACAGGCTGGTGTGTGGAAGTGCTGGAGGGGCAGGTTTTGAATGGAGAGCATTGGAAGTTGGCCATTTATCGTAAGATATGGTAAGGGACTTCAGTACTGTATATTTCTGCACAGTGGACCCCCTCACTTCTGAAAGAATTTCAGTGTTGAGGTTCTGGTTATGTTCTGGTCTTTTGGTTTCATGTGTGGGCGGGGAGGGGACAAGACTTTGGTACTCAGTGCAGCTGGAGTCAAGATAGTTTTCTCCTCTCTGCATGCTTCTTCAGCTGCGTGACTGTGGTTTTGGTCTGTTGTCTGAAAAGCAACTCAGTATCTTGTTAGAAACAAGATAGGACCAGTTTAAGCTGGCTCTGCAGTTACAGTACCTCAGGTTCCTTGCTCCCATATCCAATCAGTCACTATTATCCATTTACAGCTCTAAATGCACCCAGCAGTCCTCAATAAGCTAGCACAAATGTGCTTCAAAACCCTGTCTAAGGCCCCTTAGAGTTTCTACCAAACTCTGCATGCCCTCTCTCTGTCTTCCATATCTTTTTAATTTCCTTTGCATGTCTTGATTCTACACCTCCCCATCCCTGTATTAGTAACCCTGATTTTGGTCATTTGCCCTAGCTCTAATTTGACATCTTTTCAGAGCACAATTTCTGGAATATCAAAAATATAAGAACTACCCAAGTTGCCACCTCCACCCTTGCCAGAGCCTTGTCTGATGGTGGAGGAAATTTGGGCAACCAGTCTCTAGCAATTCTGAGAAAAGTAATGGACACATTTCAAATTAGCTGCAGTAAAAGGAATTTATTGGTAATGATTCTGACTCTGATTCCAATGCGTGTATGTGGGGGTGGGTTCCCTACACCACCAAGCAATTCTCCACCAGCTGGATGTCCTACAATTGAACTCAATTCTGACACTACCTACCCAGAGATCCCTCATGTTAGAAGCTCAATCCCACATGACTACACCTCCCCCCAACACACCTACACACTTCAGTCACTCTTAAGCCCAGGTTACCACCTGTGCTCCTGACTCACTGGCTATAGATCGAAGGTTCTTACAGTCCCCTCCTTGGGTTTGATTAGTTTACTAGAGCAACTCACAGAACTCAGAGAAACACTTTGGTTACTAGATTAACTGTTTATTATGAAATTATATAATTCAGGTACAGCCAGATGGAAGAGGTGCATAGAGCAAGGTATGGGGGAAGGGTATGAAGCTTCCATGCCCTCTCGGAGTGAGTGGGCCATTCTTCCCAAATTTCCACATGTTCACCAACCCAGAAGCTCTTCAGACCCTGTCAGTTTGAGTTTTTATGGAGGCTTCATTACATAAGCATGATTGATCAAATCATTGGCCATTGATTCAACCTCCAGCCCTTCTCCCTTCCTTGGAGGTGGGGTGGGGTGCAGAGTAGGACTTAAAGTTCCAAAACTCTGGTCACATAATTTGTTCTCCTGGCTACCAGTTCACATTCTTATGTGGGGTCCAAAAGTCATGCATTAACATAACAAGACACTTTTACGATTCTCATCACTTAGGAAATTTCAAGGGTTTTAGGAGCTGTGGGCCAGAAACTGGGAGAAGACCAAATATGTATTTCTTAGTATAAATCACAATTGGAAATCGTGATTGTTTTACAGACTCAAAGGGCAAGAATTAAAACAGGGCTTCAAGGAAAAACTGAGATCAGGGACCAGAAAGTCATCAAGAAACAAGGCATCACCCCATCTATCTCTAACTTTGTTCCCAAGCTACTGTTTTTATTTTTATATGGCCTACTGTTTTTATTTTTATATGGCCAACATAGCTTCCAAATTAACACTATCTTTGTTCGTGGGAAGATGTCAAACTTACTAGATGTCTCAATCCAAATTCCAAATTCTCAGGAGAAGATGTGATTGGCCCAGTTTAGGTCAGGTGTCCACCTTGGTCGAATCAGCTTTAAAAAAGAGACAGACTTGTGTAATATAAATATGGCAGCCCAGGGTCCACTCTGATGTTCTCAGAAAAGAGATGTGTCATTAGACGCTCTGAATGGTGTCTGCTACATGGTATCTCTTCCATTTTCCCCTCCTGTTCCATTTTTATTGCCACAATTCCTGGCCCTTCAAGGCAAGTAGACCTGTCCATTCACTCCCCAACACTTTCCTCCTCCTTTCTCATCCACTGCTGATTTCTTTCATTCACTTTCACTTCCCTGGTTTTAAATTCTTGGTTCATACTCCAGCTTCTATTTCTGCTCCTGGTGTCTTCCTAATTTTGTGCCCCTTGACCACTCACTTGGCACATTGAACTTCAACTTTTCTCTATGATTTGTGACTCAGATTACTTCTTTGGGCCCAGCAAATCCACTATCTCCGTTTATGGATCCTATTACAGTCACTAAGCCCTCAGAAACTCATTCTCTGCTCCTCTGCTCATTTCAACAATGGTGCCATGAAAGGGGAGAGGGAGAAAACTAGCCTGAAGCTGCTTCCAAATGAGTACCTATTCCTAAAACACTCCCTTGATCACATCATTCCTTACCTCAAAATATTTCCATGATTCTTTAGCTTGATAGTCAAAGGTCGTTCAGAGTCATGCTCCAAACTACTTTCCCAACCTTTTCTCTCACTATTTCTTGACATGAAGATTCTAACCCATGCGTATTTCCTGAATGCTTTGCATAAAATTGCTTTGTGCATCTATTACATACCTAGAACATGGGGATCATCAATACATACTTGTTGCCTGTTTGAATAAATTCACAGTAAATGTTGATTTGGTGTAACTTGATTTATTTGATCCTGAACAGTTTGCACTACATAGCTATATGGAAGACGTGAGAAATTACACTAAATCTGTACCGACCCTATGGCATATGCTGGTTTTGGTTTTGATACCAAAATTCTGGCAGTGGCATATTTCCTATTTGTGTTTTTTCATAAAAATGGAGTGCAGGGGGGAAAAAGAATGCAAAATAGGAAAGGAAAATATCCTAGCTATTTACATATGCTAGTTGTTTGAATTCCAAGGTAAACAAAAGTTTATTGTATTTCTAAATCCACCCTTTATAGTAACAGATTGTATTGTGAAGCCATCTGTAATTTTTGCCTCTAGGATCTTTTGGCCTCTGGACAATTCTGTTGCTTATCCTCTTTATCACCCTTAGCCAAGTAGAATGAGACAAAGCTTGTTTTGTATGCTATAAGAGCAACCACTTCAAGTTAAATTCTTTAGAGTCTGTTCTCACATTATTTTGTGTCATAGATACAAAATACCTTGACCTTCATTCTCTAAAACTTGCCTTTTAGAAGGTCATAATGATTCACAAACAAAAAAGAGTCAAGCTTACACATTTTTTGCCAACTTATGAAGATACTTTATAGTGAAAGAGATGTTTTGCTATTAAACAGGCTGTGTCTGTTTCAGCTCACCACATAAAGAAGCTTCACTGTGGGCCTCAATAGATTATTTGCTGAATGAATGAATATGGAAAGTAAGAGAATTATGCATTTCTAGTCAGTGACAGCTATATTAAATGGAACTTGATATCACTCAATTACATTTAAAAGTTATTAAATAAAAATATATATGAGAGTTAACTAAATGTATTGTATTTTATTTATTCAGTAACTTTCTACCTTTTTCTCTTCTCTTCTCTAAAAATAAAAATGGTATTTAAAAAATTTTGGTCTTAAGAATATTCAACATTTACATTACCATATAAATTTATAATGCTTATTTACTGCTTCTGTAGTAGATTTGTAAATGTCTTTTATCATGGAATATTGATCTTTATATTATTTTATTCAAAATCATTATGTATGCAAAGTGGGCTTGGGCAGGGGAGGGATGATGTCTCCACCTGACTTTCTGAAATTGAGGATGTGACAATTTGTGGATGAAGCTTTCTCAGGCTAGTTTTATAGTGGTAAAGGGCTGTCTTATAAAGGGCCACTCAATCCTTGTCTTCCTAAAAATCATCATCAAAATCTCTTTAAAAATATTTTAAATTTTAGAAGATTTTTATTATATATGAGGCTTATTCATGAAAGGTATGATTCTAATAAATTTTCACTTACATTATTGGAAATCTTATGATAATATATTTGAGCTCTTTTAATATATCTAATAATACTTAATAATACTAATAGCTAACATTTATTCAGGGTTCTTACTCTATGTCAGATACTATGTTGGGGCTTTTACATGAATCACCTGACTAAATCCTCACAATGGCTCTATTTGTGCCCATTATACAGATAAGAAAACAGGAATTGAGAAGTAAAGCACAGTGCTCAAAATCAAATGGCAGGACCGGGATTTGAAACCAGATGTGTGTGATGCCAAAGCCTCTGGTCCTCAAATCTGCAACATTATGGTGAGGTCCCACTGATAACTCAGTCCCACTGGGGACGTTTTAGAAAAGAAAAGCATTGAGACAGATTGATTCCTTTGGTCTACCTTCCAGGTCTTCAGTACAAATTAGTATTTGCCTGCTTGCCAGAGGCAAAATGGAAATTGTACAATGGTAAAACGAGTTAGTAGCTATTGCATTTCCAGGGTTAGTGCACTAAAGTAGTACAACATCCTGGTACACCGGACCCTTGATCTTTGGAAAGTGAGTTATAAACAGCTATGCTTAATTATGAGGTTTTGATGAAAGAGAATGTAAATTCTGGAGAGCTATTTTAAATTGTGTGAGCATGAGAATGTGAGGTTGAGTGCTTAAGGAGAATCCCTCTTGCTTTCCCAACTCTCCCTACCCCAAGAGAAGAAAACATCTACTACCCTACTGCTCATGGAAGCATCTGGATTTTCCTCCTTACCTGGTGCTGCATTTATCTGACATCTCTGGGAATTTTTCAAAGCTAATTTAATCCCAAAGGGAGTTCAAAGGAATGACATACTTTTATATCCCTGTGTACTGGTTTGAGCCAAGAATGATGCTTCGAGATAGCAGTGGAGTTGAGTACGTGGCTGGGTGCAGCACATGGTCCCTTAATTTTATTAGAGTTCCATCCTGCAGACTGAGGTTGTTAGATGTCATCCTAAGTGCGTGTTTAATATTTCTCAGTTTTGAACTTTGACCTTAATTTAATCTAGACAGGCCATATGTAGCTACTCATTTTTAAGCAGTGACACCAGCATTCCTCTTGTGTCAATGTTTCAAGTCATACTCCTTAGACATCAAATATTCCCAGAAACGTCTATTATTTCCAGACTTAGTCTTTTGAAGTCATCACTGATGGCTCTTGGAAAGAAAGATCAAACTAGCATACTGAAGTGAAATTTCTAAGGCTGAGAATACAATAACTTTTTAAAAGGTATTTTGCAATACTCTGATTCAGTTCTTCCCCTCATGTTAAGTAATCTCTCTCTCTCTCTCTCTCTCTCTCTCTCTCTCTCTCTCTCTCTCTCTCTCTCTCTCTCTCTGTTCTAGGAACAAGCATTTGGTTCCTCAGCCCACTCTCATTATTCCAACCCCATCACTATGCTGAAACTGCTTTGTTAAAGTCACCAGAAAACTTTATACTGCTAAAAACCGAGATCTCTTTTTAGTTCTGTTGTTGTGGTGGTTAATTACGTTAAATTCCTCATCCCCTTGTTTATATAGCAAAAGATACAGAAACTTAGTGCAAATGAAGTGCCCCCCACCATGGCAGGATATATGCAGCATGATGCAGAGGATTTTCCCAGAATCCTCTAAGTCCCTAATAGGGCGTATTGCTGCCAAGAAGCATCTCTGCACCAAGTGGAATCTGGCTAAATCGAAGACACTGAACTCTGTGCAGCACCAAGCCATTTTATCCATGGAACTTACATCACCATTCAGCAAGCACCTATACGCCTTTCTTTAAACAGTTGCTGGTGTCGGTTTCTATGTCAGCACACTCCAGATTTTCTTTCTATTTTGGGGGGATATTCTTTGTTGTTCTCTTATGTCAGCTTCTCGTCCTCTACTCAACAACTAAATGTTGGTCTTCCTCAGAATTCTGTCCTAAGCCTTTCACTCTTTGCTCTATACTTTCTCCTGAGAAAATATTAATTCCCTGATTTTAGTTATCTATACACCAACAAATCACAAGTTTATATTTCTGGTGCAGATCATGCTTCTGAGTGACAGATGTGAATCTAGAACTGCTTACGAGACACTTCAACTTGGATGACTCAAAGGTATCCCCAAATCATTCGGTTCAAGGTCAGACAATTAAGTTCACAAACTCATTCTAGAAAAAGTACTACCTACCTCATTGCTGAATATCACTATGGTCACCTTTGAAGCACTCCCCTTAGGAAGGTATGCACTGACACCAGTGCCTAGTCCATCCTTCAAGCAATTTTGGAACTCTTTTTCTGGAATGGCATCAGAGTTGTTGTCATATTACCCTTTATGTCCTGAATGTCATCAAAATGTCTTCCTTTCAATATTTCCTTTCTCTTTGGATAAAGAAAGAAGTCATTGGGGGCTAGATCAGGTGAATAGGAAGAGTGTTCCAATACAGTGATTTGTTTCCTGGCTCAAAACTCCCTCACAGACAGTGCCGTGTGAGCTGGTGCATTGTCGTGATGTAAGAGCCATGAAGTGTTCATGAAAAGTTCAGGTCGTCTCACTTTTTCACGCAGCCTTTTCAGCACTTCCACATAGTAAACTTAGTTAACTGTTTGTCCAGTTGGTACAAATTCATAAAGAATAATCCCTCTGATATCAAAAAAGATTAGCAACATCATTGCACAAGTTTGAGAACTTAATTGTCTGCCGTCGTATATCTGAGACTGAACTCATGATCTCGTTCCTTATATTAGTATGTGGTTGCATTATTTATTTAGTTACTCAAGTCATAAACCTGGGAGTCATCCTTGACTCCTACTTCTCCTTCATCCCTCACATTCAATCAATCAATCAATCAATCAATCAATCAATCAACCAGCTTCTTCGGTATGATTTACCATTGTCTACATTCAATGGAGAAAGTGTCCTTGGTCACAGATGCAAGTATCCTAGCCCCGGGATAGACATATCTCCCTCATGGATCAGCTGTTACCAAATACTGAACTGAAGAAAGACCATCACATCTGTGACAAACAACCTGTCTCCTCCCATTGATGGTAATTCACTGATAGCTGCCCCAGCAATAATATCAGCTGCAGATTATGTGCAATTCCTGGCACTAACACCAACTCCAGGCATTTCCCTCTTACAGATGTGTGACCCATGGAACTCTCCTTACTCAAATCTTTAGTCATATTTCATATGCTAAGCAAGCATTCCGGTCTTTGGGACAGTTACTCATATATATATTCTGGTTGTTTCCATCAGTCTTTGTGGGCTGCTTAACATGAGCCACTAATGACAAATAGATCTATGTTTTAAGTGTTGATAAAATCCAGTTTCTAAATCTACAGGGCTGAGAGCCAGATCATAGGCTGTGGTAAATTCACCAAGATAATCTATCCTGTGGGGCTGCTTGAAAGGTAGCCAATTGATCTTGCCTGGAGATACCCATGTGCTTTCTATTTGAAATGTCTCTGAGGTCTTCTTGGGAAGATGCCTAAAGCTCTTAAAACATTAGTTGAAAAAAAATACAAAATTGCTTGACTTAGTATAAGACATGCACAGATTTCCTTTAGTGATAGAGATTATTTGCAAAAATATGCTGGAATCTCTGGTAACAGAGGGAGTTGCTTCACCAGCCGTTCAGAGCACCTGGATCTGATGCTCCTCCTACACTGGCAAAGGTGGTGGCTACAACAGAGAATTAAGAATGTGTTATTTCTCATAATAGCAACCTGATTCCAAGTGCCTTTGTTCGTCTAACATTTTATCCTCCCCCTAAAGAGGACTAATCATCAAATGAAACATGCCTTTGGAGTCAGGTTTGTAACAAGTCTCCTCAGAGGTGACTCGGCCCAAATACAGTTGACTCTGTCACACGCAGTGTCTATTAAGTCCAGTCCACCATGGCCAGAACACCAAGGTGGGCTCACTGAAGGCAACCTGTTAGAATCATTGCAGATTACACAGGATAGAACTGGCCATTCCCTGTGTGTGACAGGCATTTTAAAGTTTCAAGGACTCCTCCTGTGGCCAATCAGTAGAGACCACAAAAGCTTTAGGAACTTAGATGAGAAGTAATGACATCAAAATAGACAGAGGACTTTGAAGAGGAAACCACATTCCCTGAGTTCAAGAGAGAGGTAGGCCATTCCAGAGACAAGTATTAAAAGCAAAAACGAGCTTTAAGGAGATCAGCTGCAAAGAGCAGAGGGTACAGGCTATAACTAGGAATGTTGAAATGGAGGGTTGGTGCCAGATTGTAGAAGGTCTTGAAAGCCAGGAAAAGGAGTTTAACCTTGATGTAGTTGCAGTGAGTAGCATCTTGAGGACAAGTTGGAGAATGGCGACCAAGAATCAGGAACACCAACAAGGTGACAACTGTAATAACTAAAGCCTAAGGATGTGAACTAAATTGGTTGCTGTAAGAAAGAGAGGCATTCTGAAAGGAAAATGGTGCAGTGGAAAATAATCCACAGTTATAACCAGCATCGTACAGAAGAGAGGGTAGGAGTAGGGCCTTGCACCAGGAATCTCTCGGTGGGGTGGGGTCCATAACACACTCATAAACACCCACCTTGGGTTTCACTTCATCATACAAGCCTTTATTCAAAATTCTAGAACATTTTGCTGTTCCCGCATCTGAGCTGCAGAACTTATTGCAAAAGGAGAAAGCTTTCTGGTTGTCCAGAAAATTGTTGACGCAGAGGGCAAATAAATTATCCTGGCTCTTCCCCTCTATTTATCTTTCATATTTAATTAGTCACCAAGCCCTGCAGATCCCAGATCTTCCTTGTATCTGCCCCCTTCTCTCCATCTTCACTGCCTCTGTTCTCATTGCTACATTTGGGTTCCTACCATCGATATTTAGCACATCTCCCATCTTCTAGTCTTTCCCCTTTCCAATCCATCCTCTGTTCTTCTATCAATGAATTGATAATTTTTGTAAAACACAAGTCTGATTATGTCAACTCCCACTTTGAAACATTTAGTGATTTCCCAAGAAATGTGTTTAGGAGGAGTTCAATCTCTTTATCTTAATATACAAGGGTTATCATGATTTGGCCCAGATGTTGCAGGCAGATGTATTTTGTTTAGCCATGTGGTATTTTAATACATTTGGGAAAACTCACATAAAAATCTGTATGTTAGTCTTCTCTTGAAAAATAACAAAAATATCTGGCAATATTTGGGCCTGCATTCACAGTGGCAACATAAAGCTGGAGTGAGAAAAAAGTTGTCCATTTGGACAATGTATGTGCTCTCTAGTTTGTCACAGTCTCCACTCTCCACATTGTATTTTACCCAGCCTGCTTCACTCATTGATCTTATCTGCTTAGCCTCTATAAGCATTTTTGTTTGTGGCCTGTGGATACCCTCACATCATTCCATATTACTTCTTCCCACACACCCTTAATTAGCTAACTACTTACAGTTCCTGCAATAAGTACTGCAGCTTCAAAACTGACTTTGTCAATATTTCTTCCTTTTTTTAGAACAGTCTGCCTTTACCTCAACCCATCCTTTACCTAACCAATACCAACTTTTCTTTCAGGACTTAGTAGAAGGACTCCTCGAACTTTTCCTTAGTTACCACACTAATTTTTGTTTTTTTCCCATTCTCTGTAGTTTTCAACTTTTATAATCATACTTTAATTACCTCCAACATACCCTATGCCGGCCCTATCACAATCCTAATGATTAGTACTTTTTCCACGACCCTATCACAATCCTAATGATTAGTACTTTTTCCACACTAGACTATAAATTCCTAGATAGATTTGTATTTCCATTGCTCAGCAAAGAGTCTGGCATAAAATAAGAGGTGAATTTGTTAAGTGAATATTGTTTAAAGAAATTTGCTTAAAGTTAATAGACAAAATTAGACAGTATAAAGGAGAGTATAAAGATAAATGGAAAAAGGGTGAATGTGGAACTACAGTTAATAGGTGAGAAGAGGACCTTCAGAAGCAAACAAAGAAGAACCAATTTGGAGAAGAAATTGGAGTATATACAGTCTTAAAAGCAAAGGGAAGAGAGAACGTCAAATTCCAAAGAAGGGATACTCAGAGCCATCAAAAGCCCTAGGAATACCAAGGATTGAAGAGCAGCGTGGTGTATTGAGAAAGCCCGGACTTTAAACAAACCAATCCTCAGTTCTACCACTTACCAGCCACGTGATTCTAGAAAGTTACTTAACTCAAGTTATTGAGCTCCTTTGAGATTCAGTTTCCTAATTTGTCAAATGGAGCCTACTGTGGCACAGAAGGAGTAAAGACAGGAAGTCAAAAAATGGAGACAACTATTCTCATTTAAAATGCTGTAATACTTTGGTATCCCTTTTTCAGTGTGCAGCAGATGCATTCTCTCCCACTTCTTTATAGAACATCATGTAACTTTGAAACCCTCAAGACTTCAGTCCATCGACAATTGTAGCCAATGGAATCGACAGTGATGCCCAGCAGAAACAATGATCCCTATTAGGAGTGGCAGTGGAGGACAGTTATGATGCTCACGAAAGCCAGAAGAAGCAGGGCTAGTGCCTGGCAATCTGCAACAGCATGTGCATTGCAGACACAGAGGAACACAGCAAAGACACTCACTGGTTGAACTTGTCTATGAACACGTCTGAGACCCCATCTGAGGAATCTCAGAAATATTTGGTGGAAAGAGGGAATTTTGAAGAGCATTAGTTGGTAAGAGAAAGAGCTAGAAAAACTCAGGTTACATTACCATGGTCAGTTGTGAGGATTCAAGGTAATGCATGGAAAAGCACCTAGCAAGGCACCTGGTACTTTGTAAGCACTTTATAGAGACGCAAGAAAGATGACATGTATTGTGATCATTATGAGAAGAGCCAGTCTTCACAAAGACCTGGTCACATAATCTTGCTTTTTATAAGCACTATGTTTTACCTTTTCTTTGCTATGTTTACCTCGTTCTAAACAATTCAACCAAAAATTCAGGCTTATTCTGCATACCTACCCAACTGTTTGCCCCATCTGTTTCCTGCTTTATTCTTTTCCGCGTCTTGGATTTCAATGTTGTAAAGTGTCAGAAAAGTCCAACGGAAAGATTTCACGTCACTTAATCAATGAAACATATCTTCTGGTCTTATTTGCATTGGAAAATATGCAGAATCTGCTATATCCTGAGAATTTCCCCTAAATCTTTGAAATATTGGCAATAGATATTTAATGAGGGCCCAGTGGGATCTTTAGTTTTCCTGGAGTATTTTCTCTACTCCACATATGACCTAAAGGAATAATTGAGCTCCTTCATATTTCTAAGGGTCTCTAATGATAACTTACTTACTCAATAACCAAAGGATAACAAATTATAGTAGTATGCATCATTTAAAAAAAAGCTGTTCTTTTATCATTTTTATATGTTTGTCTTAATAACAATTTGATTATAAATTACATTATCCAGTTTTAAAGTAAATATTGTCCAGGATTTAAAAATATTTATGAACTATACCATGTTCTATAAGTTTTTCTCAAAGCAAAGAACAACTAAAATTTATTTTAAAATATTGAAAATTATAAAAAGGAAGTTACTTCATAACGTTTATGGGTTCTCTTAAAATTTCTTGAATAACAGTCCTCCATAAATTTGCAGAAGAGTCAATATATTTTTCCTTCAAAAGTGACCTTTAACTATACTATAAAGATACAGCGAGGCATTTAAAAGAGGAGCTGTAATGCTTGCACACAAAAATTCTTATTTAAATTAACAACAAATAAAAGAACTGCATTTCCTAATAACACAGATGAAAAACAGTATTCCCTCCATAAAACCAAAGATTTCCAATGAGGAAAACCGATGAAATACTCTAGCACCAAGAAGGAATGAAAGAACTCTGGAGTTAGTTCATCAGGTTCTAGATGCCTAGTTGACCTATTGACTCTCCTCTGACCACTCTTGACAACCTGATTTCCTAATTCCTAAGGAGGCAAGAGGTGTTTCAGGGGTCAGGGCAGTAGACTGCAGCAGGGAATTTGTGTGTACTGGAAATTATCATGGCTTCAGGTCTTTTATATTTGGTCTTCAGAATATAATCAGCTTCACGAGACACTAAAACCACATACATATATGCTATCTATGGATAACACACACAAATTTGATAATTTTGCTAGAAACTATCCTAATGAAAGATCACATCAATGGTGAAAAATAGGACTTTATCTAGGCAGAATATATTTTTATTTTACTCATGGGTAACTAAGAACTCTAAAAATGTTGGTGTGAAACATAGAACATCAGATGATTTGAGATTCTCTTTGCCACTAAAAATTGAATGGGCAAAGAAAGTTTCTGAAACTACAGTGATAGATGTGGTTAATGAAACAAAGATGAAATGGTTAAATAGTATACCCTTATTTATTTGTATTGAAATTATGATTTTTATATCAAAGTAGCTGTTACATAGTCTTAGAGTTAAAAAGAAAGACCCTTTTTCATCTCAGACCCTTGGATGATTTTGTTGACTTTATTACATCAGGAAATATGTTGGTAATTAAGGCTTTAGGTGTCTCTGGCTTAGCTCCAAATGGTAACATTTTAATAGGCTTATACAAGCTAGAAATAGGATGAACACATAATTTATTGTCCAAGCCATGACAGTTTTGGGAGGGAAAAGGATCTCTAACCAGATGACACATGAGGAAAAGAGGCATAAACTAGAACTGTCTCAAGCAAACCATTATATGCTCCTTCTAGTCTAGCTGAAGACAAATCCCTCTCCCATCTCAGATTTCCATAGACATTTCCAAATTTTAGCCTTGTCCCGCCCTCCATGGCACTAAGGTAGTACTGAGGAAGAAGTCCATCTTTCATTTCTATCCTAATTTTCCCCCTAATTCAAAGAGGCTGGCTTCACCCTCACTTTGAGATTTCTGCATTTGTAACATTCAGTACTGCCTACATGGCCAGCATCAGTAAGTCAACTGACTATCAAAATTACATGCAACATATCTGTCAGCTAGGGAAGGATAAGACTTTCAAAGACTAAAGACAAAGGAGATTGTAAATTGTCACCTGATGACTCTGTTTAAAATGTAGTGGGATAATATCTATGGAGTATTAATAGAATATTTTCCTTTGACTCTTTCCCAGCTTTGAGCACTTCCCCTCCTTCATTGCCTCAGGGAAGGGGTGTTGCAGAAAAAAGCAGATTTAAAAAGAGCCTCTGCTCAGCTGTTGAGTTTCAAAACCTAGGCCCCGAGGCAAACTGAACAGACTCTGGGAAGATTTTTTTAAAAAGAAAAAGAAGAAAAGAAACAAAGAACCTGACTTCAGGCCTGGACGTTGGAAGAAGATGGAAGGAGATTGGAATCAAGGGGTGCAATAAGAGCTTAGAAGCTTGGGGTCCCTGAGAAAAGGGCATCTGTACTTCCTCACCCCATCTCTTAGGTTGAAGTGAGTCCTGCGGGAGTTTATAGAAACTCTGGATAGCTTCAGGAGTCAAGAACAGAGATAAGATCCGGGAGAAGAAGGAGCACCTTAGATAGCCTCACCCACATGCCTCAGTGCAGTATGGAAACTATGGAATGCCTTAGCTGTGCCCCAGAGGACACAGAAATGATGAGTGACCCTAACCCCTTACAGGGTTTTGCACTGCCCAGTATGTGATGGGAGCACCTGACTGAACAGCAGAACTATTGCTGCTGCCCAAAAGGAGGTACCAGAACCCAAAGTGGGCTTTAGCTATGAGCTTAAGAGGTGACTCAACGACAACTCACATGGAGCACGGACCAAGGACCCAATGAGGTGATGATAGCCACAGAGGATATCAGCTTGGACAGATGACATCAAGGATCTAAGGTCTACCCCCAACCTCACATCCTGGCACTCCTAGAACATAGGGACAACCTTAGGAAAGGAAGGAGAAACCGTAATTTAATTGAACTTAATGTTTCTGCCATCCAAGGGGAAGGCTCAAATCAAAACTTAAGTTGAGCTTAAGTTGACTTCAGTTGACCTAAGAAAAAAAAAAGAGAAGTTATTTCTTATATGTTTGTGTTTGTGGATGAGGTTTGAACTCAGTGCCTACAGATAAGGACATGCAAGATGATAGAATCATAGTGTGATCTCAGAAAGAACAATGGAGGAAGAATACAAACAAGCGCAGCTTTGAATCCAGACCTCCTCCACTCACCCAGTGAATTCAGATAGCTCCCCTGCCCCTCATTCCTGATAAAGCCACCTTAATACATACACTCCATTAACGAGTCCTTTCAATTCTACTTTCTTGACACCATCCCCTTCTTTCTATCTCCACTGCCACCGCCTTAGCCCAGGCCCTCTTTATTTCTCTTTTGCACTAATGTATAATAATAACAACAATAACAATTAACAACAACAAGCTAACATTTATCTGGGCCTCATTATGTGGCAGGCATTGTACTGTTTGCTGTATCTCTATTAATTCTTTTAACTGTTACATCAATCCTATGAGGTTTGTATGAGGTATTATCTTTATCCTCATTTCACAGATGAGAAAACTGAGGCACAAGGAAGTTAAATAAATCATCCATGGCCATATAGCTAGAAAATGGTAAAGCCAGAAAATCTGGGCCCGGGCATCTGTCTCCAGAGCTCGTGTTGTAAACCACTATACTATATTGCCTTCTCTTAGTTTCCTAACTCTCCCTGCATCTAATATTGTTCCTTTCCTCTCCACACTATTAAATATGTAATCTTTCTAACCTTAAATATGAATGGAGTACATCTTTCGTAAACTCCTTTAATGGTTTCTCATCACTATGAGCATAAAATTTAGACTTCTTAGAAAGGTGTATGAGAGCTGACATGATTCAGCTCCTGCCTGCCTGTTCAGTCCCATCACATAGGCATATGTCCCTGGCACTATAAAACTAGTGGCAGTTATCCTTGCCCCAAATGAATGGAGAGGACGACACACACACACACACACACACACACACACACACACACACACACACACACACACACTTCCCATTTGCTCCTTTTAAAAGTTTACTATGTGCTCCCTGGTTTTAGAAACACTTTTTCAGCATCCTAATCCTAAAAATATATAGTATTAAATTTTAATCAGTAACGTTTTTGTATGACCAGTGATTTTTTTTTTCCTGTCTCCCCCAGCATACTGTGAACATCCTAAAGTCAAGGCTGTGTTTTGATTCTGTTTGTATTGGGCCGGAATGTATTAGGCCCCAAACAAATGCCAAATGAAATAACTGATCAACAGATCTTTCATCTCTTCACCTTTTCTGCCTGATTCAACAATAATTTCACAAATATAAATTAAGGACCTGCTAAATATCAAGCAGTTTGATGTATATGTTTAAATTCAATTCTCCCAGCAATATTATAAGATAGATATTATTCCAGTTTTAAAGATAAAGAAAACTGAAGCTGAGAGGTGCACAAGCAAAATAATAATATGTTGTCTTGCAAGATTTTTTGAGAATTGTAGATAACATAACTAAGTACCAATCACTGGATTCTGAACATAACAGTAACTCAATAACTGGTGATTCTTACAATTATTGAGCAGTGGTTGAGTGCCAGGGCTCATTAGTGTCTTCTAATGTAAGGTCAGTGCTGGTCCAGATACACCACAGCTGCTCATAATTTAAAATTAATGGCTCATCTTCTCTTCTTAAGATAGTTACTTCCTTTCTTCAGTGCTTATTCTTTTTTTCTCTCACCTCCCCCGCCACTCCGGTTCAAACCGTTGTCTCTCAGTCTAGTTGTGCCCCTCGTCTCCCCGCGGGCCAGCCCACTGCAGCCCAGTTCCAGGGAGAGCTGTTGTTCACAATCTTAGCTGTGGAGGGTGCAGCAGCTCACTGGCCCATGTAGGAATCGAACCGGCAACCTCGGTGTTAGGAACTCCGTGGTCCAACCGCCTGAGCCACCGGGCCGGCCCTTCAGTGCTCATTCTAATCCTTGGTGCTATCCTTTAGTTTCTACAAGGTCCACATTCCTAATTTCTAGAGATCATTTCACGAAATGAGACACAGCTCCCCTCTCAGGACTTCCTGACCCCACTTTGGGGAATACATTCTTACATTTTTCCCAGCATTGTGAAAGAATTTCCTTCCTGGCTTTAAAAAACAGAATACTGCCCGCTTGTTGTCATTTTTAGAGCTGATGAGTTCCAGCCCTGCCTAAGCACAGTCAAGCTACCACAGCTATGATTCTCAAGCTAGAGAACCAGCTGGCTCTACTCAGCTGAATCAAGCAAGAGTCCCCTAAACTTCCATTTCATTTTCCAGCCCCTCTCAACTGGCACCTGGAAATACTCATGATCTCGAATGCTAATACAGTATCATAAAATACTTACTTCCCACTGTGGGGTGGGGTTGGCACTGCCCAATACAAATGAGCAGCCCCTTCTATGATGCCAGGCCTAACTGTGCCCCAACCCTGAGTGCATGCTCCCCCGTGTTGGGGATTTGGGGGAGAAGGGAGAGAAAGAGGAAAGAAAAAGCCAGAAGGGGGTCTCAAATGAACTACACTCACTCAGAAAAGAGGATCCTAATGTTAGAGATATATATTACAATAGGAATGGACCTTGAAGCACACTGGTTCACTGGTGAGTAAACTTTGCATGTGGGCCAAATCAGGAAAAGTAAAAATGTTCATAGGTGTGGAGGAATGGATCTTTGCAATTTAACAGACATTTTTTTACTCCACATTTCTTCATAACCTCACCGCACTTCTCTTTACTCGGGAGGTAGATAGAATATGAGGTATGTGTTGCCTCAAAGAAGACACAGCAGGCTGCAGATCATGATTCTTGGCTTATGAATTTCAGAAGCCTAGGCCTAGTTTGTATCAAACTAAGCATTTTACATGTATTATTCTCTTGTTTAATGCCCACAATAATCCTACTATGTGGTGTGATAGACAGAAAAATGGCCTCCCTCAAAGAACTCCATGTCCTATCCCTGAAACCTGTGAATATGTTATCTTACTCCACAGGAAAAAAAAAAAAAAAAAACTTTGCAGATGTTATTAAGTTGAGGGTCTGGAGATGGGGAAATTAGCCTAGATTATCCGAGTCAGTCCAGTGTAATCACAAGGATTTTTATGAGAGGGAAACAGAAGAGTTAGAGAAGATGTAATGATGGAAGCGGGGTGAGGGCAAGGTGAGAGGAAAGGAGAAAGGAAAGTGGGGAAAGAAAAAGGAGGGAAGGCAGTCAAGCAGTCACTCATATTTTTGTGATTTAGACAAGGTTCATATTTTGTTCTGACATTAGTATGGAGAGGTTTTGTTTTTGCCTTGATCCATCCCAGCTGCAGAGGGGCCTGTCTGAGGTGGCTATTTTGTGCAATTGTTTATGTTCAACAGGGGAACAGCGAGGCCTAGCTGGTAGTACCAGGCCAGCTCTCTGATGTCAGGGGCTACTTCTTTCTTTCTCACTTTTTGTATAATTTTTATAATCACCCATTTGATGTTTTACTCTATTATCCTTCTGTTGAACTGGGTAGAGAGGTAGGGTGTCAGGCCCCTGCTCTGGCCTACTGAATCAGAATCTGCATTTTGAAAAGATCTCCCATGATTCCTGTGCACACCGAAGTTTGAGAAACCCTGCTTTAGCACTTCTCAGTGCCTGCAAATCACTGAAGATAGGATGTTTCCAGACTTTTAGTATTACAAATAAACTTGGAAATCTAGGCCTCATACTGCTTAAACAGCTTAAACAAGAGAGGAGATTTACTGGCTCCTATAACTCATATGTTAAGAAAATGAAGAGACCAATCACAGACTGGGAGAAAATATTTGCACATTAAATATCTAATAAAGGCCTTTTGTGTTCAAAAAACATCAAGAACTCCCAAAACTCAATAGTAAAAAAACAACCTAATTTTAAAAAAATGAACAAAAGATTTAAACAAGAACTTTACAAAAGAAGATATATATCTGGTATAAAAACACATGAAAATATGCTCAGGATCATCATTAATCATTAGGGAAATGCATAATGCGATACACTATTAGAATGGCTAAAATGCAAAAGGCTAATCATATCAAGTGTTGGTGAGGATGTAGAGTAACTGGAACTCTCATAACTGCTGGTGGGATGTAAAATGGTAAAACAGTTTGGCAAGGTTTTTTATTATTTATTTATTTATTTATTTTTGGCAAGTTGTTTTAAAAGTTAAATATACACCTAACACGTATCCAGTCATTCTACTCTTAGGTAGTTATCTAAGAGAAAAGAAACATATGTTCATACAAAGACTTGGATACAAATGATCATAGCAATTTTATTTATAATAGCCCCAAACTAGAAACAACTGAAATATCCATCAACAGGTAAATGGATAAACAAATTGTGGTGCCTCTATACAATGGCAAACTACTCAACAATAAAAACACATCAGATGTGTTTGGAGAATAAAAGGGGCAGGAGTAGATGATTACAAAGGGGCAGGAGGAAATTTCTGGAGGCAATGAGTAGCTATGAATAGGTTCACTATCTGAGATGATGGTTTTGCGGGATACATATGTCAAAACTCATCCAATTATGCACTTTAAATATGTACAGTTTATTGTATGTCATGATACCTCAATTAAGCTGTTTTGAAAAGGGGTTAGAAGGGGACGGGCTTCAATGGAGCCAGCGACTGTCATCAAACATCCAATTTCTTTCCCTTTCTCCATTGTGCCTCCTGGTCTAGAAGACAGAGAGCTTCCCCCTGATTGACAGGGGATTTCCAAGCACAAGACCTGAGGCCTGAAATTCACCCTGATTGTATATGCTTAGGTCATGTGGCTACTTTTGAAACAATCACTATAGCCAGGGGAACAGAATATAGTAAGTTGGGCCCACCCCTGGAGGTGTGATCATAAATCTTTGCAGCTCTGATTATTTTCTTGTGAGAATCTTAGAGGTAGAATTAATGTAAAAAGAAGAAGTATCCCAATTTTTAAGGCTTAATGTCCTGGGGGAGAAAAGCATAGTTAAAAGAATAATTGAAGAGAGTTCAATGAAGGACTAGTTACAAAGGTGTGAAGAGAATTAAGGCCTAGTGAAACTGCTGGGGGACTAACAACAGCAGGAGGGATGGGGTGAGGGGACAGGAACCTTTTCCATTTTCTAGACCAGAAGGGTGAATGGAGGTGCTGTTCTTGGAACCGGTAAGAATAAAAACTGTGGGAGAGGAGCTATTTGGGAGATCTGTGGCCTTAGGAACACAGCCAAGCCAATTCCAGGCCCAGCAGGGAGGGAGCTGAGGAAATAAAACCCCAACCTCTCTTTCTTCCTCCTCACCTCTCCCCTGACACTTAACCAACCTTGCCCAGAGTCTAGAGGATAAGGGAGCGGGGTGATGTGGTCCAGTCAGTAGAGGGCAGCTTCCCAGGGCACAGAGCAGAGCAAAAGAGGGTGGAGAGTGGATGTGGAATGAAGAGAACATCCAGCACAATACTTCTTGCTCAATTACTTCCACAAAGCTACTGTTTAAAGTTTTGTATTTTTCTTTCTTAAAATACTGCTGGGAGGTGATTAATGAGGGACTGCCATGCCCTGCTAAGAAACAGCTTCCTGTCCTAACCCTACCCCCACACTGTTTGCCAAATATATTTGATGTTGTCCTACAATAACCAAAGTTCTCTGAAAGGCGGGACAGCTGGGCATCTTCCAGTGCAAACGAGGAATGGCTTTTAAAAGGAGAGTCTCAGCTCCAAAGGCTCAAACCACCCTAAGTCTAAAGAAAGTCCAGATGATCTCTTTCTCTAGGATTCCTCCATCTCCCCACATTCATAAGCAGAACAGTTCTAATTGGATACATTATAAACTAGGAGTCCCCTCAATTTGTCATAAAAACATAAACACTTGGGAGGTGCCACTGAATGAAAAAGAAATGGGACCTTCTACTTGAGAATAAGCCGGATTAGAAAATAGGAAAGCAACTGAGAAAAGGTAGTGACTTCCTTTCTATTATAAAATAAAGAAATTTCTGCCTTGAGTTTTCAAGATCTGGTAACTATTATAAAGTGATGTTGTTTTTTCTTGGAGTAGCAGGGTGCACTGTCTCAGCAGCGACTCCCTCTGCAGATCAGACTTGTCTGGGTGCGTCTGCAAATCACTTGGGCCAAATCCTTTCAAATGAGGGCTATGGGGCCTACAAGCAGAGAACACGTCCTATGAGGCAGGGTTTCTCACACTTCAATGTGAGATCACAGGAATCATGTGAGGTCTTTACAAAATGCAGATTCTGATTCAGTATGCCTGGGGTGGGGCCTGAGAACCTACCTTCCTAAGCAGGTGATGCTGAGGCCGCTGGTCCCAGGGACACATACTGAACAGCAGACTATGAAACTAACAGAAGTGCAAACCCCGGAGTCCAAGCCAGCAGCAGATGTGTGATTTAGAATAGAGGAGGAAGGGGACAAGGTGCACCAATATCCAAAGGCAGGAGCAGATGGATGTCTCAGCTCAAGCAGAGAGCGCATATTCATTCTTCTTCCATCTTTTCGTTCAACTTGCTTTTGGTTCAGTGGATTGGATCATGCCCACCTAATTTGGTGAGGATGATCTTTACTCAGTCTACTGATTCAAATGCTAATCTTTTCTAGAAACCCCTTCACAGACACACCAGCAATAATGTTTTACCAGCTATCTGTCCATCCCTTAGCCCAGCCAAGTTGACACTTAAAATTAACCATCACACTACGTTTGAAAGAAAAGAAATACCTACTTTACTACCTGCCTAACTGGATTATTGGAATATTACACTCAAAACATTTATGTGAAAAAAAAGCACAACGCTCAGGGGCAGCTGGTTAGCTCAGTTGGTTAGAGAACAGTGCTCTTAATACCAAGGTTGCCGGTTCAATCCCCACATAGGCCACTGTGAGCTGCGCCCTCCACAACTAGATTGAAAAAACTACTTGACTTGGAGCTGATGGGTCCTGGAAAAACATGATTAAAATAAATGAAAGTTAAAAAAAAAAAAAGCACAATGCTGGTTCATAATAGGCATGTTAATTTTGTTTCTTCTTTTTTATACTCTCTGCTTGATGCCCCTATCTACACGAAACCTCTTTTCAGCAATCATAAGAAGTTGGTTTTAATCATTCTCTCTCATTTTTTCTGCTGCTGCAACTTGTTCCAAGTAGACCTCAACTAATTTTGTACAGAAGCAGTTTGATTGTAGCCTTGCTTCGACCTGTGAAGTGTCCTTCTACTGTCTGCTCTGGTGAACCTCTGACACCCCACATGGAAAACCCCTAGGAACCCATTCAGCACTGTGATATGTGCCACCTGCAAGGGTAGCAACAATTGACCAATGGGAAACAGTATTTAGCAGTACATAAATACTCGCTGCTGCGTTTAAACCCAGGTGGAAGGTTCTACAACATATTTCAAAACTACCCTCAGGAGATTCTACAGGATCATATGCCAAAATCCCCCAGAGCATGGCCAACCTCTTATTACATCCTGGTCTTGGCTTCTCCTCATTCCTGCCTTGTATGTCTGCTCCCTGAATTCTCACTGTTTAATAAATGTTACTAGCCTTAAGCAGAACCTAGACAAAGACACTGTGCCTTGGCTTTAGCAAATGTTATTGTCCCATAAGCTAATGTACAGAATATTGGAAGTTATTATTGCATCAATGTTGAGACTAAGCTGTTTAGTGCAGAGTCTGGGATCCTAGGTTCCAAGAGAATACCAGTGCTTTATAGGTGCCTAAGTAGAGTGTTTACTACCCCTATTAACTTCTTTCATAGGACCTCCTAATCTCATTGAAAAAGAGCAAATGTAAAATAACAACAAGGTGGCATGGAAGAGGGAGGTGGGCATATCCTGTGAACAAATTCAATTTTATAACTGCCTACTCAACGTTTACTAAAACAAGAAAAAGAAAACGGACAGGGAAATTTGGAAACCTGATTGTTAGACCAATTTTACAATAAAGTGTTCAGATTATTTAAGCAAAATATAAAATTTAAAAGAACTTATTCTTCATTTTCAATATTTATGGTGACTATCCATGGGTAAACTGCAGTGGAAATGTGGTGGAAAGAATGCATTGCCTAGGGGTCTTGCTACGAGGAACTATCTTTTAAAGTTAACTTGCTTTGACAAGTTCCAGATATGCTTTATCTGACCAGAAATATTGAGATAGTATAACCTAGCATAGATCACAGAGATGTGATTTCTTGCTATATAGAAGATGAGTGTTTATAGAATCAACTGTTTGTTGCTTATAGGACATAAAATTAGAATATATTTGTTTTTTATTTTAACAGTTTTTGGTAAGGCTGCTGTTTATCTGGGATGTTATGCTTTATTACAGCACATGTAAGAAAGCTCCAATCATCCTATTCCCGGGCCTCTGTTTTCCCTTCTCTTTGATTTTTTGGTTCTCACCCTCAGCCATTTTCTTAGCTATGTGCTGGCTGGAAGAGATGGTGGCTGTACATTCTTAAAGCATATAGCTCACCATCTTCAGGATGGCTAATAGGCAAGGGATCCTCTTCAGCTCCCTATCACATATTCTGAAATCATAGTTACCGTTTTTGAGGGAAGACTAACGGGGGTATCTGTAGGCAATGAGTGAGGTATTGTAACACACAGAGGCACTTCCAGTTTTCTAAAGCGGTGTCATAAAAATTCTCAAAAAAACTTCATGATGTAACTTTTAATTTGCTCCAAATTTTAAGACACATGTGCTACTCTACCCTTTTCACTTGGCCAGGGAAAGAGACTGTTTAGAACATATGAGTAACAACGTAAGTAGGACTTAAACTGTTCAGAAGGATTAGAATCATTGTTATTGAAGGATGTCAAAGTAATTTTACTGGCTTTACCACAACCCATTCCCACCGATACAAGCCCAGGAAGGAAAGACTCACTGCATTTTTGCCTTCACTTCAAAGAGGCACAGAGTATTTGCTGGCCTCTCCCTCCTCATGTCAAAATTAAACACCAAAGTCACATCCATCCATTGTCACACTGTTAGCCAAGACTCCAGCATGTGGATTTGTGCCATATTTCTTCCAACTCTGCCTTCTGTATTTTTTTTTTTTCTTTTTACATAGAGAAGGTGAATTGGGGCTCTTCTCTCAAGGTAAAGAAAACCTCCCTTTAGAAAACACTAGCTGCAATTCTTAACTGTTGTAATTAACAAATGCTGAAGTAAATATTTGTATCCTTTATTTCTCCGTATTAAATTGCTGATTTAATGTATGGTAAAAATGCTTTCTGCACTCCTTGGTGACATTTGTTTAATTTGTATGTTCATGCCACACTGTAAGCTGCTTTCATGATGCTCCAGGAGTTGGCCAGCTTTTTCCATAAAGGGCCAAATAGTAAATATTTTAGACTTTCAGGTCACACATCTAGGTGACAACTACACAACCATGCCATTGTAGGGCAAAAGCTATCATAGACAATACATAAACAAATGAGCATGGCCGTCTTCCAACAAAACTTTATTTATGGACACTGAAATTTGGTTTCATATAATTTTCATGTGTCACAAAATATTCACAAAAATTCTTAGCCTCCTCTGTGTACAAGGATAGGCAGCAAACTAGCTTTGGCCCGTGGAATGTAGTTCACAGACCTCTGATGCTCGAATATCAAATTTTTGAGAGTCAAGTTTAAAGGTTCAGAGTAAATTGTGTCTGTGCCTCCATTTTAAATTGTATTTTGTTGTTTTGATGGAAGGGCAGGATTTACAACCTAACTGTAAAATTCTTCTCTGGGATAAAATTTGATATTTAAAACCTAAAACAGAGGAGACAATTGTTTTGAATCTGAAAAGTCACTAGCATTGAACCCCAATTAACATTGCTATATTAAACTATGTCTTGATTAATTGTCTTTAGAATTATGGACATTTACATTTTTAAGATTGTAAAATAAAAGTTAGCTAATTATAACCTTCTTCTGGAATTTAAAAACATACAGGAATATTAAAAGTTTTATACAATGTTAATATGTCATTTTTAAAATTTACTCCCTAGCATGTTTCTTTGCCAGCAAAAGGTCACTAAAGACAAAGGCCCCAAACTTGGAATTTCTAGGGATTTTTCAAAACTTTAAATCATCTTGAAAGATAATAAGAAATTGGAAGTCAAATCATTATGACTTCATTGTGGTAGATATTTTCCCCATTAATGGTGAACTGAAATTGTCAGCCTGTTTCAGAGTGATAGCAGATACCAGCAAGTCTCTGTCACTGGAGATAAAACTTGACAAATCACAGTACTTGCTCTTTGACCTCCCAATACTAGTAGTAGTTTACTTTATATTGGAGCCAAGTGAATGTAAAGAATATCCCAGCTTTCATAAGTTTGTGTCTACATTTTACAAGTATGTATTTAGTGGTGTGTCTCTAAATTTTAGTAATGATAACAAGATTTATTCCAGAGTGTTTGAAATCTGCATGTTTTAAAGGAAAAATATGATATTTGTTATTTTTGTACGTTGGAATTACCTTCAAGTATAGCATGTTTATTTCATACTAAAATACTATTGTCCCTTGGTAGATTTCAATATATTTCTTACAGAGCTTCCCATTCTTCATGTTTATAATTTTGAAACTGGATTACCACAAAAATGGATAGATGAAGAGATAAACAAGACAACAAGATAGATAATTATTAGACTAAATAGCTTGGCTTTCTTTTTTGTTTGTTTGTTTTTACCTAATCCTGGGGGGATTTGTATCTCTTTAAACTATGCTACAAAGAAATAGGACAAAAATCAGTATCTTCTTTCCAAAAATAAAGTGCGTAATTACTTACACTTTCAAATTGAATTCCAAATTGAATTTAACCTGAGGCATTTATTTGTTGGCTATGTTGAACAAAACTTTTTAAAAAATACAGTTAAGATCTACTGGAAAAATTGAATATTCACATGCAAAAGAATGAAGTTGGATGCTTACCTAACATCATTTATAAAAATTAACTCAAAATTGATCAAAAACCTAAGCAAAAGAGTTAAAACTATATGTCTCTTAGAAGTAAAACAAAGGAAAAACTTTCTTGACATTAGATTTGTCAATAATTTCTTGGCTATGACACCAAAAGCACGGGCAACAAAGGAAAACATAGACAAATTAGAGTACATAAAAATGAAAAACTTTTGTGCTTTAAAAGATACTCTCAACAGAGTAAAAAGGTGGCCTACAGAATAGAGGAAAATACTTGCAAATCATTTACCTAAAAGGGATTAATATCCATAATATAGAGAGAACTGCTGAAACTCAACAACATAATCCAATTTAAAAATGGGTAAAGGGCTTGAATATGACCTTTCTTCAAAGAAGATGTACAAATGGCCAACAAGCATTTGAAAAGACCAACATTCCTAATCATTAGGGAATGCAAATCAAAACCACAGTGATGCTACTTCTCACCCATTAGGATAGTGTCTATCAAAAATAGAAAATAAGTAGTGACAAGATGTGGAGAAATTAGAACTCTTGGGCATTGTTGGTAGGAATGTAAAACGGTACAGCTTCTGTAGAAAACTGTATGGCGATTCCTCAAAAAATTAAAAATAGAATTACTATACGATCCAGCAATTCCACTTCTGGGTATATATCCCCAAAGAATTGAAAGCAGGGTCTTAAAGAGATATCTGTACACCCGTGTTCATAGCAGCATTATTCACAATAGCTAAAATGTGGAAGGAACCTAAGTGTCCAGTGATGCACAAATGGATAATCAAAATATGGTATATGCATAAAATGGAACACAATAGTTCCCCTCTTACCTGCAGTTTCCTTTTCTGTGGTTTCAGTTACCCTTGGTCAATGGCAGTCTGGAAATATTGAATAAAAAAATTCAGGAACAAACAATTCATAAGTTTTAAATTATGTGCCTTTCTGAGTAGCACGATGAAATCTCATGCCATCCCCTCCATCCCACCCAGGACACGAATCATTCCTTTGTCTAGCATATCTTCACTGTATAGGCTACCTGGCCATTAGTCATTTATAGTAGTCCTCTCATTTACTATCAGATCGACTGTCATGGTATCACAGTGCTTATGTTCAGGTAACCTTTATTTTACTTACTAATGGCCCCAAAGCACAAGAGTAGTGATGCTGGCAATTCAGATATGCCAAAGAGAAGCCGTAAAATGTATTATGAATGTATAGGAGAAAACGTAGTATACATGTATATAGGGTTCAGTACTATCTGTGGTTTCAGGCATCTACCGGGGGTGTTAGAATGCATCCCCCGTGACTAAGGGAAACTACCATATATATTATTCAGCCTCAAAAAGGAAGAAAATTCTGACATATCCAACATGGATGAACTTTGAGGTCATTATATAAATGAAATAAGCCAGGCACAAAAAAAACCCAAATACTATAGGATACCATTTACACGTGGTACCTAGAGTCAAATTCATAGAGACAGAAAATAGAATGGTGGTTGCCAGGGGTTGGCAGAACAGGGAATGAGGAGTTACTGTTTAACAGACATGAAGTTTCAGTTTTACAAGATGAAAAGACTTCTGGAGATGGGTGGTGGTAACTGCTGCACAACAATATGAATATACTTCATAATGCTGAACTGCACATTTAAAAGTGGTTAAGATAGTTAAGGTTATGTGTATTTTACCACATAATTTTTTAAAAAATATATAGTTGAGGTCTAATATAAATCAAGACCTTTGTAATCAGAGTCCTGGATTCAAATTCTAGCTCTGCCACTTACTGGCTTGTTGTTCTCAGTAATTTACTTAGCCTTTTCTAAAGCTCATTTTCCTAGTCCATAAAAATCAGTCCAATAATTAAAAGAATTAATGAGACTACACATATAAAGATCTTACTATAGTACCTAAGTCAATGCCTATGACAGTGCCCATTAAGTGTATCCCCTCTCATTATGCCAATAATTCAAAATATATATCAATTGGGATTGAGAGGGAATTCTTGGAGGCTTTCCCTTATAGTACAACTATTGAACTTTCCTAATTTCTGTTCAGGATGCCAAGATGAGGGGGAAGTCCCCTGGTTTGGTCACTAGAATTTATGTCCCTCAATGCCAATCCCTGTATGTGTGTGTTCTTTCACTATTCACTATGCCCATTTCACTCACTATTCTAATGCAAGATTAAGCCTAAATATTAGCTACCTACCTCAACTATAGTTAGACCCTGAGGAAAGGGTTGCAACTATGTATCCCAATTCTCTCTCAACTGCCCACTACATTCTCAAAAACAAACAGGTCTATTTATAAAAGAAGCAACAGGCCAAAAAGAAACTTGTGCCACCAGCTGTCCGACTCTTGCTGTGAGCCCACATCTCATATACAGAGAGTATCTCTTCTGTTTGTTCATATTCTCCCATCATTGGTCCCAGAGCAGCACACTCACTTGTTTCAGGTGGTTTTTCACAAGAGAGATGTGTCTGGAGGCAAGTGCCATATTAATGACCTTTTTGGACTTTGATTGCTACTGACTCTTATCTTCGGGGGAAGCCAAAAAAGGCAAAATCAAGTCTCAGTCCATCACCCAGACATGTAAGATAAACATATGGAGCTCATCCTGTATCCAGGGTTCAGATTGTCCCCTCCCCACCCCCTACACCTAACAGGGATCCACTGCTCACTAATACACCTCCCCGAGAAATAGCTACATCAAAAGAAGGGATCTACTCTTCATTGGCTAATTTTTTCCTACATTCACTCATTATAATCACTGACCTAGTTATTATTGCTTCAATGCTTTTGCAAAGGAGACCACGTTTGGCAACACTAGAAACAACATTCTTGTGGTCATGTCAGCAATGATGAAAGCAGGGTTTCAGAAAAAAAGCTACTTTTGCTTTCTTGTAAACCTTTTAGTTCATAAACAAACTAGCTGCTTGCTTTCCTTTCAACATCTCTCAAGGAGAAATAAACGCAAACAAAATAGAAAGGACTTGTATGCAGCATAAAGCCTCATATAGGAGTAAACTAAAAAATTGAAGCTTTTCCAAAAAGACACTATTTTAAGTCATCTGTTTCATCTATTCGCCCTCTTAATTTTCATTGAATAGCTCACCTAGCTTATAGCCTCTTTCTCCTACAGTCTATTTTCTACATTCTCCCCAAAGTGATTTTAATAAAACTCAAGTTTATCCCCCCCCATTTAATACCCTTTATTAGGACTCTGTCAAGCTTGATTTTAGAATAGCATATGAGAATGTTTATGATGAGGTCCCTGTGTACTCCCTAGATCATCTCTTCCTAATCTTTCTCTATTTGTGCTGAAATGATACCAAACATCTTATAGTTCCCTGAAGATGTTTGTCTGTTTCAGTCTTCTTAGAATGCCTAAAAGAATGTTTCTTCCTTCCCCTATTTACCTGGTGAACTCCTACTAATTTTTTAAAACCAGCTTGGACTTCAATTTCCCCAGAATAGCTATTTACTGACCTACTTAATACATGTCAAGTGCTGTGCTAGGGACTCTTATCATCACTGCTGTCATCCTGGCTAACACTCACATGTGCCAGGCACTGTTCTAAACAACATACAATTTTTAATTCATTGACCTGAGTAACATCTCTATGAAGTAGATACTCTTACTCTCGTCATTGTATCAGTGAAGCAACTGAATCCAGAAAGTATTAAGGCAATTTTGTTTTTTTTAAGGAGGGCTGCTGTGCGGGGTGTCCAGCGGGGCGGCCTGCGGGGTCTCTGCTCCCGCTCCCCACATAAGAACGCAGGACATGGTGAGGCCAAAAAGGAACACCCACGGAGCCCTAGGTAGGGAAGTCATACCACTATGGTCTCACTGGAGGCTGGGTTCACACGACGTGCGACCTGCTGTCCGCTTTGCTGCCAACCGACCAACTCTCCTCGACTCTCCTTACTCTCCTTCAGTCTCCTCCTTCACTCTCCTCGGCTCCCCTCCATAGTCGCGGCAGTTATATCAGTGACCAATGGCTTAATGGCTACAGCTGATGGCCAACCAGCCACAGCTGACGGCCATCCACTATCTGAGCCAGCACCTCTCCACATGAGGCCGAAAGCCTGGAAACTGCTTTCTGGGGCTCTGTCCCCACAAGGGCGCAGCTCAGAGTGGCCCATGCGGGGATCGAACCGGCAACCTTGGTGTTATTAGCACCACTCTCTAACCAACTGAGTTAACCAGTCCTTGAATCCAGAGTGTATTACATAGCTTGTCGATGGCGACCCTGGCTGTCCAGCTTTAGAGGGCTCGTTCAAGACAGACCTTATTCATACTGTAACAGAGATAAGTCTAAGGAGGAAGATTGACATTAACAGGCAATTATAACAAAATGTGATGAAAGAAGGAGTGTAGGATGCTGTGGAAGTGTGCACCGGGAGACCCAAGCGACTCTTAGTGCAGCTTTCCTGAGAAAGATGTGCATACAGCTAGGTTGTGAAAAACGAGTATGAAAACTGTCCACTTCAACTCCTACACAGACTTTAAGCTACTTAGGGAGGAGTCGCCTTCTGAGTCACCTCCACGTGACAGGACCTACCCTATTGGTAGGCACACCCAGGCTGAGAAGGTGTCTATTGAATGGGTAAACTCGTTAAAATGTTAGGTGTCTTCTCTGAGAGCCACCAGAACTTTTAAATATTTTCTTATTTAATCTGCATATAACAACACTGCAAGGCAGTTGTTTTTCCCTCCCACATTACTGACTGAGAAACTAAGCTTCAGTTCATTTGTGGACTTTCGTGTATTTTAAAATTCTTTGCTGTTCCACGGCAGTTTCCGAATTAACTCATGGACAGCTGTTTGACTTTTATAATTTTATTTTTGAAATAAACATTTTACCCCATGAAACTAAGTATTTTGTCCTATGTATGTTCTGCAATGAATGTCTAGGATTTTATTTTATAATGTGGGGGTTTATTTCATTTGTCTGACTATTTCTGTCTTGGTCCATTCGGCAGCTGTAACAAAAATACTGTAGACTGTGCGGCTTACACAACAAACATTTATTTCTCATAGTTCTGGAGGCTAGGAAGTCTGAGATCAAGGCACACACAGATTGGGTGTCTGGTGAGAACATTCTTCCCAGTTCACAGACAGCCCTCTTTTTGCAGTGTCCTCATCTGACAGAAGGAGTGAGGTAGCTCTTCCAGGTCTCTTTTCTAAGGGCACTAATCCCATTCACGAGGTTCCACCCTCATGTCTTAATCCCCTCCCAAGGCCCCATCTCCTACTACCATCACATTGTGTATTAGGATTTCAACCCCAACATGTGAAGTTAGGGGGGACATAAACATTCAGTCTCTAGCAATTGTCCTAAGAGACAATTTTGTTCATATTCACAAGCTATCTATTTATCTTTATCCTAGGTTGTCTGTCTTTAAGGAGTTTCTAAGTGGCAGTGCCTCAGCTTAATAGTGGAAGTTAAAAAAAAAAAAAGTGAGTAGGAAATAAGATTTCCAATAACTTTTCCTTTTTGTATACTAGTTCTTCCTTCCTTCCTTCCTTCCTTCTTTCCTTCCTTCCTTCCTTCCTTCCTTCCTTCCTTCCTTCCTTCCTTGTTTCCTTCCTTCCTTCCTCCCTTCCTCCTTTCCTTCCATTAGTAGGTGCCTACACACAGAGAGAGAGATGAACAGAATTATTTGAAAGTTTTGCTGGGAACTTATTCTATGCTGACTGTAGAACCGACCAGGGACTCCCTGCTTTTCCCAGAGTGAGAGGCTACACCCAACTCGAATTTCTACAAATCCCAAGGTCTCCACTTGCTAGGTCCCTGGTTTTCCCAAGATGAGTTGTGTATAATCACTTGGCATCTAAATACAGATTGCTTGGTGACCAAGTAGTTTGAACCCCATTAATAAGATTGTTCTCATGTGTTCCCTATAAGAAAAGAGAACCATAGGAGGGCAAGAAAACTTTTGCTGCAGCACAGATCCATGATCTCACTGGCAACAGCAGATCTGTGGCTTCTCTTGCTCACCCTTAGTTAATAACATCTCCCAATAAAGTTTATTCTTTTACCCAGACTATGTGACTCTGACATGGTAGAATTCACTCTTAGCCACTTTGGAGGACAGCACTAAATAATTCTTTATTTGTCAAATGAAAATTTCTGCTTTACTTAGCAATCAGAAGGAAAAGGTTTGGAGAGGGTGCTGTGTTAAGGGGTAGAACGATGTAAAGAGTTCTGCTGACAACTGCTTCAGGACAAATTAGGTATTTTCAATGTAACTGGATAAACACAGGAGGACTTGAGGCCAAATTAGCCCCAAGCACAGGTGGAGAATGGCTAATTGGCCCTCTCCTTCAAAAGAAAATGCACAAGTTTGGGGACATAAAAAGTATAATTACAAGTCCTGACTAATCTACTATTGTGTGAAGTTGTCGAACAAATTCAACTTCCAACTCAGTTTTTTAAAAATAATGCTGCCATTTATTTATCTGAAGCAATTTAATTTACCTCTGAGCAACCATTCTGCTGAAATGGTAGAAAATGCATTGTCTGCATCCCCTCTAACCTTTGCCAGGATCATACAAAGGTCCAGAGAAGTGTCTTACGCAGCACCAAAGCACTAGGGAGGCCACTTGTTAGTGACCAGGTACCCATTGTCCAGCCCACCTGGTCGCTGTTCCTGTGCCAACAGGGATGGGCATCTTGCCAGGACTGGGAGCCAGTCTTTCTATAAGCTCTGTCTGGTCATTTCTCCACCCAAGTCTTCACCTCTTCCTCCAGTGGACAGAACCTACCAACCTCTGTCCTCATCCTCATTTGAAGGAACCAATCCCCTCTCCCATCTAATTTTTTCCTTCCCCACAGAACATCTAGATTCTAGATGAATAAGATTGAAGTGAGCGCAGTGGTACGTATTTTCGCATGTAAATTCCCTTTTCTACTTCCACTTTCTTTTCTCTTTTTATTTCCCTTTCTATTCCTTATCTCTTACCTTTGAAGGTGAAGATTCAGGACTATTACTTTATATATTCATTATCTTTTCTCTGAGATAGCTTAGAACCACAGAAGGGTCTAATATGGCTCTGTTCTGATATCAGTTGCCTAAAATCATTGCAGAGCGTAAATGCAACTAATCATTTAAAACCTAAATTATCATTGCTTGTTACTCTCATAGCCATTTACTGAGTCTCCACTGTGTGGACAGCATTAGGAATAGTACATAGGGAAAGGGAAAAAATACTTACTATGAATTAAATGAGCTAAGAATATAAGTCCTACTAGGCTAAGCACTTTAGGTGTCTTAGCTCACTTTATCAACTTCAATTCCTCTAACAAAACCAAGGAAGCATTTTGTCAATTTTACATGTTTGAAATAGACAGAGTGCCAGAGATGTTGAATGACTTATCCAGGCTACATAACTAATATAAAGCTGGTAAACAATTTGTGACACAAGATGAAATCATTCAAATGAGTAGTTACTGTGCACTTAATATAAAAGATACAAAAGAGAAGTTAAAGGCTATACAAGTAAGTACATGATTAAATGGGGAAAAAACTTTGGCAAGGATTGTGGTAACAGGCTTATACATGAATGAGACCAACTTCTAAATCAGTGGTTTTCACCCTTGTTGCACTTTAGAGTCAAATGGGGGGGAAGGGGGACTTTAAAAAAATCTGATAATTGAATTCCACCCCAGAAATTCTGATGTGAATGATTTGAGGTGCAGTCTGAGCTTTAAGATTTTAAACAGCTTCTTGGGTGATTCCAATGTTCAGGCAAGGTTGAGAATTAATGTTCCAGAACAGTGCTTGTGAGTCTCTCAAGTTGGAGTCAAGATAATCTGCTCTTCCCGCAGCAAAACAGATCTTTTCCTCCAGCAAATTTAACTACCCTCTGGAATGCTCTTATATCTGAAATCCCAGTTTTCACTACTCCATGCACCATCTGACTAACTCTATCCATTTAACTCAACCTCATACCTCCATTATACCAATTCTTAGAATACAGAAAGTTTTGATACATCACTCCCAGCATTTTTTAGTCTATCAATTGATCAATCAATCTATATATCAATAGCTATCACCTTCCTAAACCCTTTCCTTCTTGTCTCACAAAGTTTCCATGGTGCATCATTACAATCATGTTGAGGACTTACAAGAACTTTAATTTCATAGTTTGTGGCCAAATATTTGGATTTTTATGGTTTAGGCTCTGAAGACTTGTAGAGCATAATTCTTCCCTTTTGGGCTCCAGAACTGCCCGCAGGGCCAGCAACCCCCTGTGCTGATTGTACCATTTGATAAATTTTACTCCTTGCATCATTGCTAAATAATATTCCCTGTACTATGATTGCATGATCACAGGCAGCCTTTTTGTTCTACAGGCCTGGGCTGAAACTACAACTTGATAAATACTTAATTGTATATTACCCATTGTTCTCACCTCACAACCCCACTTGTTTGATCACTGAGTCAACTAACCATTGAAAGTGCGGTTGCCCCCACCAATGAGAAAACAGATGATGTAAGTTTATTGTCTTTATTATCTTGTTTCCCCTAGCAACCATCTTTTTGGTCAACAGCTCCTTACATCTTTTGGTTTTGTAAACGTTGCCCTATCCCCTCCATTTTGGAACTTATTCTAGGTTTATATTGAGGGCTACGTTTCCTGGTTTGCAAATCATTCTCTGAATAAACTCTCTTTAAATTTCTTTTTGAAATGTTATCTCTGGAATTTTGTTTACAACTGCCTTACAAACAGCCTCACTTGCCCTTCTCTTAGTTAAATTCAACTATCTTTTTCCACGTCTGAATTCTCTTGACTGAAGGTGACTTTATATTCGTGACACAAATCAAAAATGGGCACTCAACCCTGCTGGCAATAATACAATCTTTCCTCAGGTCACCTTCTCACTTCCAGAAGATACCTCTGACCTCCTTCTCACTCCTCCAACCACTAATACCCCCTTCTTGCCTCACTCTCAGCTGAAGACCTCATCTTATATTTTATTAAGAAAATGGGTGTGATTAGGTAGGAACTACCTTATCCTTCCACCCATTCACAAACAATCTGCATCTGAATTCATCTTCTGTCTTTCCCTCCTATTAAAAGGATAGGAATCTAGGTTCTTTTTAAAGGCCCATCCCTCTCCCTATGCTCTGGATCCATTCCTTCATTCTCCTCTATAATTTCATTCCTGTAGGCATTCCCTTTTTCTCCAGCATCAACAATTTCTCTCTCTGTACTAGATCATTCCCACAATAATATAAACTTTTATATGCCAACACAACATCAACAACAAAAAACTTCCCTTGCTCTGCTTGTCCCACTCTAGCCACCATCCTATTTCTCTTTTTGGCCAACCAAAGCAACAAAACCTTGAGACTATCCCTATGTGTACATACATCTCTTGTTCTTTAATACACTCAGTCTTTCTGCCTCACTACACCTCTGAAACTACTCTTGACAGAGGCTCTAATGATTGCCAAACCCATTGGTCACTTCTGTGTCCTCATACTTTACTTCCATGCAGCATTTGCTATTGTTGACCACTCCCTTTCAATTGTAAAACTTCTATAACATCACCTTCTTACCTAACTGGTTGCTCCTTCTTAGTCTCCTGCTGGCTCTTCCTCCTCTGCCCAACTTTGAAATGTTGGAGATTCTCATAGTCCAGCTCTCTATCTATAATCTTTGCTTAGATGATCTCATTTATCTCAAGGTTTTAAGTTTCACATATAAATTCATAATTGCCAAATTTATGTCTCCAGTCTAGACTCCATTAGAGACCAATATATTCTTTTGTTTACTTGACATTATCATTTCAATATCTAATAAGCATCCTGGACATAATTATTACCAATGCCCTCCAGCCAAAGACCACTAGAAATGCAACTATAGTTGAACAAGTTGGGTTAATTACTTGTTTCAGTAAGTAAGAATGCACATTATGGAGAACTTATGGGCATCTCAGTAAGAGGGTGTTAGAAATTTGGGCTTGTGTTAGATGATTTAGAAAGGGTTCAAGGAAGAGGAATTTTGCTATGGATTGAAAGCTATAGGGAGGTAGAGATAATTCTATAATTGTGTATTTTAATAAGTATTGCCTAAAAGGACTGAGTATTATCTACTGGACTGAGGTTAAACCTGTAATTGATAAATAAGCAGCAGTTACTCATATTAACTAGGATAGGGCAATGGTTGCTCATTTTGGGGGGTTTGGACAATGTTTGTTTTATCTATGTTCAGCCATGATTACAGAGTGCTTTTATTTTTGCCTTTTTCTATCATGGTCACAGAGTGGCCTTGTGTGATGTTGATGTTCTGTGAAAGTTTCCCCTCTTAAACATACCAAGCTCATTCCTGACTCTGCACTTGCTCTATCCTGTACCTGGCCATCTCTTTCCCTGTAGGCTCCCACCATGGTGCCTCCTTCCTAGTCACTGTCACATCCTTCCTCCAGATCATTACTCAATATCTGAAAGAATGTCGTTCATTTATGCGTTTTGTTATTGTCACCGCCTCACTGGAATTTAGTTTCATAGGGTCGTTTTTGTTGTTTTCTGTCGTGTTCACCGCTGTAAACCATCCTCTAGAAGAAACCAGTCCCCTAGCCAAAGGACTCAATATATACTGACTGAAGGCCACTGGGCTCATTTCTCCCAATACAACCACAAATAAAACAGCAATTGCATTTTTTGTTTGTTTTAACAGAGAAGTAGGGCATTCAACAAAAAGAAGTAAAAGCAGGGAGTTAAAGTGAATCTTTAATCCAGAGTGCCCAGTATGTTGTGTGGCCACAGTATGTCGGGATGTATTAAGACTTCAGGACCTGAGACTTTCCTGTTTCTGAATTGTCTTCTTTCCTGAAAATTGTGCTGATTCCTTAACCTTATGGTTCACTTTAAGTTTTAGTAAAGCATTATCCCGAGGCTTTATCTATCTCTCTAACCGCTTTGGGCTAGCCACGGTCTTGGGGGTAAAAACCCAACCCCCTTGCGCAAGCGCCCAGTAGCATATGCAGCGGCGCCGAGGGCTGTAGTGCGCATGAGCAACTAGAGGCAGAGAGGCGGGAAGTGTTGCGCAGGCGCATTCGGCAGATTCTCTAGGTAGGGTGCTCTTGGAAGCGGCGACCCGGGCGTCCGGGGAGCGACGGAAGTCGTATTCCCTTAAACCGTGAGTTTCCGACGGTTTGTTCTTGGCGCGGGATTGTGAGGGATTAGAAACGAATTCTGGATCGTGACTTCAGTCTTGTCGCAGCGCAGTATCCCCGGTCCTTCTTAGGATCCCATTGACCTGCGGCGGGAAAGTCGTGCGCCTGCGCACTAAGCATCCCGTTCGGTCTCAGGTCTGAGGGAGGCAGGTCCTTCCCAGCTGAGCTCGCGGCCCGCGCTCCCCGAGGGATCCCATTCATTCCCTCTTCCCTTCCGGCTTCCCGCCCTCGTGGCCAGTATGGTATCAGTTCTCCACCAACTTGCATGGGGCCTTGGACCAGCTTCCTGGCGCTCCCTTTCAGTAGCCAAACGATTTCCTCCTTCAGTCCTCTTCCTCAGATCAAACCGCTCTCCCACCAAGGCCTCCGCCTTCGCCCGCCCCATTCGCCAGAAGGCTGGTCCCAGTGCAGGCTGATCACCGGGCAGGCGACCGCAGCATGCCCACCGCCCGGAGGCTCCCCCCACTAGGAATTTCCCTTCGGCTTCCTGCCGATACTTCTGGAAGATGAAAGTAAAGCAAATGGAATCTTTAGAAATGGCCCACAGTTTTCTTCCTTTGGGGATTTGAACATCTGGTGGGTTTTTAAATGTTTGCCCCTTGCGGGGGGGGAGGGGCAGTGGCATTTTTTAATGCTCGGTTCAGTGAGTGATTTAAAACTTCTCCTGTTCTCCACTATTCTAATTTTCACAGCTGCTTTGCTCCCCTGCGGACATGAGCCCTTAGCTGGCGTTTTGCATCCCAGTTGTTTTGTGATGGACGCGTCTTTGGGGATTCAGGTAGATGAACCTGTGGCTTTTTCTCGCCTGGATGACCCGTTGCAGGCCGATGGCTCGTTAAAAAAACATGAGCAGAATTTTAAACCACCAGGTATGTGTTTAATTCTAAAGCTGTACAGGCAACAGTTCAGTAATTTCAGTTATTTAAAAAACAACTTCCCGAATCTTAAAGTGAGTGGCATGTACACAGAAAAACATTTTTACAAATCAGTAAAACTTCCTAAGATCTAGGTTTAGGACTGGATTGCATTTTAGAAGGATTTTAGTCCAACCATCTCATTTCACAGATGAAGTTGCTATGGTGTCTTGAAGTTGCTGTAGTGGAAGTTAAAGATAATTCTTTGGCTTTTGTGTGGAGCAAGATGTGAAACTTAGTAGGTTTGAGCAAAATAGTGGTACGGTGACGTAGCTTTAACTGGGGCATTCTAGATGCTATGTTACAAATAGACTACAGGCCAGCAAGGGTGAACGCAGAGAGCATACTAGTTAAGGAGGCTATTGCTGTATCAAAGCTAACTTGGATATATTATGTAGCAGAAAAAATATTCACTGTAAATTTCAAAACAGAAGCCTAGACCTTCGTGTATAAAATAGGGACATTTAAATAATTTTGTAGCTGGTGGACTTTTCAGGGTCTTCCCTCAATCCTCAAAATTTATGTATTGGTCATTGCCTTTAGTAGTATTTCCCAGCTTTTGAATGAGTGCTCTCTTCTGCTGTCTACTTTCATCTCCCACTTCAGAATCTGAGGATTTTGCATTCACTTTGGTTGTCAGGAAGTTTTATTGTTGTTTTAAAATGTCATAGGTGTTATGTAATGACCGGAAACCTTAATATAAACATATTTAGAGTTTTGTAAAGATAGGTAAGTACATTGTACGTAGGAAGTGAGTAGTGGTGTGGAAGCACGTTAAGCCAAGTCATTCACATGGCTTCTGCACTACGGTGTTTTCTTATTACATACATTTTCTTTCTGGTGATTTCTAGCAGCTAACCAGCATTTCTACTGCAAACTGCCAGTTCGTGCTTATGCAAAGGGAAGGTCCAAAATGTGGAGCTCATGGGGAAACCATAGACTATTATTGTAGTTGGAAGGTAAAGTTCACCTTATCCAACCCCTTTGTTTTACAGGTTAAGACACTGAACACTATGGTTTAATGATAGGAGTTGAATCCAGATCTTTAGCCTCTAGGCTTTCTTCTTGATTAGTGTTGTCCAATAGAACTTTCTGTGATAACAGAAATGTTTCTGTGTTGTCACATGTGGTTAGTGTGACTGAGGAAATTAATTTTTACTTTAATTAATGAATTTGCCACACAAAACTAGTGGACAGCACAACTCTATACTACAAAGCTTTTGGTATTATTAATCATGTACACAACAAAAATATATACATAAATCCTTTATCAATACATTTTATAAGACTACAAGCAGAGTTCCTAAAATATTTCATATCTAAATGCCATTGATTGTAAGATACACCATTTTATGTACTACTTAGAAATGCTGCCTGTTAAACTATGATGCAATGCTTTCTTATCACCTAGGATTTTTAAATTTTATACTTATTGAAAGATATTTTTAGACATATCAGACAAATAATTCTATATCTCTGATACATACTTAAAAGGAAAATACACATTTCAGATCTGTCTTTTCTGAATCCCTTTTTGTACTTAGAGTTATTAATGTCCTATTCCCCCCTCACAATATTGTTCTCCACACACTAGTGAACCAGAATTTCTTTGGTGAATCCATTTTTTTAAAGCCCTTGTTAATGGGCCCTTAATTAGGGAGATCCCAGTTGTGTGGAACTTAACTACATTTGATTTTACCACCTCTGCTGCTCCTTCCTACACCATTTGGCACTTAAGGGTTAGATGTGAATGCTCCTCTGTGATTTTTTGGATTTTCAAGTCACTGACACCTATTCTCTGTAAGTTTTGATGCTAGCCAACAATTATAAGCTGCATCCCACTTTTAGAGTTGTTAAAATGTGTCCTAGAATCAAATATACTTTTGAACATAGCGTTTTAGTACCCATTCATGGTGCCTTTCCTGTGACACTGGAATTTGAAGCTGGTTGAAATTGACACTCATTAGGACAAATTCTAATGTACTGTGGCAACTATGACTGGTAGAAAGCCTGCTTTTTCCCCAGGCCTTGGTTTTGGTTTCTAGAGTAAAGTAGTATATTTGCTGATAAGAGGTAGCTGCTACCATTTTGGCTTTACTCTTTTGTAATTTCTTCTAAATTTTTGCTTTTTTTCCCCCTACATCTATCTTTGGCCATAATGATGGTAATTATTCATTCATTCAGCAAACATGCCAGGCACTGTCCTAAGAGCTGAGTGTACTGTGATGAATTAATTATACCAACAGGGAACTTATATTTGTGGAGCTTATATTCTCGTGGGAGGAGACAGCAAACAAATAAACAGGATAATTTTATAGTAGCTAAATATTCTGAAGGCAATAAACAGGATGATGTGAATAATGGGAGGAGTGCTAACTTAAATAGGATGTCAGAGGAGACTGTGACAATTAGTCAGCCACACGAAGTTATAGGGAAGAGAATTTCAAGTGGAGAGAATAATAAGAGCAATAGCTCTAGAAATAATGTTCATAACAATAACCAACAATAAGAATTACCACTATCATTTATTTAATATTTACTATGTGCCAGGCATTATGTTAAATGCTTCTCTTACATTATGTATATTATTTCATTGAATCCTCACAGTATCTCAGTGGCATGGGTACTGTTATTACCCCTTTTCTATAGATGGGGAAACTAAGGCTCACAGAGATACGCTGTGTGCTCAAGGAAAGTCATTGCTGGCTGGTGAACAGTGGGGCCAGGACTTTAACTTAGGCCTCCCTTCTCCAAAACTAGTGTGCGTAATTACTGTTGTATTGCGTCTTGTATTGAAATAATGATGCTTCTCCTATATACCTATGAACTATGAAGTACATGGGAAGGTGATGGTAATTTAAGTAAGTTTTTCCTATTTCCTTAAATGGGCTGATATAGTAGAAAGAATACTGGACTAAACCTTCTCTTATTTATTCTCCAGCTTTTAATGTTCTTCCTCCCCCTCAAATTATCCACTTGTCATCTTCTTACTTAAAAACTTCTATGGCTTTCGCGTCCCTTCCCTTCCTCTGCCACATTGAATTTCATTATTTCCTCCACCCTACTCTCCCTCCACAATAATCTATGCCTTTTTCCTTTTACATTTCTTTGCATACATAGTTCCTTCTTCCTAAAATGCCTTCTTCCACTTTTTCTGCTTGGTGAGTGCTTAAAAAGACAGTCTTGACTGTCACTTGAAACTTCCTGGCACCTTCAGAAGTATTTATTCCCCTACCCCCCTTCTACCTAGTAATACATGCATTCGTTTATTATAATTATTGTCTTGTATTAAGAATGAGCTTTTTAACATCTGTCTCTTACTAGACTGAGCTCTAAGAGAACAGGGGCTGCACCAGATTAGTTAATTTTTTTATAATATGGCCATCGCTGAGCATTTGTTAAAACACAATATTAGTTAAATGAATGAATCTACGAGGTCAGACAATTAAGTTCGCAAACTCATCCTAGAAAACGTGCTATGTACCTCATTGCTGAATATCACTACGGTGACCTTCGAAGTACTCCCCTTGGGGAGCTGTGAGCCGACACCAGTGCCTAGTCCACCCTTCAAAGCAATTTTGGAACTTTTTTCTGGAATGGCCCTCAGAGCTATCCTTGTATAACCCTTGATGTCCTGAACGTCATCAAAATGTCTTCCTTTCAACATTTCCTTTATCTTTGGGTAAAGAAAGAAGTCACTGGGGGCCAGATCAGGTGAGTAGGGAGAGTGTTCCAATGTAGTTATTTGTTTCCTGGCTAAAAACGCCCTCACAGACAGGCCATGTGAGCTGGTGTATTGTCATGATGCGAGAGCTGTGAATTGTTGGTAGCCTTCTCAGCACTTCCAAATACGTAGTAAACTTGGTTAACTGTCAGTCCAGTTGGTACAAATTCATAATGAATAATCCCCTCTGATATAAAAGGTTAGAAACAGCATTGCAACAAGTTTGCGAACTTAATTGTCAGACCTTCATATAGACTTATCAGCAATACCTCTGTGAAATTGGGCAAGTGATTTAACTTCCCTGGATAGGGTTTCCTTACTTGAAAAATCAGGGTAATAATTCCTGTTCTGCCAATATCACAGTGCTGTTGTGAAAATCTGAAATGGTCATACATGTGAAAGTGCTTTGAGAATGTCTTAAACAGTTAACACTATGCAGAGTATTATGATAACTTAAAAAGTAGCTGACGCTTGGCCTAGATATGGGAATAAAATCTGATGACTCTTAAGTATGTAGTTCTCTTTTGTATCCAGTAGTTTATCACATTTTATATTATTGCCTCTCCTTATTTTAACCATGTGTGTTTTTGTAAAGAGCTTATATTTATTTAAAACTAGCAGTTTACGTACTGTCAGGGATAGAGGATACTATTAGTAATTGGAACAATTTTTTAAAAATATTTTTTGATATGCCTGAGAACATTAGTAGACTGTCTACCTGAGGGAATACTATGAATGTACAATACATAAAACTTTCCCAAGCCTGTAAGGTTTTGTATCTTTGGGGGAGGGAAATACTTTTCAAGAAGATTGCATTGTGTCCTTGTCATGCCATCTAGTGATCATAGCACAAATTGTTTAGTTATTTTTTTTTTAAAGTTAGCTTCAGTGTGTTGTGCTGTGGGCAGTGACGATGTATCTGTTCATCTGTAGTAATTCCAGAGAAGTAGAAATTCCCTGTGATTCTGGGACTTACCGTGTTTCCCTGAAAATAAGATCTAGCTGGACCATCAGCTCTAATGCAAAAACTGATACAAGACCCACTCTTATTTTAATATAAGACCTGGTATAATATAATATAATTAATATACTATAATATAATATACTATAATATACTATAATATAATATAATATAATATAATAAATATAGAATAATATAATACCAGGTCTTATTAATTTTTGCTCCAAAAGACACATTAGAGCTGATGGTCTGGCTAGGTCTTATTTTCGGGGAAACACAGTAATAGAAGTCCAGTCCGTGTAGCTTGAAGTGTGTGATTCAGACAGTTTTGTCTTTTAGTTCAAAAGGTGTATATGAGCTACAACAACTTGATGGGATTTTAATTGTTCTTACCGATTTTAAAGCTTATGATTTACGTAAAATCTTACGATTTTAAAGCTTATTATACCTAATTATTTATTTGTAACTTAGTCATAGTTTAGAATTTATTTCATTGAGGTTTTTTTAATTTAAGAAAGTATAAAATATACACTCATTAATTGTAGCTATGAATTGTTTTTTCCTTGATAGGTGTTAAAAAAGATATTGAGAAGCTTTATGAAGCTGTACCACAGCTCGGTAATGTGTTTAAGATTAAGGACAAAATTGGAGAAGGTAATTTGGGGATATACTTTATTATCTTTTTAAGGTTTTTTTCTTTCCCCTTTTGTTATCCTTGTTTAATCTTGATGTTTATTATTATTTCTTACTGAAAAATATACTTTAAAATATTAACACCATGTGGGGCAGCCTGTTAGCTCAGTTGGTTACCTCATACATGAAACCTAAGATGGCAAAACGATGTAGTACATCGATGTAGTACAGTATTTATAGGATGGTCAATATTAGCATAAATACCGTTGAAAGACTGACAGTCATTTTGATTGAATGAAGGGTCAATTTGTCAGACAGATGTGAAGAGAATGAGAAGATAAAAGATAATATAATTTTTTGGTGGCTATTTTGAGAAATGTCTAAATAGTAAAAGTACTTCCATATATTTTATTGCTTGCTTTTCACAATGAAAAGTGTCAGACTAGAAAAGTGTAGGTCAGTGGGGACAGAGTAATTAGATGAGGTGATTTGGGATGTAAGAAGCAGATCTTTACATTTTTCGCCTTACCTTTTTTGAATTCTGCTTTAGTGTTCAAAAACTTTGTTCTGGAAAACACTGGTGTCCTAATAAATTGATAGCTATTTCTGAAGGGGGAGGAGTATGTTCTAAGGCTAAATAAGCTTGGGAAATGTAGTGCATATAGGTCCCTTTTGGTTATTCATGATGAACACATTAAAGGCTGGAAAATTTTGTTGTAAAAAATAAAAAAATCTATCAATTTGTTTCAACTCAGCGTTTCTTAAACTTAATTGACCACCATATCTTTTTTTTTCTCTTTTGTTTAATGTTAAATTTAAAAGCCCAGGTGTTTGTAATTTTTTTCCACCTAAGACTATTACCATTCTTACTTTTGACATATCTGTATCCAAGTCTTAAGAAAGTAATTTCAAATGACAATATTATAGAAAAAGACTTATTAGAACAGGTCATGACCATGGAAATATATTATGCTAACCTAGACAAACATTTACTATAGAAGTTTGATTAAATTAATATAGTGTCTCCTGAGGGCAGTTAAGAATTTATTAAAAATTGACAATAAGTTATAGCTATAGATGTGTTTGCTCTTTGTTTTCATTGTTATTAAAATATTAGTGATAGATTATGATAATTTTATGGGTTCTAAACAGTTTCTATGATGTATTTTAGCGTTTTATTAACATTTTTGAAAATCAAATATTGAAAAATCTAATAAATTGTTTTGTAGGCACTTTCAGCTCTGTTTATTTGGCCACAGCTCAGTTACAAGTAGGACCTGAAGAGAAAATTGCTCTAAAACATTTAATTCCAACAAGTCATCCTATAAGGATTGCGGCTGAACTTCAGTGCCTAACAGTGGCTGGGTAGGCAATTTAAAGACATTTTAATTGAAATGGCTGTATGTAATTTTTAAGACAAATTTTAAGTAGATATCTGAGTTTGTCCATTAATTAAACATTCTTTGTCAGGTGTTTGCAATTTGCTAGTACTTTTCCTCCAACTTTGGAATGGTTAGTAAAATTTGCATTAATTTTTGGAGTAGATTTCCCTGGGGGCTGAGCTTGGCTTCCTGTTCTTGTACCACTTCTTTTTCTCATCTTCCTGCCAAATCATAAACTTTGGCTTCCAGGGGTCTAGATACTTTTTTTAATTTTGGAGAACTATATTTCACATCCCAGCTATAGAGAGCCTCATTTCTTATTTTATTCTGAACAACAGAATTATTTGGCATGTCTTTCTCATTGGTCTCTCTCTGCTAAGTCATGCCTATCAACATACAGAAATGATATAGCATCTCTTATCCCCCTTGTACGGCCATCCCATTTCCAGCTGCTCCATCATTTCTTTGCTCCCCTTCACAGTCAGACTTCTCAAAAATTATCTACACATGCTGTTTTCACTTCCACACCCCCTTTTCACTACTCAGATAGTGTGTCTGCTGTTCTCTATACTAAACCAAAACTCCTTTTGGTAGAGTCAACCATGACTTCATTTTGCCAGTTTCCTGTTTCTGTTTACCTGAACTCTAGGCTGCGTTTAACATAATTGATTTGAACCATTATCTTCTGACTTCCTTACTGTCACATACTCCTTGTTTTCTTCCTGCTTTATTTGGCCTTTCCTTTTCAGTGTCCTTGGCCAGTTCTCCCTCTTCTACCTGACTCTAACTGTTGGAGTTCCTCAGTGCTTGATGCTGGGCTTTCTTTCTCTAGACTAGTTCCTAGGTAGGATCATGTATTTCCACATGACTTTAAACACCTGCCTATTTGACATTTCTGCTTGGATACCTAGTAAACATCTCACACGTAATATGCCAAAAACTAAATTTTAATCCATCTTTCCCTACTAAAAAAAAGAAAAAACCCTATTGCAGCACCTTGTTTTTATGTACCCATCTCAGTAAATGTCACCACCATGTAACTCAGTTGCTCAAGCCAGAAACCTAGTAATCATCCTGTTTTTCCATTTCTCTCCTAAACCACATCCATCACCAAGTCTTGGCCATTTTGACTCCAAAATATATCTAAAAACTCATCCATGTCTTTCTGCCTTCTCAGCTACTACTTCAAGCCTAGATTACTATAATGGCCTACTTCTTCTCTTACCCCATTACTCCCATGGTTACAAAACAGCCAGAATGATCTTTAAAATATAAAAATATGTGCTCACGTAATACAAATTGGTTACTGTTAGTTCCACCACTTAAAATCCTTCAGTGGTTTCTCAGAGTACTTTAAAAACAAAAAAATTGAACCTTATCCCATGCCAGTTTTCCCACCTCCCTCACTGTGCTCTAGTTTCTTTAGTTCCTCAAAATTGTCTCAAGAGCTTTCTTACCTCAGGGCTTCTAGCCATACTGTTCCCCATTCAGGAAGACCCCTCACAGTGCCCACTCATCTTTCTGATCTGAGCAAGAGTGGCACCACTTCAAAGAGGTCTTCTCTGAATTAAATTAGATTTTCCTACTTTTTATTGTCACGGCACCTTTTGCTCTCTTTTACAACTCTTATAATCTATTATTTCTTATATTGTTCATTATCTGCATTATCTACTAGATAGTAAACTCCATGAGGGCAGAAATGGTGTTAATTTTAATTCACCATTGCATCCCGAATGTCTAACATAGTGTCTAGCAAATACCGTGTTTCCCCGAAAATAAGACTTAACCAGAAAATAAGCCCTAGCATGATTTTTCAGGAGGACATCCCCTGAACATGAGCCCTAATGCGTCTTTTGGAGCAAAACTTAATATAAGACCTGGTCTTATTTTGGGGAAATATGGTAACAGTGCCTGCTAAATATTTATAGAATGAATGAACAAGCCTATTTCTTTGTTTCACTCTTCTGTTTATTATAGAAGACAAGAGGATGCTGAGATGGCCTGTCTAAGGCATGATTACATACATGATTACATACATTCTTTTTTTTTAAAGATTTTATTGGGGAAGGGGAACAGGACTTTATTGGGGAACAGTGTGTACTTCCAGGACTTTTTTCCAAGTCAAGTTGTTGTCTTTCAATCTTAGTTGGGAGGGTGCTGTTCAGCTTCAAGTTGTTGTCCTTTCAGTCTTAGTTGTGGAGGGCGCAGCTCAGCTCCAGGTCCAGTTGCCATTGCTAGTTGCAGGGGGCGCAGCCCACCATCCCTTGTGGGAAATCGAACCGGCAACCTTGTGGTTGAGAGGATGCACTCCAACCAACTAAGTCATCTGGGAGCTCAGCAGCAGCTCAGCTTAAGGTGCCGTGTTCAATCTCAGTTGCAGGGGGCGCAGCCCACCATCCCTTAAGGGATTCGAGGAACTGACAACCTTGTGGTTGAGAGCCCACTGGCCCATGTGGGAATCGAACTGGCAGCCTTCGGAATTAGGAGCATGGAGCTCTAACCGCCTGAGCCACCGGTCCAGCTCACAGACTATATTCTGGTCCCTTGAATAAAATCATTCCTTTTTCCACACTTTAAATCTCTCCCTCTTCTGTACTTCAGAAGAGTGCACACTAAAATCTTTATGTGTTCTTGTTTCCCTTCTAGCTTCCACACTGGTTTTTTCTTCTTTTCTTTGCCAGATATTTCAGGCAAATTGTCTTTATGTTCTACTTCTGTTGTATCCTTTTTACCTCTTCCTTCCCACTTAAATTGCTCTCTGAAAAATGACCAGTTAATTCCTCTTTGCCAAACTGAAAGCCTTCCGTCAATTCTTACTCTTTCTGACCTCCAGGCTGATCACCCCTTGCTTCAGAACTCCTCACTTGCATGGCACCCCTATCAGCTTTCTGCCTCTTCCTCCTCATTTTGCTCTCCAACTTTAGGGACTTGTCCAAGGTTCAGTTTTCTCATCATTTTCACAGCTTTACATATCACTTCTGTGCAAGTACTGTCACTGGCTTCTCACTTAAGACTTAGTGCCATATCTTGATATCTTTATCAAAATGATGAGGTCTTAGTTTTGAAGCTTCTTTTCCTGATTTCTCTACATATTTGTTGATATCCATGTTTTACTCAGGCTCAAAGCCATGGAAATAAACTTTACCATATTTTCCTCATCTTTCATGAGGTGCAGTGTAGCATAGTGGTTACGAGCATAGATCTGAAGCAAACTGCCTAGACTCAAATCCTGGTTCCATGGATTTCTGGTTTAATGGGAAAGTTCCTTAACCTCTTTGAGCCTCAATTTCTTTGTCTGTAGAAAAGGGGAGGAAATAATAGCACTGTTCTCATAGGATTGTTGTGAAGATGAAGTGAATTTGTTAAAGATACGAAGTGCTTAGATCAGAGCTTGGCATATAGTGAATGCTTGGTAAAGATTAGCTAAATTTTTAAAATTTATTCATTACTCTTACCATCTTATCTGTTACTAAATCTTGTTAATTCATTCTTGTTAATGAATTAAGAAGCATCTTTTTCTTATTCTGTCACTCCAGTTAAAACTATATCTCATATTTGAATACTTTCCTCATAACTAGTGCTATTTTTGTTTTTAAAAAAACTGTCTTGTACAAGTCAGTTGAATGTGTATATTATCCTATGTGAGGACAGTTTTAAGTTAGTCTTCTAGCATTATTTATGCATTGATAAAATTGTAGGGGGTTTTTATGTTTGTTTTTTGTTTTAAAATTTCAGTTTATTTGACCTTTCCTCTAAAGTTCACTGTGCGTTTTTCCACTAGGGGGCAAGACAATGTCATGGGAGTTAAATACTGCTTTAGGAAAAATGATCATGTGGTTATTGCTATGCCGTATCTGGAACATGAGTCCTTTTTGGTAGGTTTTGGTATGTCTTGAATTTTTATTAACTCAGTGTTTAATTGAAAAAATTTTACGACCTAATTCATAACTTTATTTTAGGACATCTTGAATTCTCTTTCCTTTCAAGAAGTACGAGAATATATGTTCAATCTGTTCAAAGCTTTGAAACGCATTCATCAGTTTGGTATTGTTCACCGTGATGTGAAGCCCAGCAACTTTTTATATAATAGGCGCCTGAAAAAGTAAGTGTGGAAAGTTACCAGAAAATATTTACACTTGAGTGAATTTGTGCAATGGGATCCATCTCTTAGACATAGAACATGCTGCGATAGCCACTCACAGATTTTTTTTCTGTGATAGGAGAGGGAAAATACAGTGAAGAACATAAAATTGTATCAGTACATCATTCAATGCTCCATGGCTCAAGGGAAATAGCACTTAGCTAAAAGAAACTTAGAAAGGGTCTAGTCTTCTTGACCTTACACATTCCTCTTATTTCTGGGCTTTATTTTTCTTTTCGGTAAATGAGGGGATTAGACCACATGAAAGCGAATTTTTTGTTTCAACACTAAATTTTATATTTATATATATTTTTTATGCTGGTACTATACATGGAGGCATTGAAAACTTAAATACTGCTGTGTATACATTGTGTCATATTAAGTGTGGTAAGAAGAATAGAACTATAACTTCTTTCCTTGGGCCTTTCTACTCCTGACTGTTCTGTTTAGTTTTCTTAAATCAGATTTTAAAACTATGATTTCAATTTTTCTTTACAACTTGTTTAATTAAAAATTATCTGCTATAATGACATCTCGGCCACCGTCAGAGAAGAAAGAATTGTGTTTATATCCTGTGTTCCTTGTCAGTACAGGCCAATGGAAAAACGGGAATTAAAGATTTTGCGGGGGGAGGTACTTCTTTCCTTACTTTTCAATCCTAGTTAAATCCTTCTGTGTCAAACTTATTTTCCTTTTCCTTTTTCAAGAATGTTATAAATTCTTAATTGATCCCCCAAAGAATCACAGTTTCTTTATGAGTATCGCTTGAGCTTATTATGTTACTAAGCTTTAATTATCACAGAGATGTCAAAAATACTTTCTTTTGTTTCTCAGGTATGCCTTGGTAGACTTCGGTTTGGCCCAAGGAACCAACGATACAAAAATAGAGCTTCTCAAATTTGTTCAATCTGAAGCTCAGCAGGAAGGTTGTTCACAATATAAATCCCATCTAATCACCGGAAATAAGTTTTCCTTAAGTGGCCCAGCAGCACCTAAGGAGCCGGATCAGCAGCCCACCACAAAAGCTTCTGTGAAAAGGCCCTACACAAATACACAAATTCAGATTAAACAAGGAAAAGATGGAAAGGTTCTACCTTTTTTATTTCTTAACTACTGACAGTTTTAGAAATGTACCCCTTCATCCAACAGAGGGAGATGTAATGCTAGGACAATACTGGCAATTTAAAATAATTTGTTTCTACAATTGTTGTCTGTGATTAGATTTTCACTCGTAAGATTTGTAACCCATCATGTTACTATTTTAAAACCGAAATGTACTTGGTAGATTTATACTGTCTTTGTCATTACCAATTACATTATATAACAAAATAGAAAATAAGTTTTCCCTGCATGTTATAAAGTTCAGATTAATTATCCTTTTTAAAAGAAAGCATTAGTTACAGGAGAAAAATTCTGAAGTGTCTATCTCCATGTTAGCTGCACAGCAAAATGTAACATCCATGCAGGTGGATTTTCCGTTTTTTCAGTAACGTGTGTGGACTATGATAATGTTGTATGGGTGTCAAGAGTTCTGTATAGACTATTTTCTCCTTTCACAGAAGTGGTTTGGTGCCTGAGAATGACTTGGATGCAGCTGTTTTTGTTTCATGTCACTTAACTCTTTCAAAACTACAGCAGAGTACAGCTGGCAGAAAGTGTTACAGATATAATCCTTATTTTCCTTGTTTCTGTTGGTATTGCAGGAGGCATCTGTAGGCCTTTCTGCCCAGCGCTCTGTTTTTGGAGAAAGAAATTTCAATATACACAGTTCCATTTCACATGAGAGCCCTGCAGTGAAAGTAAGTAATGTAGCTTCATAGTGTAATCGGCAGTTAGTCGTATACTAAAGAGAATTTAGGGAAAGGGTAGGTCAGCATTTATTATCAGGAAGTTTTTAAAAGGAGTTGCTTCAGCAGAAGGTATTACTACTTTGAGCATCTAGTCAACACTTTTATTTTGTCCAGTTTTTTCCTGAACTTTTCTGGTGGAATTTTTCATTAGCTGACTGTTGCTCTCTCGCTATAGGAACATTTGGAACATTCATGCCTTTTCTCTCATTGGCTAGAATGTGAGCTCCCAACAAATGACAGATTTCTGACACATAGTTAATAGCATAAAGATGTTTATAAAATTATCATCAATGTTAAATGGTTTTAAATTGACTTAAGATATCCTATAATAGCTAGATAGTATGAGCAACAAATTAAAATTCTGATTTTAGCCAATGTAATTGTGCAATTTACAGTTCTGAAATGGAGTTAGACACTAGAACGTAACTGTTTAATATTTCTGTAACATACCAGGAAAAGTTCTAATAAAATATAAGTCAAATATTTACCAAACTAGGACTAATTAGATTAAATTTTAATATGTTTATTCAACAGAGAAACCTAAAAAGATCTCAAATGTTTTAATACGAGAACTGTTTGTTTACAATCCAATTACATGCAGCAGTTTTAAAAGTTATGCATTCACTGTTGCATTTTGCCATGCTAGCATTTGAAGACATCATATTAAATGTCATAAAAATAGAACATACGACTTTTCTTTTACAGTTTATGAAGCAGTCAAAGACTGTGGATGTACTATCTAGAAAGATAGCAACAAAAAAGAAGGCTGTTTCTACAAAAGTTATGAATAGTGGTGTGATGAAGAAAACTACCAGTTCTTGCCCCACCAGCCTGTCCTGTGACTGTTATGCAACAGATAAAGTTTGCAGTATTTGCCTTTCAAGGTAATGTGTTTTGATGGTACTGTAAAATCACCAGCATGCTGCCTGCAAGATTAGAAATGGCATCAATTCTGCTGGACAAATTGATTGAGTGAGCCAAAGGAAATAACACAATTCTGTCAACTACATACGTACTGATGGAGAGTATTACCTTGGAGAGCAAATGATAACTGTTGTCATGTATTGTTCACTTGACACACGTATCCTCTTTGGAAAATACATTTGTTCTTTATACAAATAATTTTTGTGGGGGAATAGCTTTTTTGGGATCTGAGAATTGCACATTTTGCTTGCTGATTTAATCTTTTTTTTCCTTCATTCCTGCCAATGTAGAAAAACCAGAACCAAATAACAGAGCTCTCTTCTTTCACTCTCATCTCCAACTCTTTGCCACTTCAATTTTTTTTCCCTTCAGGACTTGGTTTTCATGAGCCTTTCTTGATTAACTCAAGTATATAAGTGAATAAGTATATCACTCCAAAAAGAAATAAATTTTCATACCTCTGAATTCCTGTTGTGTTCTATTTTTCTGTTTTGGCTTTTCTCACCTACTACCTCTTTTCCTGCCTGGAAGTTACCTTAAAATCTTTCTGGAATAAGGCTGGGAACTAGTTGAGGGGGTTGAGAAGGATCTGTGGAAGCAAAATTTAGGATTTTCATCATACTGAATTACCATTTGCTTTATAATAACTTATTTATGTGGATAGATATCAAGGCAGAATTTACTGTGAACTAAATTGATAAATGGTTTTTTTGGGGGGGTCTTAAATAATTAAACTTGAACATAACTAGAAAAATCTTATCTCATCATAAGGCGGCAACAGGTTGCCCCTAGGGCGGGTACACCAGGATTCAGAGCACCAGAGGTCTTGACAAAGTGCCCCAATCAAACTACAGGTATGTTGCACTAGCAATACAGACCCCAATTAAAATCAATTGTCCCAGGCATATTTTATTTTATGTACTTTATTTATGACTAATATTTGAGCTCTTCTGCTTTTAATTAAAGTACATAAGCAGTTCTAACAATGTGGTATTCCCATTTTTAAAGATAATAGTATTTATGAAAGTTTCTAATCCTAGTGTTGCCTCTTTTTAAAAGAACATTTTTTTTAATAGATCACATTTTGGTTATCTATTTACAAGGTGATTTTAACAGGAATTTTGTTAACATCCCCTTTGTGGGGGAAGAAATTGTGTTTAGTGGTCTTTGCTAACTTCAGACTGACAGCATTTTATCTGTTTGCATAATGTCTCAAAACTTTCCTGTGACACACATGATTGTGTATTCCATTAACTTTATTTTTTTGTTACTGTAAAAACAATAGAATAGCATTAAAAACATTTTTGAAAAAGACAAAAATTATGGAACTGAAATATAGGAAACAGATGAATCCTACCATTCACTTGGATTATGGAATTTAAAGAAGTGCATTTATGCATTGTGTGTATTCTAATGATACAAAACAATACAAAAAATGAATAAAACTATCTGCTTATACTCTAGTCAGGACACATTCTCTAATTATAAAATAACCCGTTGAGTATGAATATAAAACTTTATACAAGGCATTTTAGGGATATATGAAATACCTGAAAGGATTTTGGAAGAAAGTTTATGAAGAGAGAACTTCTGAGAAGAGATTTGTAAGTTGGGATGGGGGTTGGCATTGAGGCATGAGCAGACAAATTCCAGAAACAGCATGCCCTAGTCATACAGAAAAGAGTAAAATTTTAGTGTAGCAAGAATCAAGGAGTGATGAGAAATAAACCTATGAAGAGGTAGACAATGTCAGGTCACACTTGTTAAATGGCTTGGACTGTATCCTGTAGGTGTTAGAAGGTTATCAAGAGAAAGAGATGGTACCTTTTTGTTCTAGAGGGATTATCTGGCAGGTGTGTAGAGAGGATAGGTTTTGGAGAATGGGGACCTGCAGTAGTCCAGATGAGAAAGGATGAAAGCCTGAATGAGGGCATTAATCATAGGAATGAAAAGAAAAGTGAAGGATCGGAAAGGCAGAGCTTGGAGAATAATTGGATGTGGATTTGGGTGTGGGGAGTTGAGGGAAAGGGCATCCCGGATGTTTATTAGATTCGTGGCCTGGGAGACTTAGATGTGTACCAGTGGCCAAGATGGAGAATAAAGAAGCAGCTGGTTTACAGGGTAAGACATGGTTGCGGGCATAATTAATTTGAGGTATTTTGAGGACATCCAGATAGAGATGTCCAACAGTAAAAGTAAGTCTGAAACTCAGGGATGCCTGGTTTGGAAATACAGTTGAGTGTCATCGTTATATAAATGGTAGTTGAAGCCATAAAGTAGATGGGCTAATCAGGGAGCTTATAAGGGAGAAGAGGTTAGAATTCTGGAAACCTCAGTGCTTGAGGCTTAGAGAAAACTTTGAAGGAATAGGCAGAGGCACAAAGGGAATCAAGAAAGGCAAATGATACACTGACCAAGCAAATAGAGAGCAAACAGTGATGCTGGGAGGTCAACAATTAGGACAGAAGATGTCTCTAAAAGGAAAAAGAAATGTTTTTTAACATGAAGCTGAGTTGGTCTTAATCTTAACTAACAAAATTCTGGATATTAGTCTCTATAGCAAAAGTTAGGGTTAGCACCTGGCTGAAGAAGTGCTTCTAATGTTACTTTTCACTAAAATGAACCACTTTTACTACTATAGTGTGTAATTTTTGAGGAGCATCTAGATTTTTTCCCCAGATAGCTAATTTTGGATTTCTTTTGATCTTAAGAATATGCATTTATTTAGTGTTTTCTAATGATGAAATATCCTTTTAAATTTACCAAGAGTGTTGCTTAAAAAACATTGTATTGTGTAATAAGGATGTTAGACCAGGGAATCTCAATCCTGAAATTACATTAAAAGCATCTCGGGAACTTCTGAAAAAATTAATCCCTGAGCCCTACTCCAGAACAGTTAAATCAGAATCTCTGAGGGATTGGGCCTGGGCATCAGAATTTTTTTAAAGCTGTCAAGATGATGTGAATGTGCAGTAAAGGTTGAGAACTGATAGATGATAAAATTACAGATTTGGGATTTTAAAAAAAGTTTGTTTTTTGTTACAGCAATTGACATGTGGTCTGCAGGTGTCATATTCCTTTCTTTGCTTAGTGGACGATACCCATTTTATAAAGCAAGTGATGATTTAACGGCTTTGGCTCAAATTATGACAATTCGTGGATCCAGAGAAACTATCCAGGCTGCTGAAACTTTTGGTAAGCAGTTTTATGTTATAGAAGAAAACAAGTGCTTTTGATTATCTCCTACAAATTACTTAATACATTATTATGAAATTCTCTTTTCAAATAAACATTCTGTATTCATAAAGTTCTCTGGTGTTGCAAGATTTCTCAGTTGCTTAAAAATTAATTGCATGTGTAAGAAATAATTTTCATCACATCTATTCATACAATTATTTAATCTTATCAAGCACAAAGTGCTACACTTCTCCAATATTTAAAGTTTAACTTTATTATCTTAAGTAAAATAAGGGATAAAATCTTAACTCCTTATAGTTGTGGTTTGACTTAATTACATAAATATTTTTTATAATATGTTTTAATTTGTTTGTTATGTATTTATTAAGCATCATGTGCTCTTAGGCCTCCCTTAAATGATCTTAGTCTACTAACAAACAATTGACATGTGGTCTGCAGGTGTCATATTCTTTTCTTTGCTTAGTGGACGATACCCATTTTATAAAGCAAGTGATGATTTAACGTAGTAAATTATACTACAACAGAATAAGGACGGCAGTGGGGAAGATAATAGAATGTGTGTTGTCAGCTTCCTTAGGGTTAGGGTAGCAGAGAAGAGGAATGATGTAGTATTTACTGATGTAGTATTGTTGTAAGCATGTATTGGACATAGGAAGTCATCGCCTTAGCCCCACAAAGTTCTTGTAGTTCAAGATTGGGATATACAGTGTTCTCCGTAGAGTACCTGAGAATTATCTCAGCCTTGCACTAGCCAACAACTTGAACTCAAACGCTTGAGAACAAGCAGTACAATAATAAATCTCAAAAAAGCCCTTGTCTGCTACCATGACATTTGTCCTGGAATGTTCCTGTGTCAGATGTTGTACTTCCATTGTTGATCCTCATTATAACAGCAACTACAGATGGGGGTGAGCATTTCAGCTGTTCAACAAAATGCTTTGGTGTTCTCTGATAAATTTCATAAACTCATGGAGTTATTCACCAGTAGATGAAAGTTTTCTCAATCAGTTGAGAGTAAACATACTCGTGTAAGAATGCCATTTCCAAAGTATCAATGTTGCTTTCCACTCACGGTCACTTTTCCCTTGTATGTATGTATTACTTTACCTTATTTTCCTTAGATAAAATTTTCTTAAAAAAGGTGTAAGAAAGGTACAAATTGTGGATTGACTTTGCTGCAGAAAGATTTTTTGGTAAGCCTCTATTATGAGGCTTTCTTCACAACCACCACTAAGTTTTTCTGGTGGATTAGACCACAGCACTGGTGCCTAAGTAAGGGACCATTATTTTTTTAGTCAGAAGTAGTTCCTGGTCAAAATCACTTTTTTATTTAAAACTAACAAGCCTGGACCCTTCCTACGTATCATACTTTTCTGAATCCTGTTTTCCAGGAAGGGCTGGATTAATACAGGTACATGTGTTTCATGAAGTTCCTGAGATAATTCTGATTGCACCCTTGATTAAGACCCATTGATCCAGGGCCTAAGCACAAGGTGACCAAGCTTCTCTTGGGGTGGGCTGACAGCAACTCCATCCTAAGGGGTGTTCTATACTGTGTGGTAGCACACTGACACAATCATACCCATCCACTCTGGAAGGTATTAACTAATATTCTGCTTGGAGAATACACATAAGGTGGGCATTTGAGTTCAAGTTGTTGGCTAGTGCAACAACTTGTGCTGAGATAATTTTCAGGTACTCTACGAAGAACACTGTATATCCCCATCTTGAAATACAAGAACTTTGTGGTGCTAAGGCGATGACTTCCATGTTCAATACACGCTTACAATGATACTGCATCAGTAAAGGGGTTCTGTTCCTTTCTTTTCTCTGCTACCCTAACCCTAAGGAAGCTGACAACTAACACACGTTCTATTATCTTCCCCACTGCTGTCCTTATTCTGTTGTAGTATAACTTACTGTTTGTTCGTTAGTAGACTAAGATCATTTAAGGGAGGCCCAAGAGCACATGATGCTTAATAAATACACAATCAACAAATTAAAATATATTATTAAAAATATTTATGTAATTAAGTCAAACCACAACTATAAGGAGTTAAGATTTGATCCCTTATTGTAATGCTTGTTCTCATCCTTAAAAAATAATGCTATGTAGCACTTGTCTGTTTCCTTAGTATGACTTCTCTAGTTACTTCAGTCAAATCTTTCTGTAACTTTTGAATACAGAACTCAAAACTTTAGCAACCCCCAGTGTTCTTTATGATCGAAAGAAATGTCTTGCCTGAGGTTAGCAGTGAGAATACCTCTAATTCTCTTGTCTTATATGTAACTTGCCCCGCTGTCCTCAAATCCCAGACCTGACCCCATCGTAGGTTGTCATTAAGTACTTGTTGAGTTGTGTCAAATATATTCCATAGACAAAATATTTTTGATTGAATATATTAGTTTAAATTATTTTCCCGGAATAATGAGCCCTCTCTTTGGATATATAAAAAGATAATTTAGGCATAATGTATAACTTGGGAAGGTGCTATAACACATAGTGTTTATTATCTCATGACTTCAGAGTAGTCTGTAAGTTAAGGAGTAAGACAATATGACTATTCTTCTCGAGCTATAATTTTCTGGAGAGAATGGATATGGTAAAATAGATTTAAAAATAAGAAAGGATTGGCATGGGTATCCTCAACCAACTTAGTTTTTGGTAGTTTGTTTCCTTTGTCTCCCTGCCTGCCATGCCACCCCCACCCTTTTTTCCCCTACCTTAGATCCACCAATCCAGTAGTTAGATCAGAATATGTAAAAGTAACTTTATATTATCCAGAGCCAGGTTAATTGCTTTAATAGTCCACATTGTTAACAAATACCCTAGAAAGGAATCTATATGCTGTTTCATTCATTGTTTAGAGCCACATTTCTGTTTAATAAGGAAGTATAAGGCAAAAATAATAAATGCATTATTGCCTATTTGTGTGCTTAACTTATTTTTGCCTATGTCTGATAGTAATCCTTTTGGGAAATTGTGTCAAAGACATTTATATTTTTAAAAAATGAGATCTGGTTTGTGTATTCATATAGAAACATTTATTGGAGTTTTATGTGTACCAGGTACTATTGTTGAGTCTCTGTTCTCATAAATCTTAAATTCTTGTGGGGAAGACAAAATAAACAAATACATACTGTCATTTAGGTCAGTGATATTGAGAAAGATAAAAGGAGAAAGGGAGTGAAGAGGGCTCAGCTGTTTTAGATAGGTTGATCAGGGACAGCATGTGTAAGGATATGATATTTGAACAATGATGTGAGAAGCTGAATAATGCCTTTTTGTCCAGTCCAACAGGCATTAATTGAGAACCTAGTATTTACCAAACGTGGTCTAGGTTTGGGGGATTCAAAGATAAATAAGACAGTTCCTGTCTTCAAAGAGCTCATAGTCTAGTAGGCAAGGCAGACACATATTTTACCAGATACAATACAGGATGGCAAAAGTAATAGTAGAAATCTTCGCAGGGTACAATAGACATTTGGAAGGATCAACTCTCTGAGAGGGTCACGCCTCACAAAGGTCATTCTGGAGCTGAGTGGAGTATCGTGGGCATGTGGGGGTGTGCAGGACATCCTAGGCAAAGACAGGAACCATGTAGTGAAAGGCATGTAGAAGCTTAGAAGGGGGGGAGGGAATGGAAGCTGCAGCTGATTAAAGATTACAGAAGGATACGATGAAACTAGAGAATTTGGCAGAGTTAAGTGAGTTCTTACCTTAGTAAGTCACTACTTTCTACTTACTGTCTCCCACTTTATGATTTCATCTTCCGCTATGTAGTGCAAAGCAACTTAAAATAGCCTGTGGTGCTCTATCTCATCCTCAGTGTAAGTACTAATATATCCACAAAGCGCATGGTTGGGCTTGTATGTTTCTCATGAGAGAGACTTCTGATTTATTCAACTGATACAAAATACATGTATTTTTTTCTCTTTTAGGCAAGTCAATATTGTGTAGCAAAGAAGTCCCAGCACAAGACTTGAGAAAACTCTGTGAGAAGCTCAGAGGTATAGATTCTAACACTCCCAAATTTACAAACGATATACAAGGGCCTGCTTCTCATGACCCAATTTTTTCAGAGAAGACTGCCCATAAAGCTTCTCACCTCATACAAACGCCTCAAGCACAGCACTCAGGGAATTCACTGTATAAAGAGAACAGAAATGGCTGTGGGGCTCATGTTGATGTGTATACCACCAATCTAGAAGGCTGGGATGAGGTACCCGATGAAGCTTATGACCTGCTTGATAAACTTCTCGATCTAAATCCAGCTTCAAGAATAACAGCAGAAGGAGCTTTGTTGCATCCGTTTTTTAAAGATATGCATTTGTGATTATTGTTCTTCATTTAATGTTAGCTGTTACGTATCGTGAGATGGGGGTGAAAGAGTTCTTTGTGTAGCCATAAGTTCTTATTTAGAGACCAGGGCAAGAAGAATAATTTATTCTAAAATTGTATGAAGATTACTAACAACATGAGTTTTGAGTTAGACCTACCCAAGGAGAATCAGCTCTTTAGTTTCCCTAATTAACACTTCCATGTACAGAAAAAGGGACAGTTTTAGCCTAGTACATAAGGGTTCAAGGTGCAAGTCTTAAATTCAATGGATGTTTTAGGGATTAAATGAGTCAAAAAGCTTACTTTATTGGTTTCTTTGAACTATGAGTTATGTGTACTGTTGGAAGACTCGAGCCTGTACTGGTGCTCTAACCATTCTGTAGGTTAAGAAAATAATTTCCTCTTCTAGATCCATACATTATGCCTTCTGTGAACACTAAGCAAGAGAAAATGGGGATATCTTAAAATTGAATATAAGTTATCCATTTAAAAGTATTTTGTGAAAGCATTTATTGTGTGAATTGACATGTTTTTCTTAATGGATTCTCTCGTTTTTTCCTGCCTGCTCTATCCTCATCTTACACGTTCTCCTTGGAAATTATGTGGTGCTTTCCACAAAGTTTATGGGTGTTTTGCTGAATATTGCTTATGTTTACAGTTGAAAACTTAATGCATATACTGGTTGGTAAAGGGAAGCCACAGGACCAAGATGAAGATTGATAGTCCAACATTTTTTCTTTTCCCCTCAGTGTATATATATATTTTACATATACCATCTTAGGTATAATTAGGTAGCTTCTAGAAGGAAAAGTAAACACAAAATTGAGAATATTACTGGAGATTTTTCCTCTGCCCAGAGCCATCCGGATTTCTGTATTCTGTTTTGACTAAGTTGGTCCTGCTTGGGGGTGGGAAGAGAGATAAATGAAGTAGGAAGAGTAGGAAAGAACCAGTGAGAGAGGTTTATGGATTTCTGCATTCCAAAATGATATATAGCAATGACAGACAGCATATCAGACTTCCTATGGGAAACAAGTCTGGTGATGTCGATCTGCTGAGAAGTTTCCCATTTATTAGTCGTCGAGTATAGAAACACTTAGGGATATAGAACATTCATTTTGTTATTTTGAACATTGAAGTCGGTACATCTACCTACTCAATTTGGTAAGCCTAATAGATGTATATATAAACCATTACCATTGATCTGCTCTGTCTTATACTGTGAACGTTTAAAAAAACAAACTCGAATGTTCTTGAATTTGTATGTTTAATAAAGTTAATCCTTTTGTATTTTTCATGTCAGGCTACTTATTTGAAAAAGACCTTTTTAAAAAACAAAAATATTGATCGCTGGAAATATTTTCCTTCTGAGATTGATGAATGTTCTCTCTTCAGCAAATAGTGGATAATAGATTTAAAAAAAAATTTCCCTGGCTCAAGTAATATATGAAAGATAGAAATAGATTTTCTTTAATAGAAAAGGTGCTCATTAACTTCATGTAAAGGATATTTGTAGCAAACAGTAAAGCAGTAAACCATCTCAGTAACTAAAATGAAGTCTTAGCTAAAAAAAATTTTTCTTAATGTGACTCACAATCAAGTTAACATACTCTGAGAAAATTAACAGGAAGAAAAATTTAACTTCCAAAAGTGTAGGGAAGGAAGATATTCTTTAAGAAAGTTTAATATTCAGGGCTGTAGTTGTAGCTTTCCATTAATGTCACTTTTAGACTAGAACTTGGTTGATATGCAAGGGGAGGTAAAGGGAGGTAGTGTTTTAAAAGATATCCAGTGTTACAAATTAGTTCTCAGGTCATTTAAGTCCCACTAGAGAATGTTGCCTCAGTTTTGGGTGCTGTTTAGCTAAAAATTATCAAGGAGCTTCAATACACATATTATTCAGGTTTTTCAGCCTTCTGAACTCCATTTTGTAATGGCAGATATCTCCCTAAAAGATTTTAAATACATAAATAGTCATTTTGAGGGAAAGATTAACTTGTTAATGCCATTTTCTATTATGGAACCAGAATACTCTGTTTTTGTCCAATATCAGCTTTTCAAAATTCTTACTGCTCAGACTCTTGAGATAAAACTGTTAAGGGTGTTTTCATTTAATAAGCCTTAACCATTTAGAATTATTAATATAACAAGCTACAGTATTGGTTTTCGGAGCAGGCTGCAGCTCTAGCATTTTTAATGAAATGTTTCCTTATAAGGAGATGATTATGGTCCTCTTAATGACCTGAATAAAAATGTGGCTCAGTAATGGTTATTCCAAAGAATTAAACTCAGTTTATGTCAAAATCTGAACAAAAGTCTTCAAGTGATGTTAATCTTTTATGTTTCTGGTGTCTGCATTTTGGGAACAAAATGCTGTTACAGATTTCAGAATATTGATTGCATAAAATCTTGAAACCCACAGAACTCGTAGGCTTGGGTCTTAGTAATTTCTGCTGTTTATGTAATTTCAGCCCTACGCGTCATCGAAAAGTTATTTATCTTAAGAAACTGTGGCCAAATTTGGCGGGTAATGCTGTCTGCCAGTGTCTGCAGATGTATTGTTTCTGCCTACAATTGTGTGTGCTGTCTGTGGTTTAAGGAACACTGACACCAGGCAGAAATGTCAGTTCTGTTCAGATTTTTTTCCTGTGTTCTTAGAACTGCTGTTGCTGCACTTTCATTGTGTCAAATTATGTGTTTGAATTGTCTTCGTTTCGTGAAAGGTGGATATTATCACCCATGTACTAGATAAGTAATCAGAAGTAGTTAATGCTGTCAAATGATAGCAAGATTTTCAACAGAGTAACCACAAAGGTCAGTGCTAAGGCAAATATTTAGTAAATAATGACATTTTAGATATCTAAAGTGAAAAGACATGATTTCAGGAAAGCAATTGCAAATTGGGTGAGAAAATTGTAAAAATGAAGTTCAGAAAAGCAATTGCAAAATAGTTTGCGCTTAATTTGATCTGCTAATTTTTTTCTCAATAGAAGAACGTGAACTAAAAGAATACGTTGTCCTTGACTTCTATTTTGAGTGCTTTGAAAATTTAACAAAATAGTATATGGAAAATAATTCAAAAGGATAAGCACAAACTTATTTGGAGTGTGTACATAGCTTTTATAAGGCATAAAAAAGATGACCAGAAAAAAGATGTCAGTGCAGTGGAATTTTGATTTAAGTAGAATCTTGATTTAAACATGTACCTGCATAAAATGTCCTTTTAAACTTAACACATTGTGCTGTCCTAGCCCTTAAGCAGATTCCATCTTGGACCCTACTGAAGCAATTGTTTGAGGAAAGTAACAGGTTTAACACAAGAAAATTTAATACCTTACAAAGACGAATAAAGAATAGCTTCTAGATTCATCTCTAGTTCTAGATTTAAAGAAGGCCAATATCACTCACTCTAGTAGGTAGCCAGGGATTAATCAGTCAAGGGATGAGCTCCTAACACTGTCAGCTGGGGGGTGCAGGGGTGAATAGCACAAATCAGAAAGTAAAAGAGCCATCTGGTAATTTTCTAATCAGAATTTTTGCACATGTCCCTTCTCTACATTCTATCGGTGCATTTTCATATGTGTGCATTACATTCTCACTCTGTAAATGTCTCCTGTAACTTCTCTGAAGACTGTAGAATATAATCTAGAAATGACTCCAGCTAGGAAAAGACCAAGACAGTAAATCAGAAACAGATGCACGCTCTGTAGCCTCACATTGTTATTTTAGCTCTGTCCATAAGCAGAAGGAGCAGAGGGCTGGGGAATCCAGCCACCTCCAAATTTCTCTAGACACTCATCTTAATGCTTTTTACCAAGTAGAAGTTTATTTTTTCTGGCACGTTGCTGATCTTCCTTCACTCAAATGTTCTGATTAAAAACAAAACCAGTTCCACCATAGTATGTATATGAGTAATCTTTAGACAAGTATTAGCAAAGTTCCTTTACACTTCCCCCAAGATTTGTGATACGTATGCCTGGTATTCTGTGAGTGTTGTGTCATTTTAAAACTCGGGAGCTAAATGTCCATGTCAAATGTGTACTCCTCATAAAAAGGAAACTTGTTATCACTTTTATGTGTAAGAATAAACACCAGTGTCTTACATCTCTGTTGTGTATTATGAGGAAGCATATTTCATGTGTGTCCCTATACAATGTGACTAGACATGTGCCTGGAATTTATTGAGTGGGTGTTCAATGAATATTTGTTGAGTGAATGCATTTAAGTTACATTTAATGTATTTTCTTGGCAAGATATTGAGCCAAAACCCTCTTAATAAGGGTGCCTATTTTCCTAAGTTTGGTACATTTTTTTTTGATAGGGAGTGACACCAAATGGTAAGAAAAATGAAATGACTCATACCTCTTTACATCATCGCTTTCCAGTAGATTGCCTCCTCCCACTCTCCAGTAAATATGTAATTTAAATGAAGGCAAGATTTTGAAGCCAGGCTTTAGGTTCAGAATAGACCTAAAGGGATTTTTGGACTTCTAGTTGCCATTACCTACAATATCTTCCCCTCCTATCTGTACTCCAAATGCATTCATTCTTAGGAAGCTATCAGATTTACTCCTGCGACTACAAAATCTTCCCTGATCACTCCAATCCCAGTAATCACTTCCTTGATTTCCTATACCCACGTTATAAAGTTCTGGAAGTTAGAGACTATTTCATGTCCCTCCCACATACATTTCTTACCACCACATTAGGGACTCAAGTACTCAAAAACTTGGGGCTTGACTAGGAACCTGATACCAGGAGGTATTTCCAAACCTCACCAGAATAATCCCAGCCTAAGGACAGCCCCCTTTATTCTTAAACATCTGTAGGATTATGCTGTTTTTCCCTGGTAGTTTGTTTTAAGATTTCCCAGCGCCCCACCCGCCTCCCTGCCATATCAGTTCTAATTTCTTTCCAGTGCTAGTGCTCCTTTCCCATTGCTTAGATCTCAGTGGAGGCAGAAAACAGCCAGCAGACATTTTGTCTAATAACCCTCCACGTCTTTGTATGAGATGCGAGAGAGCAAAAATTGTGTAATTATTATAATCATGTCTTTAGCTCCTACCGTGTACCATGCATCATAACAATAAAAATATTTTTTTTTGTTTTAAGGACGTGTGAGTGTACAAAACACCATACGAAAGCACTGTATACACACTTGATTATGCTTTGCTCATGCCATGCATCTTTGTACATGGACGCTGTTCATCTTGGATTTTATTGAGACAGCTTCATTCCAAAAATGTCAGTCCTCGTTGATGTGTTCTGAGGATTGCAACATTGCTGCATCCAAATTGCATTTTGAAGAGTCTCTCAACTCAAAGTAGTGTGAAATTGTTAGAAATGTGTTCCAGTTATTTAGCTTTGGAAATATGTCCATTATAACATGTGGCATTTGAGGCTCTCTGTGCTTTGGGAAGCAGCTCATACATATATTACTGAGTAAAATGGAGGGAGTTCCAATGTCTTTTGAGCACCAAATGAGGCCTTAAGTATTTTCTTTGAGGTTCTCACAATTATAGATGTAACAACTGGGGAACTAATGCCCCTTACCCTTTGTTGATTAAAAATAAACCCTGACTACAGGCAGCATAACAAAGAAGGCAGCTCAGGCTGGCTCTTCTCTGTGCCGTGAGCCCTGGTGTCCTCAGCTGCAGAGTGGGGCTTGTATGCTTGCTTCATCGTTTGGAGGAGAAAGTGAGAGTGTGCTTCCTAAGTATAATGTTGCACAGTACAGTTATTACTCTTCTTCCTTTCTTCCCCTACTTTCCCTTCATTTCCCCCCTACAGGGGAGCATGAATATTCTCATGTATTTCTTGTGTAACCTTTAAAAAAAACAACACACATTTTTTTAAAAAACTATTGAATGGAAAACTGCCATTATCTGGGATGCTGTGATGATCCTGACACTAGTAATGCTGATTTTCTGTGTATTGATGCATTATGATGTTCTGTCTGTCCACCAGATGGCAGGAGTCCCTTTGGCATGTTCTGTCAGCTGTCCAGACACGTTTGGACTAGTGTATCAGTTAGGCTACTGGCACAGAAAAGAAGGTACACAAAAATACCACCCCTTACACAACTAAAACAGTTTTACCAGGCAAAGAGGGTGCTAGTGACCATCTACCACACCTCATCTTTTCCAGCCACAAACTTCTCATGCGTTCTACTCCTCCTCCCCTAAGTTTTGCATAGTCTGCTGCCTTGGCCTGCAACACTTCCCCAAACCCCAGCCTCCATCACCTGGATTACTCTTTTTCATCCTCGCGGGCTCAGTTCAGACCCTACTGCCTTTAGGAAGACTTCCTTGATCTCTCATTTTGAGATTGCATCACACCCTTCCTCCCCAATCCTCAGATCCTACTCATCATTCAGTACCCTGCTCAAATGGTGCCTCCTCAAACAGGCCTCCCAGTTCACTTACCATCTCTTCCTCTAGAATCTAGAACAGTGCATGGGACAAGTAGACGCTCAAAACCCTGTGTGAAGAAATGATAGCTCCCATTAGCACCCTGTAGCCTCGTCACTCCTGTGTAGCATAGCATAATATAGTATATTATCAGCTTCTTACATGTATTACCTACTAGACTGCAAACTTCATGACAACGAGACTCATGTCTTTTATGTACCATTGTATCCTCAGTGTCTGGCACATAATCAGACCTCACTAAATATTTGTTGAAAAATGAGCACACAGTAATATATATACACCTATGCACATAGTATGACTACAGTGAAGCAAATGATTTTCTTTTGCTGCTTGGTTTTTGAGGAGCTCAGTGAAGCAAAGGAGAAATGGTAGCAGGGTTTTTATTTAACTAGGTTTTTATTGTTGCTACTACAGTATCTGTACATTCAGAGTCAGCCAGATGGGCTTTTGATAGCAATGGCACTAAATAAGTAGATTTCCTGCTGGCCTGAATTCTTGAATGAGGTTAGAATTAATGTGAAACTTTGTAGGCAATTAAACATAGTTTGCAGAGCAAGAGTTTGGGAACCCAGAGAAGATTGGAAGAGATAGAAGACATTTGTGAGCAGCCATCTGATGACCAAACAGATATGGTGATATAAAAATGGGCAACAGGAGATGCAGTGTGGATTTAAACAGTGAGCTATGAGAAACAAAGCTGAGCTGTAACATTCAGAAAAAGAAAAGACACACCTGAATGTGAGAAGCATTTCTAAAGATGAGCTCTGGGTCTTGAGCAGCATGTGATGCTCTAATACATGTGTGTTAGAGGGCTGTTCTCTGAGGGTCCCAAGATAAAGGTAGAACCTGGCTTTAGACAGAGTCAAGAAGGGTCTAGGTCTCTTCCATATTTTTAAAGATTTCAAATATATTTTTAAAAGAATGACAAAATGACAAAGGTTTCTAAAAATGGTCATTTAAAAATACTGCATAATTATTAACATCTTTAACGTGTAATTTATAATGTGTATTATGTATTAAGTGAAGCCACATGAAATTGTTAGTATTCAACCATTTTTTGGACCTAGAGAAACAACTGTTTTATTTAGTTCAGCCTAATACAACCTCCCGGGAAATAAATGTCAGAAGTCTACATCTGAGGCGCTGCTCTTCCTTTTCATGACTCTGAGGACCGACCTAAGGGCACCCCTGCGCACCTCCTCTCCCCCAATACTGACTGTGGCCTTAAGGTGGAGGGTGTCTCAGCTGTGTGTGAGCGCGAACTCAACCTCCAAACAAAGGCGTTCTAAGTTCTCGGACCCAGCGTGGAGCCTGAACACCTGCCTTAAAGAAAGCTATATTCTAGAGACAAAGCCTGTTAATGTATTCAGGGTGAGGAGATGTCTGCTATATCTTTGTTATGTCTTCAAGTACAACTGCTGGAGGCTTGTCTCTATGCAAGTTCCCAAGTCAAAGAAAATGCAGCAGTGCCTGAGCCACAGTGGATCTACCGAAATAGTCATTGACTGGCTCATTTTCTCCCTCAGTTGATCACCTCCTCGCTCTCTACTGCTAAGGGTGAGACGGATTCTGTTTTGCTTACTCCCTCCCACTTCAATAGTGAAAACCATGTGTCACGCAGGGTGTCATGTGGGGTCTCATGCGGGGTCTCTGGTCCCGCTCCCCACATAAGAACGCAGGACATGGTGAGGCCAAAAACTAACACCCACGGAGCCATGGATAGGGGAGTCATACCACGATATTCTCGTTGGAGGCTGGATTGGAGACACAGGAAGCAGGAGCCACACTATCCGCAAGCTGCCGTCCGCTTCTCTGCCAACCAATCTCACTGGCTAACTGCAATCCGCGCTTGCAGGCTCAGCCACCATCTTCTTGCTAGCCCCCATTTTTCTGCTGGCGTAGCCACGGCAGTTATATTAGTGGCCAATAGCACACTGGTTACAGCTGACGGCCAACTAGCCACAGCTGATGGCCATTTACTACCTGAGCCAGCACTTTTCCACGTGAGGCCGAGGGCCTGGAAACTGCACTCCTGGCTCTGTCCCCACACTGTGCTAAACAACTCCAGTCTTTATTTTCCCTTTCCCTGTGCTCCCAAATAGATGCGCCCTCCTCCCTCCTTAATCTCCCTGCTCCCTGCTTCCTTCTCCCCCTCTGCATCCCCTTTCCCCCTGGTTTAGTGGAACCATCACTAAAACAAGGATTGGCAGGATGTGAAGAAGCCGTTGCATTTCCCACCCCCGTATCAGATCCTAAGCTAATTTTCCCAGAGTTGGAGGGGTCCTGAAGTATACCTGGTGCTCTCAATAAAGCAAGGTGTTTTGATAATCCGGGTAGGACCAAGATGTTTAAACTCTTCTCGCTCTCGCACCACCACAACGTGAGATGGAGCCAAATACGTCGCTACACCGTGGCCTTGGCCTGCAGCTCTTGAATGAGGAAATGATGCAGCAAACTCTCCTTGTGCGGCAATGTTCTCAGCAAAGGACTCTGTCCTTAACCCTCTCCGTAAGAATTACAGGGCTTTCTCCTTGTCTGTGCTCACAGATTCTCCTGATGGAACAAACATCTGAAATCTCTCTCCACAAGAGTGTGGGCAGGACTCCTCCGGCAATTCCCTTCGTCCTCCCCAGATCCCATGTTTACACAGTTCATCTGAGCGGGGGCTTGGCAGTGGCACATGAGTCCCCTGAACCTGATGCTTCCCTCAATGCACATTTAAGGGGTGACAGATGTTTGACTTGGCAGCTGGTCTGTAGTAGGTGGAAATAAGAACACTGTGTTCCTTTCCACGTGGAGTCATGTATAGTTTCTGCAGCATATGATGAAGTGACAATAAGAAGGAAAATTTGGACTTTAGTTTTCTGGTTTCCCTCTGGATATAAATTTGAGGGAAGCTCTCCGTGCTGTAAAACCTCCTAGCACTCTGAACCTCTTGGAGCATCAGTTCCTTTATCCTGACTTGCGTCGTCATGATTTATATGCCTATCGTATCCCGAGCCAGGTCTTATTGATTCTCACATTCCAGCCCCATCGCTTTCCCACCCAGGGACTTGATTAGTACTTTGCACAAAGTAAGTGTTCAATGACTTTGTTGAAATGTTAAAAGTTGCTTTAGGAGTTATTTTCGCCCAACCGTTGCATTACCCAATTTTATTTGGTGAACGTAGTATTTAAAATATGAGAAAGGTGCCTGTAGGAGACTCAAGTAGGAATGTATGCCCAGATCTCCACAGTTCCTTTTACCTTGGGAAACTCTCTAACACACAGGAGTGGTCCCCCAGTGATCACATCAGTGTTCTGTTACCCTGCCCCCTCCCAAACACACTCTACCATAGCTGATTGGTCCAGGGCTTACACCTAACCGGGCGGCGGCCCTCAAATTTTCACTTCTAGGTGTTTGAAACTTTATTGACCTGAGTTTTATTAAAAACTGGGATCTTGAGGGACGATTCAGAGACACATATTGCTGGAGTTGCCCTGTTCTCACTTCACCTGGGATCTCATCCTTCAGCTCCTTCAATTAGGTGAGCTGCCCCAGCATTCTTCCAGGAAACCCTTTTTTTGCTAAAGTTGGCTAGGGTCAGTTTCTGTTGCATATATTCACCCTGAGCCAATAAATGATTCAAAAAGGCACAAAGAGAGCCTACTGGGCTTTGCGGTCTGACGCCTTCCACTAGTTGTGTGATATGTACAAGTCACAAACCGCTCTGAACCTCACACTCACATCTTTAAATCACCAGTGATTCAAGCCCATTTGGGTGAGAGTACATCGAAGGATGGATAGAACTGTAAGATGGAGAAATGGCGGAGTGAGTTCATTCTGAGGATGAGGAATAGCACAGGCAAAGGCGTACAGGAAATCAGAAGCCTGTTTGGGAAGCAGAGAGATCTCTGGAGCATGAGGTTCCTTGTTTTAGAGTATAGGTTTTATTATTATTTAGGTGTGGCAAGACCAACAGATTAGGAGAGGACGGCCATTGAAAATATACTCACAGATCCCACACCACAGGGGGCCACACAGAATGCATGAGTAGCTCAGGAAGCAGAAGGAGCAGGGGAACACTAGGGCAAGAGCTTTTATTGTGGTTTCCAGGCGACAGAACGAGCAATACAGGGTAAGCAGGTTTTGGATTGGCTAGTGTGAATAATTTCCACGGGCTCAGGGTCATATGGGCTGTACCTAATTGCCTGGCACCTGGCCCTAGGGTGTTTCAAGCAGGGGGAGAGTAGCCCTGTGTATGACAGCCTGATAGAGGTGTTTGGGGGTGTGGGCTCTGAATTGGTTGGTTTGCCACTGAGAGGCATGTCCAAGGGCCAAGGGCTAGTTGTTTACTATCTAGGAATTGGCTAGCCGTGGGAGGGGCAGTTGCTCCAGGATTAGCAAAGCACCGGCTGTCAAAGCTGTCAAAGCATCAAAACGCAAAAAGACATGGTTGGTACGTTCCTGTAGGAGAGCGGCAGGACTGGAGGGAGGAAGTGGGAGATGCAACTAGATCATGAGGGACCGTAGATGTTAAGCCAAGGAGTTTCATTCTACAGATTCTTCTGCAGCCCCCCCCCCCCGAAGGATTTTGAGTAAGCAGATGATAGAAGAGCTATTGATTAGGAATTCTACCCCGGGGTCGTTGGACAGGATGAGGTGGAATTGATAGGACCGAGTGATTAACTAGATGTAGAGATGATGGAAAGATGTAGACATGAGGAATAACAACTAGCTCAATATTTCCAGCCTTTGTGATTGGAAGATAGTATTACTGCTAATAGATACAGGCAGCTGAGGAGGAGGCACCTCAGGCAGGGGACTTGGGAAGAAAAGTGGGCAGAAATGATGAGATGGATCCCAGAGCTGTCCATAGGGAAACAGCATCTGCATATTCGTGTGACCATCGCCACCAGGCATTTCCCATGTATTGTTGCTTTGCGTGGTTATATGGCACTGTGTGTTCCTCAGCTCCCAGCTATGTCAGAAGGACCCTGAAGGACTGGTGTCTTCCTGTCTTTGCCTCTCCCCTGTACATAGCACAAACCTCACTGCCTTGGGCCCTGTCCTGTGAGACGGTAACCTAGTGTTTCTCAGGGGGCACATCCATCAGGACTTGTCCACATGAAAAAGGTACCTGTCTGGGCTCTCTCACTACCTGGCGTCACCACGTTACACACCCAGGACACAAGTAAGAGACTCAATTCCAGTGAACTTGGCTTCTTCGTCTGTAAATGAAGGAGCTTTCTAAATGTCCTCTAAGTTCTGTTCTAGTGCTAACATTCTGTGAATGATTTTTGAGACTTCGTGATGCTAGAAAGATACCTAACGGGTCAGGGAAGTTGCTTGCTCTTGTTTTGTGAATATCAACTTTAGGCAAGTCTCTTCCATCTTGATTCCTACCAGACCTTGCTAGCGTGAGAAGATGACAATTCTAAAGGCGTTAGTGCCTTCCTATTCTGTTCCCGTACTCTTAATGTCAACCTCCCTGTATGCCTGGGGTAAGGTCCCCTACCCCCCATCAGGTTGGCCCATCTGTTGGGGTGAAAGTCATCCAACTTCTGCTTCAAATCAAATGAGGACTTCTTGAGAGTGTCCTAATTCTACTGTAAGAACATGGATACAAGTAGGCCATTCGGTGGCAAAGGTACCATGATGAAGAAGAAAATAACTAGGAAAAGCGGGGGGAAGGGAGTCACATCTGTTAAGGGCCTTTCATATGTGGCCCTCTACTGGATTCCTTGGATCCCTTTATTAACTGACAACTCCCATAGTGCTTCGAACTATTATAACATCATCAGACTTGTAAATGTATGTTCAATGTGTGCTCCATGAAGGCAGGGACTATACTATGCCTCGTTCACTTTGCTGGTCCCTCACAGAGTGCCAAGAAATGGTGGCTGCTGGGTAAATAGTGAATGAATGAATTAACAAATACATTTAATCTAAATAGTTCCGCAAAGTGATAGTATTTCCATTTTACAGAAGAGGTTGAGGCTCAGAGAGATTTTGTGACTTTCCTGTCTATGGTCACATAGTTAGAAAATTGAGGAGTCAAACTGCTGAAGGTGGGTGACTGAGGTGGGCTTTTTCTACCCACACTTGCATGTCTTCTATGAAAACTGCCCAAGCAAGAGATCCACAGCTATGTTCTATGTCTGTTCTTTGAAACAGAAATGGACCACAGCTAACTTAGTCAAAACAGAATTTATTGGAATGATATCAGGGGCTTACAAAATAGAAGAAGAGTTGAGAAACTGGGGCAGAGCTGGGATTCAAGTAGCAGGTATAAGTAAAGATTGAGTGAAGGCCATAGAGTCCAATATTCTCTCAACATTTTTTTTTCCTTTCTACCCGTCACTCAGCTTAACTCACAGGTGGGAGAGTTTAATAGGCCAGAGGAAGGCAGTGTACTTATATTGACAGCCCCATCAAGGCCATACTTACATACATAACAGGGAGAGGAAATTCCCTGAAAACAAATCCAAGTGATCTTACCAGAAAAATAAAAGGAGCATGTGCTGAGCATCCAAAAACAAAGCAGTGTCCACTAGAAACTTACATGGAGGACTGCCAGCATCCTGAGGCAGAAATGAGTTGTCCCTTTAAACTGCTACTTTTCCCTGGGCTTGTCCAGGAGGTGTCAGTGGAGGAGGGGAGGGGGGAGTGGAGGAATCTATCACAAAGCCATCTTTGAATGCCAGCTGGTCTTCTCCTTAGAAGTTAGGTTACTGAAGTGTTGAAGAAAGTGAGAACGCACTGGTCTTCTAACCCAACACCCCCCAGTCAGACCTGGCCTGGCTAGCTTTGTTTGTTGCTTCTGTTGTTATTCACACCTTCCTGTGGGATCATTTCAAATCCCCATTTCCTGATGATCCAACATCCTTCTGCAATCAACTGGCAGGGGGTGAAGTCTGCCAAAACCTCAGGTAGCAGCCCTACCCTGCACCATTTTCAGCAACATCCTGTGTTCACAGCTTTCCAGTTCAGCTCCAAATGCCAATTTTGGTTTGTGAAAATTTCCACGGCCTCCTGCTTAGCTGATGTTCACATATCCCAGCCTATAGGCGTAGTGGCCTTGGCCAGGTTCTATTTCTCTCACGCCCAGTCCATTCTCTGTGTCATTATTACCTGCACAGGACATGTTTAATGTTGGCAATGAGCTCTGACATCTGACGTCCCCCAACAACCCTGCATGGGGGACAGGGCGTCTCTTAGGAACCCAGACAGGTTAAGGAACCCTGGTGTAGTCATATGGTGTGACTGTGGTAGAACCACTTTTGGAAACCAAAGCTTTTGGCCCATGGTCCCCAGCTTCCTCATTAATAAAGATAATAAATCAGGTCAGTGAGAGACTTGTAATTCTGCTACAATGCATCCAGAGAGCCCATAATTCTACAGTTACAAAAAAGCCCTGAATTTTCTGTAGAAGTAATTGGTCCAGATTTTTCCCTTAACAAGTACCTACTATGTTGTCAGGCTCTGGGCTAAGCACTTTATGTACATTATCTGCAATGCTCACAACTGCCTTGGTATTTACTGTTAGCCCTGCCTCACAGAGGCTCAAATAAGTAATTTGTCTCAAGTTCATATAGGTACTAAGTGGTAGAACCAGATTCAGACCCAGTAATGTGGCTCCAAAGCCTGTGTTTTTCCACAGCACTTAAATTAATAACTATTGCCCATAGGTGTTTTCTCTCTTCCTGTGACAATACACACGCACAGACACACACACACAAACACACACACACATACACACACATACCCTCTCCCCAAAGACCTCTCTAGGACTCTCCTTGTCCTTTGTTTTAACAGCTTTGTTGATGTATAATTGACATAAAATTCACCCATCATATGTGTATAGTTTGATCATTTAAGTAAATTCATACAGTCGTACAATTATCACATGTCGTGCGGGGTGTCCGGCAGGGCGGCCTGCGGGGTCTCTACTCCTGCTCCCCACATAAGAACGCAGGACATGGTGAGGCCAAAAAGGAACACCCACGGAGCCATAGATAGGGGAGTCATACCATTATAGTCTCGCTGGCTGCTGGGTTGGAGACACAGGAAGCAGGAGCCACACGATCTGCAACTTGTCGTCTCCTTCTCTGCAATCTGCAATCCACACTCCGCGCTTACTAGCTCAGCCATGGCAGTTATATCAGTGACTAATGGCTAACCAGTAACAGCTGATGGCCAACTAGTCACAGCTGATGACCATCTACTACCCGAACCAGCACCTTTCCACGTGAGGCCGAGAGCCTGGAAACTGCTCTCTGGGACCCTGTCCCCACAGCAAGGCCCATAATGCAGGCTTCCCCTGAGCGTGTCAGGTTTAGTATGTGGCCCCTTCGTGGTCCATACATCCCACCAAAAAGTTCCCTCCTCTTCTTATGCAGACAATCCCTGTTCCCACCCCACTCCTCTGATCTGCTTTCTGTCTCTATACTTTGTCTTTTGTAAAAATTTCATATAAATGAAAGCATACAAAATGTAGCTTTCTGTGTCTAATTTTTTCTACATTGCATGTTTTTGAAGTTCATCCATTGTTGCATGTATCAGTAGTTTTAATGGCTTTTAATGGCTGTGTAGTAGTCCATTCGTGGATATACCAGATTTGGTTTCTCTACATACCCGTTGACAGACATTTGGATTATTTCCAGTTTGTGGTGTAGGGGAGGAAAGATAATTTTCCCTCTACTCTTCTGAGTTCTTAGCTGAGACTCCTGTAATAAAAGACAGATTAACAAGAGAGAAGCAAACAAAAGTTTATTGACATGTATACCTCATGCACACATGGAAGATACAAAGAGAAAAATGCATAACTCCCTGAGGTGGCCTACGCTACCAGCTTGGATACCATTTTTAGCTAAAGACAAAATAAAGTCATGTGTGGAAACGGGGAGGAGGAGGCCAGTTATGGGAAGTTACCAGGAAAAGCACAGTTAACAAAGGTAAGGTTCATTATGCAGCTTTAAATCAGTGCCTTGTCATTGATACGATTCTGTTGTGATTTAGAGTCATCCTTCTCTTCCTGGTACAGAAAGGGAGACACTTACACATGGAGATTTCCTTTATAAATGTAAATTTTCTTTACAAAAGGGTAATTGCTACTCAGTTTTCAGAGCTTCTCCTATGTCTTCTGTTTCTCAAAATAATACATATGCCAAAGAGGCATATTTTGGGATGGCATATTCTGCTACCCTTCATGGCTATTATGAATAATGCAGCTATGAATATTTGCATATAAGTGTTTATGTAGATATATGTCCTCATTTCTCTTGGGTAAATGCTTAGGAGTGGAATGGCTGGGTTATATGGTAAACATTTTGAGAAACTGCCAAACTGTTATCCAAATTAGCTGTGCTATTTTATATTCCCAAAGGTAATGTATGAGAGTTCCAATTTCTCCACATTCTTGCCAGTGTTTGATATTGTCAGTCTTTTATTATAGCCATTCTAGTGGTGGGCAGTAGTAGTTCATTGTAGTTTTAATTTGTATTTCCTTATGATTAATGATGTTGAGCATCTTTTCATATCTTGACCATGTGTATCTACTTTGGTGAAATGCTTATTAAAACTTTTGCTCGTTTTTGTTTTTTTTAAATCTGTTTATATTCTTATGAGTTCCCAAAGTTCTTCACATATTCTATATACAAGTCCTTTATCAGGTATATGATTTGCAAATATTTCCTCCCAGTCTGTGGCTTGCCTTTTCATTTTTTCAGTGGTATCTTACGAAAACCAAAGTTTTTAATTTTGATGAAGTCCAATGTATCAATATGTTTCTTTCAAGGGTCATGTTTTCGGTGTCATATTTAAGAATCTTTGCTTAGTCCATGTTCACAAAGACTTTTTCTTATGTTTTCCTCTAAAAGTTTTATAGTTTTAGCTCCTAAATTTAGTTAACTTGATATATTTTGAGTCAATGATGTGAAGGAGGGAAATAAGTTCTTTTTTCTTTTCATATATGGATACCTAATTGTTCCAGCATCACTAATTGAAAAGACTGTTTAATTTGCCTTTGCACTTTTGTCAAAAATCAATTGACCATAAATGTAAGCGTTGATTTTTGGAGTTTATTCTGTGCCAGTGACCTACCTAGATGCATACTCGTATCTTTAGGTCAACACCACGTTGTCTTGATTGCTACAGCTTTATAATCAATCCTTCAATTTTGTTCTTCCTTTTCAAAGTTAGTTTGATTTCTCTAGGCCCTTTGCATTTTCATATAAATTTTAGGATCAGTTTGAGTCCTACGGAAAAAAAAACACAAAAAAACCCTGTTGAGATTTTGATATGGATTGCATTAAAATGATAGATCAATTTGGGGACAATTTGTATTTTAACAACATTGAATCTTCCAATACATGAACATGGTATATATCTCTCCATTTGTTTAGATCTTCTTTAATCTCTCTCAGCAAAGTTTTGAAGTTGTCAGTATATAGGTCTTATACTTCTTTTGTTAAAATTATTCCTAAGTATTTTATTCTTTTTTTATGCTATCATGAATGGAATTGTTTCCTTAATTTCATTTTTAATTGTTAATAGTGTATCCTGCAATTCTACTATAAATTTGCTTATGGTTCTAGCAGACTTTTGTGGATTCTTTGGGCTTTGCTACCTATAAGATAATATTATCTGCAAATAAGGACAGTTTTACGTCTTCTTCTCCAATCCGTATGTCTTTAATGTCTTTCTTGCCCAGTTGTACTGGCTAGGACCTCCTGTATAAAGTTGAATAGAAAATCAAACGTTGTTGCCTTTTTCTGCTCTGTTCTTCTGACAGATGCTGGATGCTCTCTTCAAAGGAGTCCTGATGCCTCATCCAGAAAAGGAGAAAGTATTGCAAATAGCCAGAATCTTGTAGTACAGCAACTTTCCAGCAGTGGTCTGAGACTCTCTTGTCCTCTCCCCATCTCATGTTCCCTATCTTAAAGCCCAGTTTCCTGCCTGTACAGCCAGTCCCATGTTCAAAGCCTTTCTGCTCCTTCAGGGTATCCATTCGGTATTTCCTGTGTTCTTGTCTCCATGTCTAAAAGACTCGAAGCTCATATGACCCCTATATTTCCCTCTCAAAGATCCATCTGGAGCAAACTCATCCCTCAGCACCAGAGTTTCAGTACCTTAGAGATATAGTACCTGCTTCTTTGGCCCTTCCTTGGGGATTCAGTGAGGGGGAATTGGAAAATCAACTAAAGTGCTTGGAACTCTGACGAAATTTCTCCCTAAACCCCCAAGGACATCTCAGGAGAAACCTTGAGAGCTGAGACCCTCCTAGGCACTGTGGGGTCCTGCAATGAGCTACTTTCTAAACTCTAGCTGTCAGTGTTCTCTTCTTTCTCACTCCTCAGAGCACTCTTCAGAGCACTTGCTAAATTCCAACACCCTCTAAGCTCACCATGCTTATCACCAGGGGCTTTGATTATGCTGCCTCTTCCCTCCTGGAATGCCTTTCCACTTTCCTCTGCCTGTCTGTAGCCTGCCCATCCATCAGCACCCAACTCCAGTTTCCCCTCTTCCGTAAAACTTCTGATCACTCTGGCCCCTCGAGATCTCTCCATAGCTGTACTCAACTGCCACCCAATTTAGCACAGGATCACAGCAGGTTTATACCATGTAATTAGTATGGATTTTTCCAGACCACTGGGATGTAAGAAACTTCACATTTATTTCCTAAATCATCATCTCTGGCTTGGCCCCGCCCACCAACACAAGAGAAGTGCAATATTGGCCACCAATAGAAATGTCTCCACCTGTGAGGCTCACATAGTGGCTGTAGGGGCACGTTTTCAGTACACTTCATCCGTGCCAAGTTATTCATCACCTATACCTCAAAGCCCATTAATTAGGCACTGAGAGTCAAATTCAGCCTCCATGGTGAGCCCAGTGGAACCATCCAGTAAAGGCTTGTTGACCAACTGACATTTGGGTTGCTCTGGGTTCCCTTCTGCTACCCCATAACTTGTTCTTTGTGCCTTCCCTCCAAACAGAGCAGTCTCCCAGCCCTCCTTAACACTCCGTAGGACCCTGCAGTGTCCACTCCAGATTAGCTAACTTTGCCCCACGTGATCATAGATGTGGGCGGAGCTGGTGCAGCCCCTTCTAGCCCAGCTGCAGTGCTGCAGAAGGAGTGAATGCTGAGGCCTGGTGGGGGGAGGGGCAGCCAGGCCCCTCGCCTGGCAGTCCCTCCCTCCCTAAGGCTGCCCTGGGGCCTTGGGCAACCCCATCCTTGACCCTGGAGCCCCAAATTGTCTCATGGTTCATGCTCTTTCTGCGGCAGAGTGCATGCCTGTCTCATTGCCTTGCCAGCGTTTCCATAGCACGCAGAGGGCCATCAATTACAAAAGTTACTTTTCTCCACTCAGTTCAAGCCAGCCTGGCACGAGTCCCTCATTCTCCTTTGTCAATGAGGCAAAGACCCAGTTGTTCACCCAGCTTTGTCTTGCAGGGAGGCAGTTCTTTTCCTGCCCTTCCTCTCTTCCCTCAGAAGCCCTGACTGTGCCGTTCACTTGACCCTGCTCTGATGTATGTGGAAAATCTGCTTTTTTCCCACTTTTCACTTGTGCCACTCCGGGGTACTTAGGAATAAGGACGGGGAGGGGAGAAGTAGGTCGGAACATTTTGCAATTGACAGCTCCTAGTTAGGTATTATTTTACTGCTGGTCAAGAGTGCTCAAAATAACACCCATAGAGAGGTCTCAAAAAGCCCAGGCACGGTGTGTTGAGGGACCATCCTGGTGCTAGAGGGCAGGATGTGGCCTGGTCGCTATCCCAGGCCTCACCATTGCAGCTGTTAGAGGAGAGTGCCCTGTGGGTCCTTGACGTATTGAGGTATTTATTTCCGAATTTTAAAATCTAATGGCTTTTAAGGGAGGCCCTTCCTAAAACTTGTTCCTTCCCCCATCAGTAATTCTACCTTTCCATCCCTCAACTCAGTGACCTCCTCCATCCACTTCCACTAATCCCCCTGGATTATCTCCTGCAAAACACAGTGTGAGATTCATTTCTACCTGGAAGTCTCTCTCTTCTAACCCCAGGCAGTTCAATTCCGTACTTTTTTTCCCCAGCACCCTGGTGTTCTGTTTGATTTCTTTTGCATGTGTTTAGTTGGGGCTTTGAAAGGATCTGAAATCTTATCCCTTAATTTAAAATTCCCTAAAGCCAGAGATTGCTTTTTTCCACCTCTTTTCCCCATCCCCCACAGTGTCTCCTTCAGTTCTTGGCCCACAGTCTACAGGCATACCTCATTTTATTTGTGCTTCGCTTTATTGTGCTGCACAGATGTTGCATTTCTTACAAATTGAAGGCAAGACCCTCCCCCAGCAAAAATAGTACTACTCACTTTATTGCCATGTTCTGTAACCGAACCCTCAATACCTCCAAGGTATTGACCAACACCCACAAAACCTCACACACAAATGCTTTACAACGAAACCCCTACATGTCCAAAGGGAAAATGCAAGAGTGGCTCCTTGGACTGGGAAAGCTGCTTCCCCTCCCTATACCCCCCATCTCAGAACTGCCTGGTCCCCTGATGCCTTCTTTGTGTGGATCAACGTATGTTCAATGAGATTAATAGGTTAATTTTCTCCCTTAACCCAAAGAAAAGGTTTGGGGGAAAAGGCGAGAGGAAATTCTTGAATGGGAGCTATTTCAGAGCAGGCCTTCTGACCTCTTTAGTACACCAGATATGTGACTGAGATTTCAGAGTCTGTAATTTAAAAAAACAACCAACGTGATGCTGACATACAGTTATGTCTGAGAACTAATTGTAGATAATTAAAAGTGGTCACATTACCTGACCTAGTCTAAATAATTTCTTCTTTTCTTTTTGTCTTAAACTTAGACATCCCTGCATTTAGAGAGTATGTACAGGCTTATTGCATTTCACTTTATTGTGTTTCACAGGTGTTGAATTTTTACAAATTGAAGGCTTTACACTAGCAAAAAGATTACAACTCATTTTATTGAGATACCCATATTATTGTGGTGGTCTGGAACCAAACCCACAATATCTCAAGGTATGCCTGTATTAGTTAGGGAAAGTGAGGCTAGGTTATAACAAACAAATTCCACACCACAATCCTGTGACTCTCCTCCAAATAGTGACTCAGGGATCCACATTCCTTCCATCCTTTAATGCTGCCATCTGGATTCACTGTAGACGGGAAAGTGAGAACTTGGACAATTGCACAAGGAATTTTATGACCAAGCCTGAGAGTAACGTGCATCATTTGTGCCCTGTCCTATTAAGTAGAATCCAGTCATGTGACCCCAACTTAATAAGAGTTCCCCAAAGTGTCTGGGAAATGCAGTTTCCCCATGTATTTGGGAAAGAGATGAATGACATGAGATTTGGTGATCTCTGGGTTAGGTTCCCCTCTTTGGGCATAACACAAAGTCTCATGTGCATTAGGCATTAAATAAATGTTGGTGGATAGGGGGAAGGATGGATGGATTATAACCTTAGGTTTTACAGCTAGTAAAAGAGTATATTAGAATAAATATGTGTTGAATTGATTAGCTAATTAATAGAAAATTCCATATTAATTCACAGGATGCCCAAGAATTATAGGAAGAAATGAAAAGCATACTGTTCAAAAATAGACTAGGTTGGGGGTTCCTAGGAAATTCTTTTTATTATCTCATATTATTTCTGTATACAACCTTACTACGAGTAGACTAAATCACTCCAACTTTCCTCCCTTCTGAATCACTCTGGCAAATCACGCAGTAGTTGTTTCAAAGATTGGAAAATTATTCTGAAGGCAGTGTGGCCTGTGGATGGCATTGACTTTGGCTCCCCTCACCATCATGCTCAGTGTTGCCATAGCCTGTTTTTAAGGCCCTGAAGCTGGCTGCCCTTGAAATGAAATGAGAAAACCTGAATTTGTGGGCCAGTTTGGTCCCTAGCCCAGCTCTCCAGCCAAAGAGAGTGAACAATCCTGCATTTGTGGCACCCTGAGCTTGCCGTGACCTTCCGGGCCAGGATGCCAGAGGGAGCACACATTCTCCGAAATGACAGTGGAGGAAGAACCAACCCATTGCCCAAGGACTGATGAATGGGCCCCTCTTTTCCCCTGGGACAGACTCAGCAAAGCCCCATGTAGGGCTTAACTCTTTCCGATCTTCAGCTCTATACATACCGTCTCATCTATCTTATCTCTTAGCTGAAAATTAATCACCCTGAAAATAGATAATAATTAGTCCTCAGTGCTAACTATATTTAGTTATGTATTTGAGTGATTATTTGATTAATGTAATTCTCTACCTTTCTACCAGAGGACAAGAATAACCTCTGCTGTATCATTTTATGCTCTAGTGCAGTGCACGACCGAGAGCAGGTATTATGGAAATATTTATTAAATGCAGACTGTCGGCAAACCTGTTTCAAAGCTTAGACTTTCCTTTTGCTTTGTTTTAGCATCATCTTTCCCAAGAGTGACCCTTTTCCCTTCTCATTATAGACACAAAATACATATCAAAAGGTTTCTGCTATTTGTTTTTGACTCAGTGACTCTCAGAACCATCAAGACAGAAGTTTGGGATTATCCCCTTCACCAACTTTCAATTTGGGGCTGGTGGCGAAAACTTCTGTTTTCAAATTGTTCATGTTTACACATATCCTGGATGTAATAACCAGAAACCGAGGGGACAAATATTGTCATATTTAATTTTTTTCACACAAAATAAGTGGCTTAAATTCCCATGGTTTCACAGATTATGGGATTAGCAGGAAGTCCAGCATCTCTGTCTTGGGGCTGTCACCCTCCCCGTGATTTGTCCAAAATCTCAAATGCTTACATAATCCCAAAAGAGAGGTCAGCCTGACCTCCACAGCCAGTGGGAGAAGCATTGCTGCTCAGTGCCACGTGGCTGTGGGACAGGTCCCATACGAGCCTTCAGACGCTGCTGCCAGGGTTCTTCTGCATGGCTCCCGAAGGTCTGTAAGGGGAGAAAGTCCCTCACTCAGCTTTGAGCTCAGCTTGGACTAGTCTGCCCCTCAGTTAGGTTCCCAGGATTGCAACTGTTAATTCTAACTTTCAATCCCTTATATGATCTTTCCCCAAAGATCTAGTCACCCAGAGGGTTGTATCTGATTTTATCAGGCTACCTAGCCCTACAAACCCCAAATTTCTGTATATTTCCCATCCTCAGAGACCATGCCCATATAGGTCTGGCAACTTTTCCTTTTCAACAGTTGAAGAACAAAAGATCCTCATTATTCCTCATTTCCATCAAACAGGACTACACACCGCTTCTTTAGATTGGTCACCCTAATGGTCTCTAAGGGGCTACTGCATTGCCTCAGGACAGTTCACCCTCCCAGACTTTCTGATACTGTGTTTCCCCGAAAATAAGACCAGGCCGGACCATCAGCTCTAATGCATCTTTTGGAGCAAACATTAGTATAAGACCGGGTCTTATAGTAAAATAAGACCCGGTCTTATACTAATATAATGTAATGTAAGACGAGGTCTTATATTAATTTTTTCTCCAAAAGATGCATTAGAGCTAATGGTCTGGCCAGGTCTTATTTTCAGGGAAACAGGGTACCTTTCTTGGTAGAAAAGAGAAGCAGGAGGAGGAAATGGAGAAGGAGAAGAATGCGAACACTCTCACAGAAGCTAAATATCAGCAAACTGTTCCACTACCCAGCTCTTCACACATCGACTGCACAGGCAAACCCCCTCCTTTTCTTGAGCAGAAGGCAGACTTTCCTCTCTAAAGTAGGCACACTCCAAAAGTTAGGATACAAGTTTACAGACCGAAAGAAAACTCCAATCATCCCGTTGCGTTGTCTGGCTTCAAAGTACTGAATAATTGCTGGACCTAAAATAATTGAAATGTTTATGCAAAAGAATATTTTAGGTGATGGATAAGACATATTCCTGGGGTGCAATAGCAGTGTTCTTGGGGAGGTGAAGTGTTTTCATCTTCGACTAAGAGTCAGTTTTATTTTGGTGGAACAGGAACAGTGGAGGCAGGACAGCTCCTCCACAGACTCTGGCATGCGCTGGCTCTCCGTCTAGGTCGTGGCTCCCTGCCCTGTCAGGGCCTCTGGCGAGTCCTCCAGGCTTCCCACCCCCCACCCCACTTCCCCACCCCCCCACACCCCACCCCCGCACCTAATCATTGCTGTCAGCCTCTGGCTGAGTTGGGGAGGCACAAGTACTCAGCAGCCATGATTCAAAGCACTGTGACCCTCAGTAGTAGTTTTAAAATGAAAACATCAAACAATGTTGAGTTGTCTGAAATTGTTACAAGTTGTTAATTCGTGGGACAAAATTGTAAAACCAATAAAAATATCCCCAAACTTCCTACCCTCTATGAGGCTGCTTTGAGAAGCAAATAGGTCAAGTGAAGAAATCAAGAGTAGAAGCCTTCAGGTGTCACAGAAACGAGCCCCCAAGCGTGCCACCGACCCTACGACATCACAGCATGAGACCCCTGGGAGGGAGAGTGACTGAGTGTCATGGAGTAAGAGCCTTGAGGTAAAACCAACGTGTGTTCCCCCCTGGAATGTACCTCCTCGCTGAGGCATGCCGGTGAGTTATGTGTGTTTGTTTTCCTTGCATGGTTTGCTTCTGTAACAATCATTTCAGAAGTTAAACAACAACAGCTACCTGTTTCCTCATTTAATCCTGTATTTTAACAGACAGGCAAAGAGCAGGAGCCACTGGCCTTGAGGATTTGCAAAGGGGAATTCAGCTGGGAGGGAGCTGTTACCATTCTTCGGTTGGTTAAACGTGATTTGATTCAATTCCATTCCAAAGCAGGACCTGAGCATCTGGGGTATGCAGACACTTAGTAGGCACTCTTGGGCGGACAGGACAAGTAAGATGCGGCCAGCGCCCAGGCGGGGTGCATCATCAAGCAAGGGCCACAGATATGCAGACAAATAACTACAATGTGAAACAGAGGAGGGCGTGATACATTTTGTTCTGGGTGAGTCGGTGAAGTCTGTAGAGGTGACGTGTGAGCTGGGTCCTGAAGGATGGGGTGGCCTTATGGGCAAGACAAGAAAGGACCAATAAGCGGATGGAGAGCATTAACAAAGTCACAGCCACATCGAAGTGCCGGGTCTAAAGGGAGCCAGGGTGTGTGGCAGGTAGCGGGTGGGGCAGGTGCTAGAACACTGATGTTAGAAAGGCAGGGTGGGGGGTCCTGAAAGTGGATGAGGGTTCTTGGATCCTTGCTTAGGACACAGGCTTCAGGCAGGAGCTCACTAGCACAGGCCAAAACCTGACTGCCCTCCAACGTAACACCCAAGGTGTCCACCTCTCACAGGAACCTGGTTCAGGATGGAAGTTATTTCTTGGAGACCTTGCTGCTGTGCCAGAAATTGCCAGCATTCCACTCACTCCTCAGAGGCCTTCTGGGAAATGTGCGCATACGTGTTCTCTGAAGCAGGTAACACATTAACCATGTGACCCCCCCTCCTCCCCTCCATTCCCCCCTCCACATCCATGTGCTCAATGACACTGACACCTCAATCACCCACATTTCTGGAACTCAAAGGTAGGCTCTGGAGCTAGGCTGCCCGGGGTTCAGGTTCAAAGCCCAGCTCTGCCACTTGCAGCTCTGCCACTTGTAAGGCAAGCTGCTTAACTGAGTGACAGTGAGGCCACAAGTGCAGAGGGCTGCAGAGTGTAGCCGACAGCAGCATAGCTACGTTTCTTGGTCCTTGGGCCCCATTCGGCCTCACCACGCACCTTCACAGCGGATGACTGGAGAACAGCGTTTTCCAGCAGACATACGAGTATGATGTGAGCTACCTTTGTAATTTTAAAATGTTTATAGTAACCTAATTATAAAAGTATAAACAGTTAAAATTAATTTTAATATATTTTATTTAACCAAATATATCCCAAAATATTGTCACTTTAGCATGCAATTCATGTAAAAAAATTATTAGTGAGCTTTTTACATAGGTTTTTTGGTACTTAGTCTTTAAAATCCAGTGTGTATTCTATTCTTACAGCACATCTCTATTTGGACTAGCCACATTTCAGATGACCACAAGTGGCATAACGGTCACATGTGGCTGGCTAGTAGCTACCATACTGGATAGCACAGTTTTAGAATAATGGTCCCTGGACAGGAATAATAGCAATAGCTAATATTTCTTGATTACCAGCTGAGATACCTTGGGTAAATTATTCAACCTGTGCCTGTTTTTTCCTCTGTAAAAGAGAATAAAATTTAACATATTGTTGAGCTGTAAGTTGAGACCTTATCTGAAGCCCACATGTAGTTTCCTCAGCCTGGAATTCCTTCTCTTCTCCACTGCCAATCCTTACTTAGTCGTTAAGACCTTGTCCAAATGTCACCTCCTCTGTGAAGCTACCCACCTTATCTCTTGGGTAGCATCATTTGCTCCTGGCTCTGGACCAACTTAGCACATGTTCAGACCTCTCTATTGGTGTTTTCCTACCTTGCTTTGTGATTATTTCCGTATCTGTCTCCTGGGTGAATCTAGAAAAAATTTACTGTATCCCACTGATCCTAAGATGCTGATTTTCAACTTTTTAGTATCTCTGAAATCAGAATGCATTTATATTACAATAAGCAGTGTTTTTTCCTTTCCTGGTGAGACAAAAAAAAAAAAAAAGAGTAATGGGGTGATTGCAATATGTAGCATAGATTGATAAATTTCAGTATTTGCCTTTGTGTCCCCAGGCACCGGGCTCAGTAAATGCAATAAATGTGTCGAATGTACTGACAACACTAATAAAAGTTTACTGCCATTACCACACGTGTAAATTATTTGGCTGGCTGCCTGTCCTCCACTCTGGATGGTAAGCTCTCCAAGGGCAGAGACTGGGAGTTCTTTCATCATATGGGGCTGGGTATCTTGTGAGAGGCCAAAATGTAATACCTGGATTTTGAGGAAAATGTGCCCTTGAGTCACATGTAAGGAAAGAAATCCCACCTTCCTCATTACAGTATGATTAGGCTTTAAAATTTCCTTCACCAGAATATCTGATTACTGCACCAGGAAGAAGAGTGCTCCAACTAGAGCGCCGGGTTGAGAAGTGTACACTTGTGGGACCAGGGGAGAGAGAGCATTTCCCCTCAAAGCTGCATGTTTCCTCAGAAACCCCAGAGGGCCCCAAACAGATTATCTTTCAAAGGACTCATTACAGGGCAAGAGCTTTTAAATTCCAAGAGTTTTAACAAAATCTTTTCTATCTCAAAGCTCCACGATCAAATCATGCTCTCTCTCCCCAGTTCATAATATGATATACAAATAGACAAAAACATGCCCAAAAACCTGCTTACCAAGAGAGCCCCAGTCATTAGAGAGTTAAAAAAAAATGCTTTGTCCAAAAATATTTTCGGGGAGGATAGGGAAATAGGGGCCTTTTGATGAGTGGTGATCCCCAAGCTCTCCCCTATCAGAAACAAGGAATTTAAAAAGAGCTAGTATAAAGTCTGGAATGTACATAGAATTCCTACAAACCAATATTGACCTTTAAGCCTTTGAGGTTATCTCAAAGCTGTGTTTGAAGGTGCACCTTGATTTTTCTTTGATGAGGGGATTGGAGTTCCTATCATATCACAGAAAAACTCAGTCTATGTAGGGGCTTTATCCAATTTACACACAAACACCATCCCCCAAAGTACCACCACCCCTCCTTGGGGGAAATCATGTCTTTTCTATCTTTGGTAAGAAGTACAAGCACTTGGATTTGAACTAAAGGTGTGTGGTTTTACTTTTTTTTCCCCCCTGAATAGAAAACATGGCTTCAGAAATGCAGTTAAAGTAAATGGCTCTGTGCTTTACCAAACTCTCAGGCTCAGAGTGTGGAGTCCCAAGCCTGGGCCCAGCTAGACTCAGGCTGCAGGGGCTCCTGGGAGCGCTGGCCAAACCCCGCCCCTTTGACAGCGCCTGCCTCATGGATTTGACAGGGAACCAATCACACATTCTTTAACTTCTTGTTTTCCCTTCTTTTCCTTCTATCCTCAGGTTCAGTGTAATTGAAATTCCTCTGGCTCATGGGCCTACAAGTAGATGGTCACTTGGTCCTCCTTGTGAATACTCCCACCTTTGTCCTTCCTTCTCCCATATTAATGTGTGCCCTTACACAGCTTCTTTCTGGAGATTCCTGCTGTCTGACTGAAGCCCTCCTAAGTGTGTCTACTAATGGGTTAGCAGCTTAGAGACACAGTAATGTGATGCTATTCAACACATGCCATTTCAATTGCTTGGTTCACGGACCCCAGCCCCCACAATCCCAAAAGCCCATAGAGAAGAGAGACGCTGACCGTTCCCATAAGGTAGGGCCTGTAGCAGGGCTGTGAACAGAGTCCTGAGAGGAGGAAGGCAGAGCTCTTAACTATCTACATAGTAGCTATTCATCAGTGCTGGTATATGCAGTATCCTTCATACGTTATTTTATTTCATCTTGATTTGAGGGCCAAGTGCCAATTTTGACTCCTTGAAGGTAGACTCACCATACCTTGCACTCTTTCTTGACCAGCTCACTTGACCAAACCCTTTCTCCTTCAGCTGAAACAAAGCTGCCTTTTTATTTATTTTTTTCTCCCCACAAATAACTTTGCTGGAGCTAAGGAGGAAGCTAAGGAGGGACAGTACAAAAACAAAGAAGCAGATGAGTTTACAGAGTCCTAGATTTCTTATCTGGCAGAGCTTCCTGGGGAATCGGCTTCCTTTCCTACCCGCACCCTCCATTAAGAGGCCCCGAACCTTTGTGTACAATGAGATAAACACATTTCCAAAGGGGATGGGCCCTTCTCTTCTAGAGGGGTCTGTCTCTCCTTTCATCTTGTTCCGTCCTCTCTCCCAAGGTCTGACACTAATTAAAGAGAACATGAGCAATATTAATCCGATACATCTTTTTTTAAAAAAACCTAGTAGTACTATGAACCTAAATTGAGGAACATACAACAAAATAACTGACTTGTAAACAATGAGGTCATGAAAGTTAAGAAAATAGAGAACTCTTCCAAAATGAAAGGTTGAAGAGGCGTGACATCAACATGCAATGTGTGATTCTAAACTGGACACTTTTGCTTTAGGGTATTATTGGTAAAGATCGAATGGAGTCCAAGGATGCAATGATAGTATTAGACCAGTGTTAATTTCCTGATTTGGATAGTTGTATTGCTATGTAGATGAATATCTTTGTTTATAGGAAATAAATACTAAAGCATTCACTGGTGAGGGAACATCATGTCGCCAACTTTCAAGTGGTGTAGTGCGGGGGAGAAAATGTTCTTTGTACTTTATTTGCGACTTTTCTTTAACTTTGAGATTGTTAAAAAAATTTATCTTAAATTACTATGTATCCAGCAATTCCATTTTTAGAAATCTATTTCAGAGTTATACTGTTGGAAATATAGAAAGAAAGAGAGAAAGAGAAAGAAAGAAAAAAAGACAAGGCTGTTACTATTTTTGTCAACAAAGATGGAACAACTCAAATACCCATCATTAAGAGACTGGTTGAATAAACTAAACCAATCTAAAAAAGGGAGTAAGAAATATCTCTATATGCTACTATGGCGTTATCTTCAAGATATAGTAAGCAAGCAAAAGCAGAGTAAAGTATACATACACATATATAATTTTATACATATTACATGTATAATATTATACATATATAAAATTAATATTATATCATATAATATATATCTATATATATATATGAGAAAAAGAAATACGTATCTGTGTGTGTATATGTGTAACATTTTAAAAACAAGCAATAGAAAAATAAATCATAAAATTTGGAAATAAATGATTACCTATTAGTCATAGGAAAAAATAGGGTGAAGGAGATATGAAATAGAAGCTAGACTACTTTAAATATATTTTGTTTTATAGATTTGACCTTGGAACCATGTAAATATTTTATAAGATTACATCTTAAAAAAGTAATCCAGGAAAATAAAATGAAACAAATAATCCTAAATGTGAATAGTTTGCATAACAACACAGAGTGAAACAACTCTGGGATTTAAAACTTCAGCTTGATTAAAGGTCTCTGGTGTGTGGGGCCGTATTCCCTGGAGCAATAAGAACTATTCCCTGGAGCAATAAAAACCCACTTAAACTCTTTTCAGGAATCCTGTTGGTGGTGAAAGTGTTGGTCTTTTTTCTGAGATGCGTGTGTGTTGCATGATAGAACCAATATATAATTACATGATAATGTATCATTCCCAGTGTCTTTGAAAACCAGGATTCTCAGTTTTGGGAGAAAGGAGGTAATGTAGGATTAAAGATGGTCAGCAAAATCTCTATAATCCTGAATTTGAATTGGGAGTATTAATATGAATTCCTGATATATTTATCTTAAGAAATAAACATATTTCCTGTCTCTGTCTATTAAAAAGACCTAGAAACAAATGAGTAGCTAGTCAGGACAGAGCACCCCGAGGCCCAGAGTGAGCTCCAGAAACACCTTTTCCCACTAAAAGGAACAAGGCTCTTTGGAGAAACAGCTGAGTCTGTATTTAGAGCAGGAAATGCACAAGATGTGCCTGGAACATCTTGTCACACCAGAAAGTTATTGAAGACTACTAGGATTGCATCTAAAGACGAGACAGTCAAATGTTAGAGGCTCCCATGGGCCAAAAAATGGAGAGTTTGAAAATCCATAACAATAGTAACTATAATAGATTAAAATGCATCACATATGTTTAAATTGGTGAGTTCACATTGATTCTAAAAGAGAATAATTGGTCCCACTTAAAGGAGTCTGGAGGAGCAGCCCCTACTGGCGGCGCTCACTGGCTGGGCCCAGGCTGCCCGCCTCTCCGCCCGCTCTGCCCGCTCCCAGGTCTGGACTCGCGTGCTTTCAGGATTATAGAGATCCTAAATTCAGGATTATAGAGATCGCCTTTGTTAGTTTCCGGGGTGGGCAGAGGTGCTTTTTCTCTGGTGCCTCCTTGATGTTGGAGCCCTCCTTAGACCTTCTTGTAATAAGCAAATTGTAATCCTCTACACCTCCTCCTACAACTGGCTTAACTTCATGACTATCTGACAGACATTATAACAGTATGGCTGCTCAGTTGGAGCAAGGGTTCTGCAGAGTACATGGCATTTTGCTCCAGAGGAGATCGCTCAGCCAGTCTCAGAAAGGTCATAAACTACGAAACTCATCCGCAGGAAGAAGGCAGCATATGTGTTATGTGAGCAAGCAACACCATCCTGTCATGAAGGAGAAATGAACAAGGGAGTTGAGGGTTCAAAGCCAAGGGAACAGAAGACCAAGAGGGCACAACATGCAAAGGGGGCTCCAGGTGCTCCTTCAAGCTCAGCAGCGATTTTGGGTAGGATGCCAGCTACCTGGATGTAAATCCCGTGCAGAGAATGCCATGGCACTTTGCACACCTCCATTGTCCACTGGACCAAGTCCTCTCGCCCACTGTGTGTGAAGTCCCCTTGCACACACAGTGTGTACTTCTTGCACTGCTGCCACCTGCAGTTTGCATCCAGCCTCTGGCCTATCTCCCCCACCACGTGGTCAAGCTCCCTGGACCTCAGCTTCGTCCAGTTCAGCATTTAAAATGCAGAGAGCCCGGCTTGACCACCCTCGGAGTTTAGTTGCCTAGGCATCCAAAATCTAAAGGGTCTTTACCTTATTGTATTTGCAGTGCCCCTTCTTGGGCGGCAGACAGCAGAGCTTTCTTAAAAAGTCCAAGCACCTCCTAGCCACCGCCTGCCAGCCCTGGCTGAGTTCTGGGTTTCCACTGCTGCTCCTGGTGCTGTGACTGGACGGAGAGTCTCCAGGGTGACACTAGGGGTCTGTGCTCGGGAGTGGCGGTCCTGGAGCCTGGTCTGGGTGGGGGTGGGGGTGGTCCTGGACTCAGCAGCTGACTCGGAAGTGGTGGTGCTAGAGGCCAGGATGGCTGAAGGACTGGCAGACTCCTGGGCCTTCTGCCCCGATTCGTGGTCCATAGGCTGCTGCTCTGCCTGCTGGAAACCTGAGCACGCCGGCTGAACCTCCTGGGCTGGGGAGAGACTACGGCTCTGGAGCGCAGGAGGATGGAAGGGCTTTACCTGGACGGCGTGACACTGGACTTCTGGTTTTTCTGTGTTTAAAATACGGTATGTGGCCATGACGTTATTATATGTTTTCTTTGACGTGTCCTTGGTGTCTTCCCAGTGAAAGCCCAGATTCAGCATCTCTTGTATTACGCAGGGGTCTATGACATCACTGGGTGACTCAACATAAGGCTTGAGTTCCTCCTCCTGGCCCATGTTTAGCCAAGGATCCGGCATGATACCTTTCAGATTTTCTCTCTTCTGGGGGTTGAAGGGTAGTAGTTTTTTAAGGAAGTTTTCCACCTTAAAGGATAAATAGAATGGCACCATGTACTCCCCACTGAGGACCTTCTTCTGCAGCTATCCCCAGTTCATTCCCTTGAAAGGGACAGTGTTCGTGAGCGTCCTGGACAGCAGCACTCCCAAGCTCCATGTGTCCGCAGCAGGACCATCATATTTTGGCCCGGGGAAGAGTTGTGGGGCTGTATACACTGGCCTGCCGCAAAACGTGCTCAACGGATGGCCGTGGAAGGACATGCCAAGTCCAAAGCCTCAAAGTTTAGCCTTCCTCTGAGTGTCCAACAGCACGTTCCTCACGGAAGAATACAGCCTCTATGAAGCAGACCTACCAAAAAAATAAAAAATAAAAATCAGAGCTGAAGCTGATTAAACCCAAGACACCCAATTTCTAATTTACAGGAAAAACAGAAGACAAAGAAACATGTAAAATGAGACCACCGGGATGCAGTCTGAAAACTCAAGAAATTCAATGCTGTCTGGATTTTGCTTCAAAATAATGCAAATGGAGTGGAGGAAGCGAGTGGGGGTATATATAAGACAACATTGGCCATGAATTCACAAAGGTTGAAACTGAATAATAGGTCCATTTTTATATGCCTAAAATCTTCTTGTATATTCTTGTATATCTTCGCACATACTTGGAATTTTCCATAAGAAGAAGTAACACCTACTCTATACCAGGGACTAGGCTGGCATTGACACCCCTAAGCCATGAATTGGCATCACAGAAAAACAGTCAGAACTTCTCCTTCATGACCTGCACATGTGGGAAGGGAGAAGAATTTGGTGGCGACGCCCTAAACTCTCCCTTCACTTGATGAGATGAATATGCAGTTTCCTTTGCCAAATTGGAAATTGAGAGCAGAAAGCAGCCCGTCTAAACTGCTCCTCCGAGGAGTTTGTTGAAGGCCGGAACCATTACTCAGGGTCCAGCTGCACAGCATTCTTACCCACCCAGAAACACATGCAGATATGTGCGAGATCAAAATAGGTCCACATGTGTGTTTTAACAAAGAACAACCAGACAAAAGCCCCACAGATGTATCTGACCTCTCCCTTGGCCTCTGGGCCTTCCATGGAAATGTGAACTTTCCTTTGACACTCCTATGACACCCTTTGGCTGTTAACAACAGTCCTACAGAGAGTGGGCAGTGCCCTCTGGCTGCATCAGGGGCAGGGGGCCCAGTGTGCTAAGTTGCTGGCATTCACACCACAATCTCCTCTTAGTTCTTAGCTCCACCCCGTTTGCAGTTCAGCTCCATGATCCTTGAGGGTAGAAACATAAATTCAGCTGCACAGCCCCTTGCCCGGAGTGGTGACATTTATCAAACATGCCTGACATATTTTCCCAAGGAATTCGAGAGAAAATGTCTTATCAGAGAGAGACGTGCAGCACCACAGAAATGCACAGCAGCAGGCAGAGCATGGGTACACAGTCCTCCCTGGGCTTGTACTTGGCTTGCAGCAAGATCCTAGGAGGATCTGTACGGCTATCTATTCATTCAAGCTCTTACTGAGCCTAAGCTTTAGAAACTCTGGAAGATGTAAGGAAGAAAAAGACAAAGTCTTTGCCCTGAAGAGCTGTTAGGCAACTTCAGTTTAGGTCAGGGTGTGATCCAACCCTAAGTTCAGAGGGGGTAAAGACAATCCTAACTATGCTGATGAAGTGACAAGAAGTGAAGTCAAGTAGACCTTAAAAGATGAATAAAATTTCCCATTTCAATAGTCAAGAGACTGGGGAAAGGAGGCCAGGAGAACAGAGCAGGATTCCTGGTGGAGAGGATATCTTGAGCAGACATGCAAATAGGATTTTATAAAATCTTCTGCAAGAATAATGAGTAAAACCATTGGTGGCTGGGGACCTCCATAGACGCAAGGAGCACAGGAGCGCAGAAACTAACATGGCCTATTTAATTTTCTTATCGCTATTCACTGGTCTTGCAGAATGCTGGTGATCTCCTCTGTAAAGAAAGATAAAAAGCCCAGGGGTCAAATCAGTCAACTATTGCTTGATCACAGATTCAACAGGTTAACCAATCCTGAAAGTAGAACTTGAGAATTTGGTTAAAATGATGTGGGGCTCAGCCCCACTTATCCATACAGAAGATGCTGTTTGTTAACCTCTTGAATCCAGCTCCTGGTGTGTGGCATCACCAATAAGGGGCCCCTGCCAGTGGTTCCAACGTAATTGCTGGGAATCAGACTCAGCAGACCCCCAGGATGGCACACACTTTGCCCAGGATAACTCCAGGAGCCTTCCTCACCGCCACCTGTCTTCACCCTTCTCCCCGTCACTCCTGAGGGCCAAGTGGCTTGCCTGATTCCCACATGGACAACATCCTTTTGGGAATGATTACTACTCCTATTAATGCCCCCTGATTATATTCCTTTGCTTATCACCATGTTAAACTCTTCTTGATGGAATCGGAGTCACCCTTTGGCTTCAATATGAGAGTAGGGGGACATCACCCAGAAGGATAAAAACGGATTAAAAACTACCCTTTAAGGAACAGGACAGGCAGGTTGGTTACAGAGTGTGCAGTGACCATGCTGCTTGTCTCTCCAAAATCAGTTCCCCCTGCCTTAGTAACAACCCTGATTGCCATTCAGGTATCCACACCACCCCCATGCAGTCTTCATTTCTGGCAACATGTAGGTGAATATTCCAAAAACATTCACAGACAAATCTGAGTTGTTCAGATCCTAGTTCCACTGTGTATTAGATGTATATCCTTGCCTAAATTAATTGCCTGTTTGAGCCTCAATTTCTTCATCTATATAACAGTATAAAGAAATTATATATTCTGTCAAGTTCCTGGTATACAATAAGTACTTTTGAGTGCTGTTATTCTTATTATCAGTCATTAATCCCTCCATAGGGATTGGTTTGCCAGATTGCTTCTTAGTGTTAGTTACATCCAGGAGAATGCTACTCAGCTATCTGAGATGCTGACCCATTTCCTATTTCAATCCTATTCACTAATTTGGCTCCTAATGAATGAACTGCGGTGGGTTGGGTCATGAGCCAAGACCAATCCAAAATGGTTGCTGAGTTGAAACTCTCATTGCATTATGCCAATTTCTGAAATACGGATTTATTTATTTCCTACCAGTCTGTATCCATCAGAAGCTAGCTAATATAACTCATTTCTGGGTATTTCCTTCTTAAAACCTAAAAACTATTGTGAACAGTTGCCCAAATCACACAAATAACAATGTATACCACTCAGTGGGCTCTTATTATATAGATTTGAATTCTTATATTGCCCTTGCAGAGTTCTTATCCCCATTATACATCTAAGGAAGGAACCGAAGCTCAGAGTGGTTAAGTGACTTGCCCAAGTTCTCCCACCTAGTAAGTGTCTAGGCCAGGATTCAAAACTATGACTGTCTGACTCCCATGATTCTAAGCTACCTCCCTCTTCTATTACTCCTTTGGTGTGTGTGTGTGTGTGGGGGGGTGTCTTCTGGGTCCAGAGCAGCTGGCAGAATTCTAGTTTACTTTATGTACTGCTCATGAAGCCAATTAATGACTGACTGAGCAAAGTCAAGAGTAGGAAATGAGAGGAGACACTCAGGAAGGAGAGCCACAGGAAGGAAGGAAGGCAAGAAGGGGGGGAAGGAGAAAGAAAAGAAGGGAGGGAGGGAGAAAGTAAAGGAGGGAGGGAGGAAGAAAGGAAAGGAAAAGGGAAGGAGGGAGGAAGGAAGACAGGAAGGAAAGAAAAGAAGGAAACTGCTTTCTCTTACCTCGCTAATAAGTGACTCAGAGGGTTATTTGCAGCTGGCTTGTCAGTGACGGGGGTGGAGGCCATGGCGGCTGGTGGAGTTCATCACTATCACTCACTAAGCATGTGCCTTCTGAGGAGGGGTGTTGACAGCACCATTTCCACCTCAGGGGGCGGGGCACTTCCTACTCACAGGGAAGAGCACATGTGAGGGGTGTTGGACAAGAATGCTCTACAGAATGCATGAAGAAGCTGCATGCCCCACAAGAAGAGTCACTCCAAAATGCTGTGGAGAAAATGGGACCAAGATGTGTCAGATACTCACAGAAGGCTGCCAGAGATCCATTCGAGTTCCCATTTCTGACCCACCCTCTGTGTACCTAAAGCTCTGCTTCACAAAGGCTGTAGTTAGAAAGCAAAGAAGTTTTACAATTGGCACGTTTCTGTAAACACATAGATTTAATTCCAGTTTTACAGCTCAGCTACTCCCTGTAACACACAGTCCATAAAGGATTTACAATGTGATTCGAAATCTATTACTTGTTACATTCCCTGACCTCCATGGAGGTAAGATGGATCTAGGAATTTGGTCAGAGTTCCAAGGAAACAGCTAAGATTAAATAGAAACCCCAGAAACTATAGCAATAGCAAGAACCCCAAATGGGACATGAAGAGAACGGGGAACCTCAAACAGAAGTCCCCCAGATGAAGAGCATCAAGGATACAGAGGGACAAGCTCGGGAACACAGGAGGACTTGGGGGGCTCCCTTACATGACCAGATAGATGTTTAGCCTAACTCACAGCCTACATTTTTGTAAATTTGTTTTTCCAACACTCCCCTCAGAAAACACCTTCGTTTGGTATTCAGCCATGGATGTAAATGGCCACTGCTTTGTGTCATCCAAGCTTCTCCAGCAGTAACCTTCACCCCGGGACATTTCTCCCAGTGCTGCCTTGGTCAGTCCTGGGTCCTGTGATATAGAGACTGCACCCAACATGCCTTCACAGCTCAGACCCCTCAGGGTAGGCAGCCTGGAGAAGCCCAGAGGTGGCAGAATCCCTTGGTTGGCTCTGGAATAAGTTCAGGGGTAGACTCAAGATTGGTGGAATCTCAATCTCCTATAATTTCTAGCGCTTTAAAAGAAAAAGAATGCAAAATTACAAATACAAAATCAGATACAGAGCCTTGGGAGGGACCTGGACAAGAAGATGTCTTCAAAGCTGAAACCTACCTTTATATTAATAGTAAAACCCATTTCTACCCCAACCCGTGTTCTGACCACCTGAGATCTTTGATGGCTTCTGTCTGGTTGGAGAAAGCAAGGCTTAACCTAATTTCCTTGGCACACAGAGATGCCTAATGTTGATTTTCAAGTTCAGGGTAGAAATTAGAAAAATCAGAGTATAAAAAGAAACTCGATAAGGCTCGGGACTGTTAATAGATTGAAGCACTGGGTTATTGATTCAAAGTAATCGTTTTAAAAGATAATTTTTGAAGCTGTGATTGTACAAAATAGTTACAGTTTTAAATAAACTTATGAGATATTGGTTACCAGCATACAGCATGTCACATTGATAGGTTTGTGCTAATGCTTCTATTATTCTTCAATCCCATAAACCCCTAGAGATACAGATCACCCATTGCCTTGGTACCCAACACCTGAGAAACCGAGCTATTACTGAGCTACCCATCAGTACACTGAATTCTGCCTTTTGCCTTTAGAGCTGGCCTGGCTGCCAGTCGAGCAAGTCTCAGACAGGAAGCACATCTCATCTGCTACTTACATTTGATCCTTTGACTACTGAAACTGCTGCGATATGAAAAGTAGAAGAAGGAAACTAAACAATGAGCCAAGTAGCCATATCCAGCAGGAACTAACAGCCACATGCCAATGTAGGGGATGGAGTCTATGCCCTCAAAAGTATAGGCAGAATCCTCAGACCAGAGTTGGCCATGTAAACAGGGGCTTCAGCCCAGATCCCCAAACAACCTTCATTTAAGCTCAGCCTCTCCAGGCTGGGTGGCTATGCATTGGACTCAGCTGATAGAATCCCATAGCGGTGAGACCTGGATCAAAGAACGTGTCCTCTAGGCCTTTGTTATTGGAAATCTCAAGCCAAAGAGAGAACTGAAACTACTAATTAGGGATGCAGCAGCGTGTCAGGAAACCAAGTGTGACCCTGGGAGGGGTAGAGTAAGGTTCTGGTTGAGAGGAGACTCAGGCCAATAGTTGGAGAGCAGTGGAGGAAGGCAGACACACCCAAGAGAAGGAAGGGACCAAGATAGAGGCTGCCAGCTGCCCTTGGCCCCAGGTCCTGAGGAGTCAGTGTCTCTTCAGTGGCCAGAAACAGTTCTCCAAGGGCTGGAGCTGGGCGGCCATCCAGCTTCAACCACCGAAGCGTGCAGGGGAGGCTGGGACCATCCTTCTGACTCCTGTTGACCGGAAGGGAACAAAAGTGTTCTAGGGAGATCTCTGCTCATATCAAATCTTCTCACTTTGGAAACTTCTTGCTGGCATTTCCTGGTTGTGTCTGTCTCCTCTCACCGGATTGGAAGGCCCCTAGGAGAACATGCCTTATCTAAATAATAACTTCCTCCTGTTGCACTCTTACTGTGTGTTAGGAATTGTTATAGGTATTTTACCTTAAATTGTCTCACTTAACCCTCCCAATGCCATTTTATACCTCAGGAACCCAAGGCTCAGATCATAATTTATTTGCCTAAGATAGCACAGCTAAGTAAGTGGTGTAACTAGCACACACCCCAAAACGTCTGAGTCTAAAAGCCATTCACTAAATGTTTGTCAACTTCATTGAATATGTTCTTACTGAATATGAAAATACAAATATAGTTAATGCTTGATTTGCAATGATTAAAAATAATACTAAAGCAGTTAATCCAAAACTCATTAACATTTGACCCCCAAATATACTTTTGTTCATATATTTGAACCATATATTTGAATATGTATGTGTTTCCTATTATAAAAACTTACAACTCTAAAAAAGTAATAAAGATACTTAGCAGAGGAACTCAAAATTATGAGTTTCCCAACTCTGATTTTCATTCCTGGGCCTGCTTCTGCTCTCCCTCTGAATTTTCTCCACATTTTACTTCCAGCCTTGAGCTCCCTTGAGCTTCCAGATTCACATATTCAACCGTTTACTTGATATCTCCACTCGGATGGTTAACAGGCATCTCAGAAATCACCCACCACAGAATCCTGTGAACACCACCCTTACAACCCATTCTTCTCCCCATCGTCACCATCTCAGGAAATGACATCATTATCTCCTCAACTGCACAAATAAAAACCTTTTGATGTCACCCATGATTCCTTTTTCAGTCCCTCCACAGCCCATCTATTGCCAATTCCTGTTGGTTCCTCCTCTAACATATGTCCTGGACCTCACGTAAGCCATCATCTGTTTAGTGGGTTCGCAGACGAGGCCTCCCACCTAGAAAGTGGGTAGCCCAGCTAGTGTATTTTCTTGATTTCTATTTCAGTTATAAAACTGTTAGGAGAGAAATGCTAATGTTTCCCAGGGATAGCTCTGCACAGAAGAGGGGAATTGTCCTTTCTAGGTCTATGATTCTGATATAAAATTTAAAATGCTATGCATTCCATCACCAAAATATTTTCTGGTCTATCCACCAATTAATTCAGTATGACAAAATTCCCCTCTTGGGAAAGTCATTTACTATTTTAGGTGAGTTTTTGTTTGTTGTTTATTTTTTGCCTTTCTGATGTCAACTGTTTTTTTTTAAAAAATAATAAAACTTTAAGAAAATAATATAGATATATTATCTTTACATAAAAACAAAAGCTAAAGGTTAACTCATTTGACAAGAATTTGTTTTTTAATGAAAAGGTGATCCTAAAGTAAACTGGGCAATCACTAACTCCCTTAACAGCATTAAATAAATTCCTCTTCTGTGAAGTATCAGCACTGTTTATTTCTCCATGCCCTCAAAGGCAATCTGGATTTTCAGTTAGCCATCACAGAGGTGAACTGAAATGGGAGCTGTAGTCGCTGGTAGATTAATTATCTTTTTTTTTCAAATATTTTTAACTCACGCTTCCAGTTATGCAATTGACCTTAAAAAGTAGATCTTAATATCTTGGAGTCCATAACACTTTGGGTCAATTTGTGATGTGTGTGTGTGTGTGTGTGTGTATGTGTGTGTTTAATCTTACCCAGAATTCCTTAGTGCTCTGCTGCTGCTCTGTGTGAATTGATGGGCCCCAAGCAATACTGCAGAACTATAGATAGGACTGCTCCAAGGCTGTGGTCTTTCACATACATTCCTGGGAAATGTAACCCGTGTGCTTTCCAATATCATTTCTCTTAGACTACAGACACGAATTAATTTTACTTTGAAAAGAACACATGCACTTTGGTTTATATTAAGATTAATTTGAGGTGTAGTAAGAGAGTAGAGCCATTTGGAATCAATATTTACTAACTCTAAATGTCTATTATACTGCGTCAGACTTAATGCTTAAATTCTAACTTCATTGTGACAGGCTTCTTTCTGTTTACATTTCTAAGATCGAATAAACCATCACCTCCTCAGTGGTCCCTCTTGAAGAAGAAACACAGCTGGCTTGAAGTTAGTTTTGGTCCCTACTCCCTCCTTCCTTACCTTTTTTCCCATTGTAGATTAAAAAACAAACAAACAAAAAAACCCCACGAAAACATAGTTCTGCTCCCAGCCCAGCTGCTGGGGAAATATAAACTCTTATTGGCAAGTAAATTAAACATATAAATATCTGCAGTTTATTTGATTCAAAATTTGTAGGAGTGGACTGGGGGTCATAGAGTGATTGGTAATTTGATTTTACTGCATTAGTAATAGAGAATACCTATGGTTGTTTTTCTGTCAGTTACATGAGAAGCTACCAATTAATGGTTTAAACTTTAAAAACAACAGCAGCAATACCTGCCTTTTCATTATACGTGACCCACAAAAATATTATAGAAAAAGTAGATTTCTCACTGGGAGGCTGGGCCCACCATTTGATATATTAACGAGACAGCATTTTCTTAGATTAGATGGAGTGCAATGGTTTAGGGCTCTATTCAACTTCTTGGATAACTGAGAGGGGTAATTCTAATTGAGTAGAGAATTTCATTTCCAATCTCAGTGCGCTAAGTATGGAGATAATTTCCTAAAACGAAAGACTAGTTTGAAGCAACTTTGATTCGTGGTTAAATAGAGCAGGACGCAGCTGTGGTCAGATACAACTAAGGGAAAGAAATAAGGTGGTCTGCAATTGTAGGTATAAATTAAACTCCCTGTGGTTAGGTGGTTTTTAGGGCTGTAACTTTGGGTTTAAATGACTCACTATTAAGTATGGAAAACGGAGTTGACTAAGCCAGAGATTCAAGGTAATAAAGTTGAAACTTCAAGGTTCCAATGTGCATGCATTTGCTTCAATTTGTCTTCCACAGATCATTCATCCAGACCCCTTTTGTTTTCTTTGTTAAATCTTCAACATTTTTCAGAGGTGCTGTGAAGCTTAGTGGTTCTATCAGGGGAGACAGTGGTACATATTGATGAAAATCAGAAACTTAAGTTTGAAAACCTGTTTTCATCACTTTTCAAGATGTATAACCATTTTCAGCTTTAATTTCTTCATCTATGAAATAGAGGTGATCGCTCCGTGTATGCAGCTATCTCACAGTTAAATGAGATGTTACTTTCCATGCCTGACAGACACATAGAAGAATTCAGTGAATGGTAGCTGTATCAGTCTCACTGGAAGGTTGTCTTCCTCCCTTCAATCAGTTCTTCATTTTAGCCATAGAACTGTCTGAGAACACCAAGAGAGAAGATTAAGACAGAGAGAGAAGGAGCAGCTAGAAGAGCTCATTCAAACCTAGAGACAGAGCTCCATCACTGTCCTATTCGGGTCCTCCAGTGGTTTCCCTTCACACCTGGAGTGAAAGTGTCCTCAAAGTCCCTTCCTGATCTGCACTCTTTCCGCAGCCTCTCTGATGTCATGTTCTCCCACCTATCTCCCTCATCCCTTCTGCTCGATCTACATTGGTCTCCTTGTTGTTCCTCAAACATTCCAAGCATCCTTTCTTTCTGTGTTGGGAAAGGGAATCTGCTGTTCCCTTTGCCTGAAACACTCTTCAGATCGGCTGGCTTGCACCCTCAGTGCTTTTCCTTCTATGCTTAAATGCCTTTCCCAAAAGACTTTCCCCACCACTTTAGAAAAAACAAACAAAACAGCACCTCCATTCTCCATCTCCTTTCCCTGTTTTATTTTTCCTGTAATACTTAATACCACCTCATACTAAGATGTGCTTATTCATATATTTTTTTCTCTCTTCCTCTAGAAGTAAAGCTTTATTGGGGCAGTGTCTTTTTATTTGCTGCTGTATTCCCTGGGCTTAGAATCAAGCATGACATTCAGTACATGCTCAGTAAGTGTTTGTGAGATGAATAAGTGAATACCAGACAGGGCAAATTCTCATTGATCAGGGTAAGCTTTGGTGTACACCAGAATCACCTGGATGCCCATTTCTGGGACCATTCCTAGAAATTTTGATTCATTGGGTCAGAGATGGGGCCAGGGATCTGCACTTTAACAAGCATCTCAGGTGATTCTGCAGCAAACAGACCAGACTTTCAGAAACATTACTGGAGACATGGAGCCTATTAAATCATACCAATGAAAAGACAGCATATCATAAGTACCCATTGTTTTTAATGCAAATGGGGTGGTTGGTTAGGTAGAACTTCACATTTCTTTTAGCAAGAGCTGTTTGTTTAAAAGTTGCCAAGGAATGCTCTATCTAGGAAGAGACAATAAATTGACTTGGAGTAAATCTTTGTTCTGAGAAGAATTCCTTGACTGGCTTCTCTTTGGTCCCTTACAGCCCATAGGCACCCACTGCTGCAGGAGAGGGAGGGAACAAACAGTTTTTGAGGCTTGACAAAGGCTGCTCTCCCGTGCAGACATTAGTAGAGAGGTCCACTGTATTAGAGCGTCTCTGAGGGTACAGGTTTGGGAAGGAACTCCATGAGGCTCCAACTGCAAACTCATGGGGAGAAAAAGGGGAGTCCTAAAGAAGGAAAAGACAGGGCCCTAGAACCCATCCTAGAGCCTGAGCCATCCAAGGAGGACAGGAGGTGCAGAGAGGGAAGACGATCTGAAGGCTCGTATTGAAATCCTCCCTGCTCCTGTCCCATGATATTGGGCTCCTTGGGAACAGCTAAGCATTGAATATAAAGAGTTATAACTTTGGGAGCCTGTGTTGTGACCCCGTTCGCCAAGTATAACACTAAGGAGTATTATTCTTCTTCAAAAATCACTTTGACCCTGTGCGGGAATTTGTACTAATTTTTGTTTGTTTTCTTTTTGTGTAGCACATCCCAGCAAAGAGTTGCTCAATTTACCTTTAAAAGGGTTAGAGAGAGGACTCTGAATTTTTGGAACTCCCCACACCTCCTGGGCCTTGGTGAGTTTGTGGGGCACGAAGTATACCATTCCTAGTTGAAATGTCCAGTTCATTTAGCATGGTAATAAGAAACAGTTTCTTCTCTGTGCTGGCTTTCTCATCTTGCTGTCCTTCCTGCTAGGGGATATGAATATTACAGTTCATGCTACTTGTTTGTGCCATGTAGTATTTTAAACAAATGGTGTAAATTTAAGAAATCTAACTACTAAATCATATTGTTGTCATCCTGGAATTTTTAAGTCTTTGAAAGCAATAACAGCCTTGTCTGTGTGTTGGTGTATATCTTCCAAGAGAACTATGGCCGTTTCCAAATGTCACCACTTCGCATTTTAATCTCCCACACCATAAACTCCTTGGCTGGGTACTGGGTGAGTGTTAACATAAAAGAAAAGCTGGTAAATTTAATACCAGGATCCTTTACTCCTGTCTTCCTCCTTTCCCCCCTAGATACTTAGGGTGCACACACACACACACTCACACACACACACACACACACACACACACAAACACAATGGAGTGCCCTGTGCTAAAAACAGAGGTCAGATAGAATAGGTTCTTCCCAGTTTTCTTAGGAAGCCCCCCTTGCCTTCATTTGCAGACTGGAGCTCACAGGACATCTTTGACTAACAGTCAATAACAAAGTGTAAAGCCACAGAAATGAGATTTGCACTCAAAGTTTTCAACCCAGGATAATTTCCCCCCCTTTTTAAATAGCTATTATTTATTGAGGACTTACTAAGTACTGTGCTTTGTGCCAAGCACTCTGCTTGGTGTTCTTCATGCATTAACGCATTTATCCCCAACCTCTGTAATACACATATTATTTCTATTTTGTGGGTGGGAAAACCAAGGCAGGACCCTGACGCTTAGAAACTTCCCCAAGTTCACAGAACCAATAAGTAGCAGAGCTGGAATTTGAACCCAGACCTACTGTATATTACATAATACTGCCATTTTGCCACCTTCCTCAAGATATTATAGTTTTATGGAAGAAGCACTTGATTTGGAGTAAGAAAGCTTTGATTAAGTGCCAGCTCTGCCTCCGAATGTGAACTTGGGCAAGTAATTTGAGCTTTTTCATTTCATCTCCATCTTTTCTGTCTGTAATATCCCACCAGGATTATTGAGAGGTTCACGTATGGAAAATCACTTTGTAAACCGAGGTGTGCTCTAGTGACATTATCATTATCGTTGAAGCCCATTTTCTGATGGTACACATGCACCATGTGCCTTTCCTTTAGCTTGAATGGTACACATGCAATGGACAAAGGCCTGTAATAAAATAGTTCATGAGCCTTGTGGTTGGATTTCACGTCAAATGAGAGAATCCCAAAAGTTGTGAATCTGAGGTCAAGATATGTGTGTTACAGGGTGACAGGATTTTTGAGTCTGTGCATCATACTTCCCAGAGCAATGTCTGCAAGGAAGGCATTGCACCTTTCCAGGAAGGAGGAGAAATGAACCGACTCAGTGCCTCCCTAACTTTATAGCACAGTAATTCTTTCTGAACAGAGCTCACAGCACACTGTTTAGAGTCTTTGAAGAGAGTGATGATGTGTGCCAAATGTCAGCGCAACTAGAGATATCCTTGCCATTGTAAGAATGCATCAACATAAAAATTACAACTGACATTTGTAATTTGTGAGTTTTGCTCCTCAGCCAAGATTTTCACAAGCTCCCACCCCAGTCATCCACAAAAATTAACCTCTGTTTCATTTATTATTTTGGGTGAATATAGGAGTAAAGGTTAGCATTCTAGCACACAATGAAAAATATTTCCAGACTCAGTTTTGTTGGGAATTACCCACTATTCCTCCAACCTGTAATCTAAGTGCCAGAGCCCTTGTGTGGTGAAGCCTTGAGCCTTTCCTTGTTAGAGCTGGTAGCACATTCAGTAACTATCTCCAGCGAGGAATTTGATAGAGACTACTAAACCAGGTCTTCACAGACACAAGAAAGCAGAAAATTGAGACAATATACCAAATAATTAAAGGCAAAAAATCCCAACTTTTTATTCATCAGATACAGGTTGAGAATGCTTTCAGAATTCCCTTTAACTCTTTTTACTGAATCGTTTTGTTTTGGAATATCTGTATAAAGACCTTTAATGAAGTCAATAAAAAGCAAAGTGGGGAGGCAAAGGAATTCTGAATGTAAAATACAGAATATATCTGGTATTTGTTATATCAGCTCCCTGACTCCATGCAGAACTATTTGTTCTGCATAAATAGTTTGGGGACTATTTGAGATCAAATTTATGTTTGGAAAAATTGGAAGCTTATTTTTGATTTATATATATATACATATATGCAAACAAAGGTGTAAATACTACCAGACTATACTCAAGAAAATCCTTGTTTTTCACTTTTCACATGGGGCAAAGGAGCTTTTTCTAAAACTTGAGCCTGAGATCCCAAATGGGGCTCGGGACGGTAAACCTATCTCTATCTGTAAGTCAAGCTGCTCCTAAGGTCTTGTCTGGAGGTTTGACTCACAGGTGAACCAGTAATATTTGCTGTTGTAGGCTCTCCACAATCAATTCTGACCCCCATTAGATGTAATGTTCCCAATGATTCGTTACAAGGGGTATACATGAGAGAGAGTGGTTGGACCCATTCAACCAGACTTGGAAACAGATGTACTACCAACTCGAGCTTACCTTTTTTACAAAAAGGGCCCCTTAGGATACCACTTGGGTGCCTATTTTGAGAAATGAAAATCAAATAAGTTTAAATCAGTAAATAATCACCATTTAGATTTACTGGTTAACCTATAGCGTTATGTAATAGCATTTGGGGAAATTTTAACCTTTCAAAAGTTTTTTGGCAAAACAATGGGTGAGGTGAAGTTTTTAGGACAATGTATGGAAAAGATGGATGGCTGGTCTATATGTTGATTTGAGATCAAATTTATGTTTGGAAAAATTGGAAGCTATATTAGGTGGGTTTGATGCTTTGGGCAACAAACACTGCAAACACCAACCCAATCTAACTTAAAGAATGAGGACATTTACTATTTCCCGTAACTGGAAAGCCAAATGCAGGTGGGCTCCAGATGGGACGTGTCAGGGCTCTTTTTTTGTGTCTCACTGTCTGTGCCTTGCCCAACCCCTGTGTCAGCTTTACCCTTCACCGAGAGCAAGATGGCTGCCACTTTGCAAGTATCATATCCAAACATGACAACATCCACAGGGAGGAGAATCTGTCTCTTCTTGCTCTTCTTTCTGGGGAGCAAGAAAACCTTTCCCCAAGCCCCCCGCAACTGACTTCCCACCTTTCACTAAACAGAATTGGATCGCATGCCTGTTTCTAAACCAATCAATCAGACTCTCATGATTGGCTTAAACAGAATTTTCTCGTGGAGCTGATCTGAATGGCTCAAGGATGGATAACTGAGCAAAATCAAGGTTCTATTAGGAAAAAGGAAAAAGAAGGAGCGATGGATCTTCAGCAAGCAACCAACTGAGTCTGCTGCAGAAAACAGTCTTCACTGAGTCTGAATATGGCATGGTTAATCCTCTTGAGACAACATTACTGAGTTTACTCTGCAGAATTTTCTATCAGATTTGTGTGTGTGTGTGTGTGTGTGTGTGTGTGTGTGTGTATGAAGCATCATTTTTCTCTGACCTTGTGCTGCAATCTTGTTTCTTTTTTCTTTAGCAAAGACCACAATGGAAATCCTACTATAAAAACACTCCAGTGCTATCAGAGGATCAGACCATATAAGGTGCTAGGGACCTTTTTATTTTAAATAAGAAACAAAACTATTTATACTTTTACAAGGAGTCTGCCCTATTTTAGTAAATATTTGGCAAAGCTTCTTGATGAAAAGAGCAAACTGACCCTTGTTCTGCAGGGTTGTTTTGCCATAACTGAGATCGTTCATTAATTTTTCTGAAAATAGAAGCAGCAAGTGTGTGCTCTTTTGCACTGGGACTAAAGTAGTGCTTACTTGTAATTTGTTTTAAGCTGTATTTACGAAGGCATCATTGGTCAGGTGTCTTTTCAGACCTCGTTCTGAATCACAACTACCAAATGGTACAGTTGGAAAACAATCTCCTGTGGATGGAGCAGAGATGCATTAATCTGGCCCTGGAGAGTGTGGGTGTTTGACAATACATTTCAAACTGGATTTCAGAGGTCCTGGATTTGGTAACAAGCCCCAACTGTTTTGAGAAGCAGTAATTCCCAAGGTTATTAAACAGGGCACACTCTGAGAGAAGCGTGTTGAGTACCATATGTTTCTGATTCATTGACAGTTAACTCATTCTGTGGTGTGGGGTTGGTAGGAAACACTCCAGGCCCAACCACCTTTAGCTTCTTTAAAGGTATCCTCTTGCCAGCTGAATTTGGAAGGGTGTGGTACAGCTGCAGGGAGTGTTTGAAAGTCATTCTCAGAAACTTATTCGGATAGCCAGATTGGAAATTATCCCAAGATGCCACACAGCAGATTGGCCTGGGGCTGGCCAGCAGGCTGGGTGTAGGATTTGGACACGGCTTACCATCTGTCCTGGTCACAGGAAAATGTGGCTCTGTCTCCAAAGGTCTGGGCGCAGTTTCTGATCCTAAATCAAAGCTGCTCAGAAAAAAAGTGACCGGTCGATATCAAGGAAAGGAATTAGAATCCTAAAATTTCAGGATTGGAAATGGACTTAAAGATTACCTAGTTGAACCTCATTTCTTAGATGAGTCATCTGAGGTGAGGTGACTGGTCCAGTGTCACACAGTTAGCTGGTTTCCTGTTTATGTACTATTTCCTTGTTCTTTGCTCCTTCCCAGTTTCCACTGGCAAATCCAAAACTCAGCTTTCAGGTGGGTAACTCAAAGAGTCTGGAATATACTTGCTGCTCCTGATGCTCCACCACTGGCTAAAAATGAGAAAAATTAATGTCTTCGCCACATAGGTCCAGTAAGATTAAAGAATAGCCCACTTAGAACAGTGTTTGGCATGTGGTGAGAGCTCACCAAAAGTATCCATTGCCATTATTATCCTCTCTTGACTGTTGCCAGGAGGCAAAGTGATACAGTAGAAAGAGCTCCAAACTAGGAGATGGTAAGAACTTTCTTGTCCCAGCCATGTGACCATAGATAAGTCACCCCAAATCCTCAGTTTCCCCTGCTTTCCTCAGATGAGGATTTTATGTATGTGATGGTGCTTTGTTAGCCATAGAACTCTACAGCAGAGCTTCTCATACAGTAGTAGCGTGCATACAAACGACTTGGGGAGCTTGTTAAAACACAGTCTGTTTCCATAGATCAGGCCTTTCTAACCGGTTCCCAGGTGATGTGATGCTGCTGGTCCAGGGTCTCCTCCCTCCCCCCACCCCACCCCCGTTCTGATTGGATGTACCACATGAGGGCACATTCTGGGTATCAGGCTATCAGCAACCTCCAAGACCCTCAAATTGTTCAGGTGCAGCATCCACAAAGCAGTACAGATAAGCGCCATGCTGCTCCTAAAGATTCTACAAGAAGTGGATCTCTCTTGGTACCTAGTATCAAGGTCTTGCATGTTTATAAGTTTAGCCTTCAGTCTCAGGGCAATCTCACACCCTGCTAAATACTCTCCTGCAGATCTGGTGATTGACATCAGCATTCTAAAGCCCCTCCCCTAACCCTCTTTCTGATTCTTTGGCAGTTAATGCCTTCAGGCTACAGGTGGGCCATGTGCCAGAGGTTGCTATTGGAAGGACAGGTGTGATACCAGGGGACAGGTGGATAATGAATTTGACTCTCAGGCTGCGAGCCAAATTATGTTTAAAACAGTTTCTAGCCACCGTACAAGCTTTGGTGTGGATGGGGCATGAGTGAAATTAGAGGCAAAATCTAGCATAGCAGCCAGGAAAACTGTGAATAACAGGAAAGAGACTTGAAAGTGAAGTGTTTGCGTTTTAAGGAAACTGCAGAAATTTTAATGGGCCAACACAGCTGAGAGGACTTAATAGGCTCTAATTAAAAGTGGGCGGGTGATTCCGTGTTTGAAACATTACTTTGGGTACTTTTGGAGAGTCAGGAAGTTAGAAGAGTTTGGCGTTTCAGAATGACTTCTTTACCCAGGAGATGGGATGCAGAGATGATCATAAGAAATGTGACCTCAAAGTTTACTACTGGCTGTCAGTCTCTTCCTGTCTTCAGACAGTCTAGTGGTCGGCAAAAGATATGAAAAGGGGGCATTTGGGCAGAGAAATGAGACTGAAGGACAAAAGAGACCACCAGGTAACTCCTGCTTTTGCTTCAAAACTCAGCTCACCTATCATCCATCCAATCCCTCTCCTTGCCCCGCCCCGGGCTTGCTGTACCCCGAGGCCGGAGGCTGTGTCTTCTTGGTATCCCCAGTGCTCATCACAGGCCCGATTCCAGTAAACAGTTGGTTATGTGTTTCTGAAATGAGAATGAAGGACAGAGAAGAGAAAGGACAGGGAAGGAAGAAGAGGAAACCCAGGAGGAGAAAAGAAAAGGAAGAGATTGGCAAAGCTTTGGGAAGCCAGCCTTACATGGTTCCAAGAACGTTTTCCAAAATGCTTCCAATCCAGGCCCTATTAAATGGCTCTGCTTTCCAGCTTAGCTTGAGTGTGCATGTGTAGTAAAATTTTAAATGACGTCTGAGTCTGACTAAAACGTGACCGTCTTCAAGGCATCGGCTGTGGTCACCTGAGCTTAAATACGGGAGGAAGACCTGGCTGTACAGTTTCTAACTTGGTATTGATTCCGTTTGTGTTTAAGCCAGGTGACAGATAAAGCAAGCAGGACACAAGCCAGAGCAGATGTTATCCCCACTCCCTCAGAACCAGGAGGGCCTGATTCCTTAGCTGGCCACCTCCACAGTGGGGAACGGAAGCCACAGGGCCCCAGGGCTTGCCGACGCTGCATTCCCCAAACCTGCAACACAGAGATTGTGTTATTTTAGCCATGCTTCATTGGATAGCAAATATGTGAGCGGCTTTGTGAGGATCCGGGACATTACTGGGTCTTCACATTCACAGCTGAGCTGCCTCCACACCAAACTTAGTCACTCACACCAGGCACTGTTTGCCCTGCTGGCTGTGGCAGCGTTCCGATCCCCCAGCATATATAGGCTAGGAGTTGTGCTGAGCCAAGAGAAAAAGCTCACTTAAGGCTACATTTCCAAAAACCCTGGGGACTCCTTTTGCCCCAAACTTGTGTTGGCAATGACGGTTGCAAAACAGTTGCACAAGGAGTTTCCTTGGCACTCACACCACCGCCAGCAGAGAGAGGCTGTCTCCATGCTCACTCGTGTGTACCAGAAAATTAAGTTTTAAATGTCACCATTCCATGCGAACACAAGATGTGACTTTGGGTCCAAACTGTAACCTTTAGGCTGGCTTTTCGGCACTTATAAAACTCAAACATTGCTCGCAGTCTTCTTCGAGCCCCAGACTCTGGCATGAGTCAGTGGAGAGCTGTAATGCACCTTTATATAGACAGACTGTGTGTGGTGATTTTGTAAGGTGTCAGCTCATCCACATTGAAGCCAAGCCTCCCAGAATTCCCTTTCTCCTATCCGTTCCAGGTGAGATTTGGGAGGCCGAAGTGAGGCAGAGGCCATTCTTATGCTCTGAAGGTCAGTGTAGGCAGTAGGTCCCTCAGCAGCTCACATGTTGTTAGGCATCTGCTGGCCTACCTCGTGGGCACGGGGCTCTAGCTCCTCCGGGTCCTGGGCCAGGTATGTGTGCAACGCTGACAAAGAGCACCAGCTTTTGATGCAGGCCGCCCGCCTCCTAAAGGCTGGACACGGCGAGACAAATGCAGGTACCAGTCGTCCTCATGAGTTCCAGTTTGTCTCTGCTCTCCCTCAGTGCACATCCAGTTTTTAGTCCCTGCTTACCTACGTGCACTTCAGTCCCAACACCAGATGCAGGGACAACAGTCTTGCATAGTGTGGGGACAGAGCCAGGAGAGCAGTTTCCAGGCTCTCGCCCTCATGTGGAAAGGTGCTCACTCGGGTAGTAAATGGCCATCAATTGTGATTGGATGGCCATCAGCTATGGCTGGTTGGCCGTCAGCTGTAACCAGTGAGCCATTGGCCACTAATATAACTGCCGTGGCTACGCTAGCAGAAAATGGGGGCTAGCAAGAAGATGGTGGCTGAGCTAGCAAGAGCGGATTGCAGTTAGCAAGTGAGGTTGGTTGGCAGACAGAAGAGGACAGCAGGTTGCGGTTAGTGTGGCTCCTGCTTCCTGTGTCTCCAACCCAGCCACCAACAAGACTGTAGTGGTATGACTCCCCTACCTATGTCTCCGTGGGTGTTCCTTTTTGGCCTCACAGTGTCCTGCGTTCTTATGTGGGGAGCGGGAACTGACACCCCGCAGGCCGCCCTGCACGACACAGACTTCTCCATCAGGTCCCACAATTGCTTTAGTTCTAATCCACATTGTAAAAATCTCATCACAGGGGCCGGCCCGGTGGCTCAGGTGGTTGGAGCTCCGTACTCCTAACTCCGAAGGCTGCCGGTTCGATTCCCACATGGGTCAGTGGGCTCTCAACCACAAGGTTGCCAGTTCGACTCCCGCAAGGGATGGTGGGCTGCGCCCCCTGCAACTAGAAACTGCAACTGGACCTGGAGCTGAACTGCGCCCTCGACAACTAAAACTGAAAGGACAACTTGAAGCTGAATAGCACCCTCCACAACTAAGATTGAAAGGACAACAACTTGACTTGGAAAAAAAAAAAGTCCTGGAAGTACACACTGTTCCCCAATAAAGTCCTGTTCCCCTTCTCCAATAAAATCTTTAAAAAAAAAAAAATCTCATTACATATCACACATAGTAGTTTGGATTTTGATTGAACTGTGGCTGATACAATGTATACAGCCAGTTCCTTGGTACACACCTTGCAAGGGTAATGTGAATACATGACAGCTAATGTAGGGCGGGGCGTCCGGCGGGTCTCTGCTCCCGCTCCCCACATAAGAACGCAGGACATGGTGAGGCCAAAAAGGAACACCCACGGAGCCATAAGTAGGGGAGTCATATCACTATATTCTCACCGGCAGCATCCGCCTCTCTGCAATCCAGTCTTGCTAGCCCCCATCTTCTCTCTGCTAGCGTAGCCACAGCAGTTATATTAGTGGCCAATGGCTTACGGGTTACAGCTGACGGCCAACTAGCCACAGCTGCTGGCCATCTGATCACAGTTGATGGCCATTTACTACCTGAGCCAGCACCTTTCTATGTGAGGCCGAGAGCCTGGAAACTTTTTGGGGGCTTTGTCCCCATAGCTAATAATGTCCAACCCTAATTTTAGTCATGTTTGTTGTTCCCTTTCTCAATGAAGTCTTTCAAGAGTGTTGTTGACCAGCTGACCAAATTGACTGCTTTTTTTAGTACACGGGTCTTTTATTTCTTCCTTTTCCTTTTTTCATAGGAGTTGTTCCACATGGTTTCCACTCCCGGGAGATGACCTGGTCCTCTGAGAAGATCAGAGCCAGCCGATACAGAGCCACACCTCAAAATGTCCCAGCTTCACATCTCTCTGAGCAATAACTATCTTCTCTTGCCCATGCTGATCCCTCTTCCTGAGCCATTGGCCTAACTCCTCTCTCTCACTCTTTCGTGCTTCATCTTTTGCTCACTCTCTTACATCATCTCCCTTTCCACGGAATCCCTCCCTTTGTCCGCAAACAGATGCAGGTCATCTATTCCATTGTTAAAAGCACATTTCTTTGACCCTGCTGCTGCCTCAAACTATCTTCATATGTCCTTGCTTTTCATCAAACTCCTTGAAAGGGAAACTTGCCTCTACTGCCCAAACATCCCTTTTGTGTTTGACCCTTTGAAGCAGATTTTGATCCCCATCTTTCGTATCAGTGGTTCTGGGCCTTGGCTGTACATAGGAATCATCTGGGGCCCAAGATGCCCTTAAAGGGGGAAGCGGACAACGTTGTAAGCCTAAAACAATTTAAGAAAATAGAGAGGAAAATGGACATGTTTGCTACCCCCCAAATTTTAAAGCTTCCAGGTAATTATTTTGCTCTTAAAGAGCAACGTTTACATATTAATACGCAAAGCTGGTGAGAATAAGTTCGTCATTCATTGGTAATGACTGGGTAAATAGGTATAATCTCTTAGAAAAACAATCTAGCAAATTGTATCCAGAGACATAAAGATGTATGTCGTGCAGGGCGGCCTGCGGGGTCTCTGGTCCTGCTCCCCACATAAGAACGCAGGACACGGTGAGGCCAAACAGGAACACCCACGGAGCCATAGCTAGGGGAGTCAAAAACCAATATATTCTCACTGGTGGCTGGGCTGGAGACACAGGAAGCAGGATCTACATAATCTGCAACCCGCCGTCCTAACAGCAGTCCGCGCTTGCCAGCCGCCATCTTCTTGCTAGCCCCCATTCTTCCTGGTAGCGTAGCCACAGCAGTTATATTAGTGGCCAATGGCTCACTGGTTACAGCTGATGGCCAACTAGCAACAGCTGATGGCCCTCCAATCAGAGTTGATGGCCATTTACTACCTGAGCCAGCATCTTTCTATGTGAGGCCGAGAGCCTGGAAACTGCTTTCTGGGGCTCTGTCCCCACAATGTACATACTATTTATCTCATTATTTCTACTTCTAGAAGTCCTAAGGAAGTAGTTGAAATACTGAAGTAAACTAACGTCTTCAAAATGCTCATTGCAGCATTATTTATAATAGTGAGAGATTGGAAACAACTTAAATCACCAAAAAGAGAATAATAAAAGTATTCACGGTGCATTCAGTGCTTGGAATAGTAATATATAAATTAAAGAATAATTATGAAGACTATAACATGAAAAAATACTAATGATGTAATGATAAGTGGGATAAAAAAGCAGGACATGTAGTTATAATGTCGGTAAAGACATTGTATGAACCAAGCCTGGTTTTAACTAATGGTGTGGCTTTTCAAATGTCAATTCTATATTTTAATAATGAATTCTAACCATTGGAAATTTGGGTAAGTAGGCTTTAAACACCTCCCCCCTCTTTAAAACAAACACTCTTCTAGCTCTCTGTAAATTTTCAGTTTTGCCTTACTTGACTTTTTCAAATACATTTGGAAATAAGTTTAGCAAGCTGGTTTTGTCCTAATTGTGTGCACCCTAAACTTGAGTTTTGTAAACATGGCTCAAGATGATAACACAATTCCCTTCGGCCTCATCCCATTTTAGGGAAGCTGTTCTCATTTCCCCAGCTGGAAGATTTATGGGGGACATTTGACTTTATCCTCTGGTTTCAGTTTCATTGGCAACACGATTTCTCCAGTGAGTTATTTTTCTCTTGTGGCAAAAAGAAGAAATATTCAAGCTTGTGGCTAAATGCTAATCTAGAAAGCAATCCTAAGGGACATTGCTCTCAGCTTTTCCTGAATTCCCTGGGATAATAATGGACCATAATTATGTTTGGGGTCCCCATTTGGCCTGAGGAAAGGATTTGGGGTAAAAGAGAAAAGTGAAACTTTTATAGCTTCATTTTAATTTAATGATAGAAATATATTCCACAGTGAAACAAAACACATAAGTGACTGCTTGGAAATACAAAGATGGTCTCTGAGACTTTTTAAAAATCAAGACAAGGGAGAGGCTTGCAATACAATATGGATAGATACCTCAGACTTTTGAAAAGCACATGTGAGGGTATTTTTCCCACCTGGAGTTTTGCCAGGTGTGGTTATCATCTGCCACCCTCTGCCATTAAGGACTGGGTTGAGTGTGAAACCTCTCGTAAGCAATTTTGTTCCAGGTTTGTGTTTCATTTAGGGAAAACAGGGACATCGAACTTTGACAATAGGGGTCAGCTGGGGTCCCAGTGAAATAAATACAGACTGGCTGCACTGCTTGGGGCTCCATTTAGATCAAGGGGAATATTGTATCCTGTTGGGACAATGCTTAATTCTCTAAGGAAAATAAAGTGACTGCCACCTTTCCCCACTGCCATCTCTTTCTGGCGAGGATGTTTGATGAGCCTCTCTGCAAACAGGCTTAAACATGCTTTTACTAACCTAACTGAAAATATCTCCCTAGTTGAAGCTCAAAAAGTACAAACAGATTTCTATTATTTTTGGAAAAGTCCTAACTTGCCTGCAGCTTGATTCCTTTTAAGCTGGCTGTACTTTTCTTTGGAAGCCTAGGGTTGTGGTCAAAGGCACCGTTCTTTCCCGTTAGCCCAGAGGTCAATGTGACTCCAACAACATCCTGTTTAAAAAGCTCCAACTTTGTTTATTTGTGCGACGTAGGGGTTTTCACCTGTTTTTGTTTTTTCCCTCAGAGGATTCAAAGGTAGGTGCATGAGTTATGAACTTAGAGCAAAGTACTACATACAATATTATGGAAAGAGCATAGATATGCAGAAACTCATTTGTTTGCCACTGTACAGTTGGGAAGCTTTTTGTGTATAGGACAGGAGTGCATTTATGTTGCCTTTGGAAATAACAGATAGTTTGAGATCAGTTAGTTTAAGTGATATATAGGGTGTACCATTTTCTACTTCAGAATTACAGAAGCCTTGATGTAAAATCCACAATGCATTCTAAATGCAGCCTCATGAATGTCCTTTACACACAGGTTCTTCCTGTGAGGTGTGCTCTGGAGACAGGAAAGTGGGTGGACCACGAAGCAGCCATCACAGCTCCAAGTTAGTTAGGACAAAATGCCGACATACTCATGAGTCTGAGGCCAATTTTCACGGTAAAGGAAGCAGTACATTGGAGACATTAAAACAGAAGGCAGTCAACAATGACTTCTTTATCCAACATTTGTTTATCCCTCACATTTCCTAAGGAGGGTTTCTTTGGGACCTCAGAACCACGCTGGGCTAAAGGTCAACTTTGGTACTGTGTTTACATTTATAATACAGTGAAGGAATGGGCAGGAAACTCACTGAGAAACATCAATGAGGCGAGACTGGTGACGCAGAAGGAAACTGAGGCAGTGATCTGCAAAAGTCTAACGTGGGTCTTGGACTCAGAGCCCAGCTCTCAAAGCTTGGGTGTACTCTTTCTTTTTCTAAGTTGAAAGTGACTTTTTAGGAGGTAAGTGTGAATATGGGTATGTGAGTGGGTTGCATGAGGATCCAGTTAGAACACAATTCTGAGAACCCAGGCTCTGTGAAATCCTTCCTGGTTGTGCCAAAAACCCACTACATGAGCTTGGGAAAGTTGCCTTATTTCTCTCTGCCCGGCTTTACGTGGTAGGGAGAGGACAAGTTAGGGCATCATCAAAGGCTTCAGAACTTTTATTAATTTTTCCTAACCCTTTAAAGAGATCAAATCAAAAACATAATTAAGAGAAAAGCAGTCCGTGATTTAGGCTTCACTTGGAAAATATAGTACATTTAAGAAAGAAATTAGCTAATGTTTATCTTCTTAAGGAGCTTATCCTCCACATAGCTATGAAAGAAGTTTCTAAAACACCCATCAAATTATTCTGCTTTCCTGCTTCAAGTCCACCTCTGGCTGCCTGTTGCCTACGGAACACAGGCCAGGTTCCTCGGCTCTGCAGCCAAGACACTCTTTGATCCCACCCCCTCCTTCCATGCTCTTCCTCTCCAGAGGCTCCTGAAGGCTGTACCCAGAGGGGTAGAAGGGGCCCCGCCACTGTGGAGATACATCAGAAGTCCATGATAAAAGGCCCCCCAGACCCATTCTCCCAAGACTGATTGCACAGAAACCAGAAAACAGTGCCCTTGGTCACCCTGTGTGTTGCCACCAAGAGTCAGGGTCTCTTCACTGATGATCTGCAGATGTTTCTTATCTCTCCTCTTCCTTGTTCTCGACCCTGGTTTGCTGGAAGCACTCTGATTTTGCACGTTGTCTGGCAGGTTGGCTGAGCGTTTCAGTCCCAGGAGCAGCAAAGTGCACGGACATGTCTGTACAGAGCCTGAAATACACACACACACAGGTAGTGAGCTACTGAGATGTGACAGAAACCAGGCTGGCCAACTGCCAAAGGCAGAAATGCCCTTGGTTCTGGGTAACCATGGCTCAGGGGAGATCCAGCATCCATGTGGTCCTTCCTCCCCTGCCTTAGGGCCTCACAGCTGCCACAGTTTCTGTGGCAGTTTTCATTTTGCTCGTCTTTCCTCACGCCTCCTACTGAATTGGTCTTGCTGCTGCTGCCCTCAAAGTGTTAGGCTCTCTATGGACACCCCAGCTGCTTAGTGGCCCATGCCCTCCAATTGCTTCATGATTTTTATCCTTGGATAGGGCTGAGGGCACCTTACAAGGTCAATCAGAGAGCAGCCATGTCTCCCTCACTCTCAGAACAGGTGGTCAAGAGAGTCAAGAAACCAAGATTGCAGCAGTGTTACTCTGCGTGGGTAAGACTAGGCCAGCCCTTTACTGCTTTTGATCCTCTCCCTTATCCTGTGAGGAAGATGTTATCATCTCCATTTTTCAGAGGTGGAAGCTGAAACTCAGGTTCAGTAATTTGCTTGAGGTTATAGCTTGAAAGGGATGGAGCTGAGATTTCAACCCTGGTCTGATTGCTAAGGCTGTTCTCTTCCTTTATGCTTATTATATTGTGTTTACTATGAGCCAGATGCTTTTCTAAGCACTTTACTCTAAACAACTCATTTAATCTCGCAACATCTCTAGGAGGAAAGGATTACTATCTCCATCTTACAGAGGAAACACTAAGGCCCAGAGACGTTAAGTAATTCGCCTAATATCACACAGCTAGTACGTAGAGGAGACAGAATTCTGCCTGGCAGCCTGGCTCCAGAATCTGTGCCCCTCACTCCTGTGAGCCACAGCCTCTCTGAGCTCCAGCCTCCTCAGGCTGTCAACACAGCCAACACTGCTCAAATACCATGTTAGCCCAGCACAGCATGAAGGCACTGAGAGAGGAACAGAAAGGGTTATGTGTCCTAGCACTCAAGTTTACAAGGTCCAATTGACAGGTCAAGGAGGCATGAGGCCTTTACAAAGATACATTGCATCTCCAGTGTAACTTCTCCAGGTTAACTTCTAAAAACTATAATGGAGTTTCTTTTTAGAAATCTTTCCAATGCACAGGCTTCTATGCTGTCAGGGGAGGCTGAGAAATAGCAAAAGCCTGTCTTTGGCTTTATCTCCTTAGATAGAGGAGAAATCCACAGTTATGTGGGATCTGAGGAGAGCCAAACGTTTGATACTGTCCAGCTCTGCCTGCAGAGAAAGGCAGCGGCCCGAGTAGAGGATGACCATGGAAACGTGACCAAGTGCAGCTTAGCATCAACAAAGAAAGCCAGGTGCCCCCAGCCTATGCCCGAGTCTTCTACAGTTAGCTGCAAGGCTTTGTCTACCATCTGTTCCATGTCTTACTTCCTCTGGGCAAAGTTGGGGCTGGGGCAAGTCCTGGGAACTGCTTGGGCTAGTTGGGACTGATTTCTCCATCTGCTCTGAGGGGGTTCTCTTGGACACCCTGCTTCACAGCACATGGTCAGTTAAGAACACAAACTTTGGAGCCAGACAGTGGGAATCCAGCGGTGAGACCTGGGGCAAGTTGCTGAATCCCTCTATGGCCACGGTTACGTTATAAAATGGGGCTGATAACAGTCCCCACTTCACAGGGCTCTTGTGAGGGTTAAACACAATAATTTCACTAAATACAGGGTCTGGCACGTAGCTAGTGCTTCGTAAATGTTAGCAATTAATAATACAATTCCAAAACCCAAGTCAACTGTTAACTTTTATGAATCCTCCTGCTCCTTCCCCATATCCTCCACCCCAATTAGCCTCTCCCGTATCTAAATTGTAGAGCACTTTATATCTATCTCTGCTATGAGATGGTAATTGTGTCTGTCTGGTTCCTCAACTAGACCGTGAACTTTTATCTGAAGGCTGAACCTTATCTGTGTGCCCACCCAGAGGCACTGTCAGTACTGGCTGGAGTAATCGATTAAACAGAATCGTCTCCTACTCTGCCTTACTGACCCTACACTTTGGTCCCAAAGGCTATGATCAGAGGCTTCAACCAATGTGTCTGCTGTTCCAGGCAATGTTTTCTTCTGCAGACCCTCTTTGCTGGCACTTAGCAGTGGGGCCCAGGTGAGGAAACAGGGGAATTCAATCCCTGAGCCAGGTTTCCAAATCAGGTCAGCAGGAGACATATAGATTCTTACTTCATTGGCCTTCTGAAGGCTCAGCCTCACTGAGTCCTCTGTGTTGCAACAGTTTCCTAAAATTAGCCCCTACATTCTTTTTTTCTCTCCTCCAGTTTTTCCGGTACACCAGTGCTTCTCAAAGTTTTACATGCATGCAAACCACCTGGAGGTCTTATTGGAACAAGGCCAACGTACTGTATTTCTAATTAGCTCCGGGGAGAGGCAGGTGTGCTGGTCCTCATTCAACACTTTGAGTAGCAAAGTTGGGCTCTGCTGCCAGGATAATCTTCTTATGTACAACTGTGATCATGTCACTTTAGTGGATTTGAACAAATCTTTCACCCAAAGACGTATAAGAAGAGCAAAGGAACACATGAAAAGATGCTCAACATCAGTAGTCATTAGGGGACTGTAGATGAAAACAACAATGAAATTCCATGACACACGTATTAGAATAGATAAAAATAAATAACAGTATCACATGCTGATGAGGATGCAGAATAACTAGATGTTCCATACACTGCCGAGGAGAATGCAAAATATTATAGCTGCTTTGGAAAACAGTTTGGCAGGGTTTTGGTGGTGGTGTTTTTTTTAAAGTTAAACATACACTTACAAACCTTATTTGACCTGGCAATGTTGCTCTTATATGCTTAGATAGTTGCTCAAATGAATTGAAAACTTACGTTCACACAAAAATCTGTACATGAACATTAGTGGGTTTATTCATAATTACCCAAAACTGGAATTAACCCAAACATTCTTCAACTGACAAATGGATGACAAACTGTGATACGTCCACACAATGCAATAGCACCGAGCTAAAAAAAAAAAAAAAAAGAAAAGAAAGAAACCAACTATTGACCCACAAAATCATAGATGAATCTCAAATGAATTATTCTATGTGAAAGAAGTCAGACTCAAGAAGCTACTTGCTATATGATTCCATTTATAGGACATTCTGGAAAAGGGAAAAGTAGAAGCAGACAACAGATAGTGTGTATGAGGCACTAGATGGGGGAAAGGGTTGACTACAAAGAGACAAGGGGATTTTGTGGCTTGATGAGAATATTCTATAGCTTGATTGTGGTAATTTTTATACAACTACATATATTTGCAAAACTCAACACCTTACAAAGGATGAATATTACTGCAGGTAAATTATACCTCAAAAATAATGATGACATACACAAAACACCTTTAGTGGTTTCCATTTGCCCAAGGAATTAAAGTCAAAACTGCAGACTCTTTCTAACCATTTCTACTATTCATTTTCTCTATGCACTGGCTAAACCTTGCTGTCACCCAACCAAGCGCTGGGTTTTCTTCTCTCCGTCTATATCTCCTGGAACACGCTCTTCTTTGATAAAACAGATTGATAATAAACACTGAATGAATGAATGAATGACTTTTCCCAATAATATTCCTTGATTCCTCATTGCCCAAAAATGGTGCCATAGAAAGATAAACCTGCAACCCCGATCCTATCTCTTAGTGAGGAGCTTAGTCATTTTGTAAGGGTTTGCTTTTCCTCAGGTTGATCGTTGGACACCGGCAAATCCACTTTAAACAAGGCCAAAGTGTGCTCGAGAGGAAGCAGTGAGCAGTTTGCAGCCTTGGACAGGCCCTGCCCTGGCACACATCCCACCGCTCAGGAAGCTTCCAGACTCCCCACTCCGCGGCATAGGTGAGGAGACAGGCCAGCCCCGCTGACAGGAGGAGCTGCGGTGGTGTCACCAGGCTGACAGTGATTGATTGGCCTGTCCTCACTCGCTTGTTAGCAGAAGGGCTCCTCCTGTCTCCACATCCGCTGCCTTCTTCTGGGGGAGGCTCCCTCCCTGGCAGGCCTGTCCTCCCAGCCTGTCTCCCGGAGCCTCTCACCAGTTCATCAGGCCTCGCCGCTCCTTCTTCTCAGCCCTGGCACGCTGACAGACTTCCAGGAGGGAACTGCATGGGGAAGGATTCTGAGAGCTGACTTCATGGTTGTTCACACTGAGAAGGTAGCTTGAGGGTCCTAACCAAGACCCCCAAATCTTTGTCCAAGCCCCTATTATGAAGATAAGCCCAGAAAGAGATACACACACACACACACACACACACAAAAAAAAACAAAAAAACAAAAAAACACAAAAACACATATATACCAGGGGAAAATATATATGTTCCGAATTGGGTCTTTGGCCACGAGCCCTCAAATTGTCTCTTAGTGAGCTAGGGAAAGCCAACTTTTTCACAGGCTATAGACAGGTCTGGAGCTTTAGTGAGAATCTGGTTAAGGGAGGCCAGCACCTTCATGTGAGCCCTCCAGACTCCATGATTCTTGAGGAAAGAAAAGATAAATCGAAGAAACAAGAAGGGAGGCTGTTTGCCCCATTCAGCTTCCTCTGACAACATGGCCCCCTCACCTCTTTGTCCAAGGTCCAGACATTTCCTTCCCGTGATGGGGAAGTGAGGAGTGGTCCCAAGGCTCCCCTGGAGTCCAAGGATGGTAACAGGAATTTTTTTTTTTTTAATCTGCAACATATATATAAAATCCCTGCCAGGGCTGATTACATAATTTGTAGGGCCCAGAACAACATGAAAATATGGAGTCCATTATTTAAAAAGCTGGGGGGAAAAAACTGCCTTTAAAAGAACTAAAATATTAAGCTCTTTCATTTCACTCATTGTCTCTCTCTATTTGCCATGGTGTTTTTTATTTGCTATATAATGTTCTAAGTAAAGAAAAATTAGCATTTTAAATTATTAGCATGACTTTTACCATTCATCTCTATATTGTGCAATACTTGTTCTAAATGCAAATAGAAGAACATTTAACTCATATGTGGAAACACTGAAATTATGCAGTCTGGTTTCATAGCTAGTACATACCTATGCATTTTATTCTTACTGTAACAGTGCAGACACTGCACAAAACTAATGTAATTGTTATTTCACATCTTGCTATGTACATATTCTATCAATATGTTCTACCTTCAGCTTACTCATGAATAGGAAGGACTGAACGGAAAAGGAACGATGGTTTGGCCCCTCTTTCCTTTTCCTTCTATGTCTTCCACTCTCTCTCTTCGCACCTTCTAAGAAGGTCACCATTCCAACCCTGGCTGCCCCCCCGCTCATTGGGGTGGCTCTCCTGTGAGAAGGCTGATGTCTACACAGAAGGTACAGGCTCTGGATCCTTCCAGAGCTGCAGGCCTTTCAGATGCCCAGGAACTTTGGCACTGAGCCACGTTTGTGTGGACTCTCTCCCTCCCTCATTCTGTCTCATGTTTTGTCATTAAAATAGTGGTATAATAATTAGCGTGATTGAGCATTTATTACACCAGACACATACCCATATAACCATGTACAATCCGAAGTACTTACAGCTCTTAGTCTCTTAGAGTCCTCAGTGATAGAAGTTTCTCCTGCTTTCATCTGCAGCACCTCTCTCCAGAAAGCTCAAATGTGAGTCGCTCAGGTTGGGCTCTGAGACAGGGGAAAGGGGGCACAGGGGATAGATATTCTGTCATCTTCTCCATCTACATGGCACTCTAATGCCCCTCTGAACTTCTTCCATTCTCTGAAAGACAAACATGTAAATCAATCCCGTGGGTCTTCCTTACCATTCAGTGAGACCAATCTCAGGAGGAGAAATAACTTAAGCTGAAGGGGAGAGCCCTGGCACGTGATCACACACATATACAGAAACAGGACAGCCTAACGTGAAATTTAAACATTCTTGACAGAGGGGCCCCTCATACTTTACTGAGAATCATTTCCCTCTCTCTCCTCCTGGGCCCCTGTTGGACACTGTGGGCCTTATGCAGAAACCCAGCACCCCTGCCCTTAGCATTATAATGTATTATTTACCTACTTACCATGTGTCTCCCATCACCCTGGAATGTCAGCTTCGTGAAAACAGGGTCCTTATCTGTCATGTTCCTTCCTATAACCCCAGAGCACATAGTAAACACTCAAAATGCATCAGGTGAACAAATGAATGAAGAAGTGGTATTTTTGTTGCTCTTGGAACCAACCCTTCCTCAGCACTTGCACTGTCCATGTGCCCTCTAGACCCACAAAAGCCAAATCCTATATAGCAGCCTAAGCGTCAAATCCGGCAGAGACTGAGACAGCCAAAAGGCATTGGGCCTCACGCTTTGCCTGCCTGGAGGGTAAAGGAGGAGGTGTTTCACTATGGTCAGCAACTGGGCAATGGATCAGAGGGGCTTTTGGCTGCTGTGAGAAATGCCTGGGACTCCACAAGCACAGCCAGCAGGAACCCCTCATGCCCCACTAACACCAAGGCCAAGCCAGCACCTTGCCCACACCTATCAGGCTAAATGCTACTTTCGGTGACTCCTTTTACCCTCCAGTTTGCCCTTAAGGTTCATTTGGTCAGAGTGTTCAGGTGAGGGTAAAGAGGACCCTTTGCCTCTAAGGGTATGAAAGTGGGCGGACAGACCTTGGCCACTAGCAGGTGTCAGAGCTGGCTCCTCAGCAAGTGCTGCCTGCTGGTCCCTAAATGAGGCCAACTCCAGGCAAGAGGGCCAGCAAAGCAGAGGAGCAGACCCTCGCAGGCCCAAATCCCACAGCGTGGGTTAAGAGTGTGAGTTATGCTGCCCTTATGAGCAAACTGTATTGTTTTGCTTTATTGGTCAAAACCAGGAATGATGAGCTCAGCTATGAAGGGGAAGGTTGCCGCCATGACCCTGGCAGTCCTTGGTCTGCACTCCCTGGGCCCAACCCACGTCATCAGCACTTGATGTCAGCACACAGTTTGCGTATGTTTGTAGAAGGTCCAGGATCTCACTCCACGAGTTTCCAAAAGAAACAATTTCTGCTTGTAAGTGTCCTTTCTCAAAAACAATAACGTTTTTTAAATTATAAAATTAATACATTAGCACTGTAGGAAAACACAAACAAGAAAGATAACTACATAAATATTGGCGTGTATAAGTTTAGTAATTTTCATTATATACACATATGTATATAAAACTGCTTTTTGTTGATTTTGTGGGGGGAGGGGTTCAAAATTCAATTCATATTAAATCATGGTCTGCTTTTTTGTACTTAGCATTGTACTTAGCATAAGTACTTCGCTATGTCATTAGTCTGATTAGCAATGGCTACAGATTATCCCATTGTATGGGTATGTTACAATTAATTTAATCATTCTTCTTAAATGCACACTTATATTAACTAATGATTTATTAATATAATAAAAATACAGCCATAAACATATATTGTGAGTCAAAAGTAGTCACATATACATGAAAGAGAAGATGCTGCTTAAATGTTGTGTTGCTTGTGTCCAAAACCTGTGCCGCCTCAGATTCTGCAGAAATTATATGTAAACTGTATATAAATGCATATATAATTAATGATAGCTTTGGAAATCATCGTTGTCTGGGTCCTACCAGCACTCAGTGTTTGCTCTTCCACTTGAGAAGTTCCAGCAGGGAACATCTGCTAATGTCGGTGTGTCCTTGGAACCAAGGGTCTTCCTGTGTCTGGGTCACACTCTTGTTCTTAGTACACACAGCCTGTTCTCAGCTAAATCTAGAAGTGCGTCTTCCGAAATGTCCATGGCTAAGGCACAGAGAACAGACTTTGACTCGGGGTTTCAGAAGATGCCTCAGTACTAAATCACCCTCCAGAGGAGGCTATTTCACATTCAAGGGTTCTGTCACGTGTGAGCTAGAACAGATCTCAGTTACTCAGCTTAAAAATCCAGAGCTCAGCTGTAGCAGAGCACAACTGAGACCAGGAGTGAGCTATGAGCTACGGACCAGCCGAGCGCACACACCGGCAGCGTGTGACTGGGAACTGCACGCACAGCGCCCTGCTGGTCAGCCTCCGGGCTGTGTACTCACCCCCTTTGCCCCAAATCCCATGCACACCATCTACCCTTCTCTGTACTTTGGTTATTAAATAAAAAATTGACTCAGGGGAAAAGGTAGTCAAGGACCCCATGACCCACTAAGGAGTCTTTGCAGAATGTAGCAATGTCACTACATTCTGGCTTGACATGGTGTGGCAGAATGCCAGCTTACATCTCAAGCCCCAGGAGGAAAGTGAGAGCTGGGATGGAGAGGCCTAGAACCTGTTTCTGACCCACAGGTGACATAGTCCTTAACGTGAAACACCCTTTTCTGAGGGCGGGGGAGCGGAAGTAAATTAGCCCTGCGGTATCTTCTGAAACACTGAGTCACTCAACTCCAGGAATTACTGGTGTGGACCAGACTGGAAACTCGCTGGATCCTTTTCAGTGTAACTTGGACCCACCCCAAGCATATGGGGGATCTGGAGGAGGCCCATGTCATCTGGACTAGGCCCCAGTTGCAGGCAAATGGTAGACTAGCTTTAAACTCTATGGAATTGCTCAGCTCCTGAGCCCACAAGGGACTGCCAGAGGCTCGAGAGACCCCAGCACCACCTTGGACTTACCCCAGTTTCTGGCTCTGCCAAATAGCAAAAAAAATCAGATTGGATGAATGAATAACTAGCCTCTCTTCCTCTGCAAAAACAGAACTTGGCAGTGTCCCTTTACCAGCGCCACGGATGGCCTAAGGGAGCTAGGGGCAAGCTCAAGATGTCCAGAGAATCCTGAGGCCCCACTCAGGAGGGAGAGGATGACCTACAATCAGCATCGCAAACCAGGATGCTATACCCACAGGAGCTTGGGCAAGCCACACCTCTGTTTTTCAGTTTCCCTGCCTCTAGTATGGAAAGAACAGCCACAGCTCCATACTTCACTTGCGAGGTAATGAAGACCTTATCATTTTCACTGAAAAACTGTCATGTGCATCCACCACTCAGACTCTCCTTGCTGACTCTGGCTGGGGCTGGTGAGCCTTTCCCAATGTAATTGTAGTTCCGGAACTTGATTTGATCCATGTAATAAGCAAACCGTATAATAAAAAAACCATGTTAAATTGAAATCTCATTTTGGCATTTTTGTGCAGGAGCTCAGGAAGAATTCAATGCGAGGAAACTAAGGAGTATGTTGATGAGAGGAAAGGAGAGAGCTGAGGTCTTGAATGAATCACTAGCCTTGGGCTATTGCAGTAAGAAGGGCAAGTACAGTATTTTAGATAAAACATCTGAAGGGCTCTTAACAGAAAAGGTTAGGCTCTGCTGGTTAAACAAATTGCAAGTCTTTCATTAATTTATTGGCTCACTCATAAGTGTGTTTACTATGCAGACTAAGCTACACTTGCTCAAGTGCTGGGAGAAGAGAAGGACAAAGCAGTGTTTTGGAGGACTTGGCAGTGGCCTTGAGGCAGGCCAGCCTGTTAAATGAGACAGTGCACTGGGTGCCAGACTTCCTGGGCCCAAATTGGCCATTTGCTGCTCTGTAACACGGGGCAAGTTCCCTAATCACTCTGTGCTTCAGTTTCCTCATTTATAAAATGGGAATAACTGTAGTAATTTTTTCATGAGGCTGTTGTGGGGAATAAATGATTTAATGTATGAAAAGTACTTAGACCAGAGCCTGACACATAGTAAGTACTCAAAAATCTTAGCAATTATTATTTCCTAGAAAGGAAATTTACATGGAGGATGGGTGGTATCATCATCCAATATTCGCCGATTATTTCATGCATCACAAAGTCATTTAGTATTTTGCTTTTTCCTGATATACACAATGACGTCACTTGCTCCATTTCTAACATTTGTCATTTTCAAGCCTACATTGTACCTGCAAACATGGACTCTGGCTTTCAGCCCTCTGGCTTTAAGATCTTCATAAACAAACAAAATCCTTCTGAAAAAAAAAGATAAAAAGGCTAAACCCTAAAATCTGAAACTTTAGTAACCTTTTCCCAACTCTGAGTTAAGCGGATTAGGACAGGAGATTTTGCATTCTTGTCCTATTTGGTAAAGGTGGAAATAGGGCAGAGTGCTGTCGTGCCTGCTGAGGGATTTCAGGGCCTCAGAAGTCACTCTGCCCTGACTCCCTGGGGCTTTGTACGTAAGCTGCCATGGTCCCCTACTTCAGGTCCCTCATGACACCTCCCCCCACCCTGGTCCAGGGCACCCATAGTCTCTTCCAACGATGGTCTCGTGGCCAGATTGTGGGAGCGTGTGTATTGGATCTAAAGAGACAACGCAGGTGGCTTTGGCTCAGGGTCTCATCACTCTCTCAGCATGCTCTTGTTAGTGATGTCCATGTAAGAAACGTCCAAACCTGGAGAGAATTTTTATAAGAGTTTATTTGAGCCAAACTGATGACATACACCAGAGAACAAGATCTCAAATGCTCTGGAGAATAACAGTTTTGCAGCTTCTTTTATGCGTTTGAAATTAAGGAGGGAACGGAAGGAAGATTACATAGAAGTGGGAGAAAACAGGGTGAGGATGGGATGACAGGACAGTTAACAAGAGTATGTGCTGTCTTCAGAGCGGTTATTTCACAGATGTGTTAACTTAGATGCACAGATACTTAAGACAAAGATAAACCTTTTACTAAAAAATTACATGCCTGGGGCGTGACTACCCACCATGACCTGCCCAGTTAGAAATGTATGATCAGATCACCCTGTGTGGTTACTTTCCACAGAGCCTCTTTTTTTTGGTCCAGTGACTACATGGGCCACCATTCCCCCAGAGGCTGCCTAGAGAGGCTCTTCGGTGCAGCAGCTCAGGAGTGCATTAGGCAAAGCTCCTCAGAAAGGCATCAAGCCACATGGATGTGGGCAAGGAGGGAAGAGGGCAACTGGGCCCAACGAAATCCCTTCCTTTTGGGAGACTCCTTTGAGAAACTCCTCTCCTGCCCTTCCTGCCACACGTCCCCTCCTCACCCTGATCCTTGAGCTATCACAATGCAGCAATGAAGATGAAGGAAACAGAGGAAAAGTCAGAGTTCCTCTGGAACCCCGAGTCACTATTACACAGTGTGCACAAAACGAGCCAAGGCCCTTCTGGCTTGATGGGGCTGGTCAGTAGCAACTAAAATGTCCCAACCTTGTCGTTTGTGGTCAATGAAGCTGATCATAGAAACATCTAGTAGACTTTTCACAGAGGCAAGCACTGTCTGGTGATGGCATCCCAGACCCAGTCTGGAAATGAAGGACATTGTTGAGTAAGAAGGGGGCTGAGTGCTTAACAGAAGCCTGGTGTTGTCTAACCAGGTTTGTACCTGGAGACCTGGCACCCAGACACCTCACAAGTAGGGCTCCACTCTGACATGCAAGACCACTTGGGGTGTGTCCCTTCTTGAACAGCTTGGCCTGGAGCAAAGTCACCAGGATCACCAAGTAAAGCTTCCATTATTTAAAAAAAGCATTTACAAATATTAAGACCTAGTCTGTTCACCCTCACTATTTAGAATAATAATACATTGGCCATTTTGCATTATCCCACTTAATCCTCATGAAAACCTTAGATTTTGTTTGTTTGTTTACATCCCTTTTTTCAGGGAAAAAATTTTTCAGGCAAAATTGAGGATTCAATAAATTATGAAACTTGGGACTGGCCTGGTGGCTCAGGCAGTTGGAGCTCCATGCTCCTAACACTGAAGGCTGCCAGTTCGATTCCCACATAGGCCAGTGGGCTCTCAACCACAAGGTTGCTTGTTTGACTCCTCAATTCCCGCAACGGATGGTGGGCTCTGCCCCCTGCATCTAAGATTGAACACAGCACCTTGAGCTGAGCTGCCGCTGAGCTCCCAAATGGCTCAGTTGGTTGGAGTGCATCCTCTCAACCACAAGGTTGCCGGTTCTACTCCCGCAAGGGATGGTGGGCTGCGCGCCCTGCAACTAGCAACGGCAACTGGACCTGGAGCTGAGCTGCGCCCTTCACAACTAAGATTGAAAGGCCAATAACTTGACTTGGAAAAAAGTCCTGGAAGTACACACTGTTCCCCAATAAAGTCCTGTTCCCCTTCCCCAATAAAATCTTAAAAAAAAAAAAAAAAAGAAATTAAGAAAGTTGTCCAAGTTAATATAACTAGGAGTGGCAAAGATGGGATTTTAAACCAGGTCTGCTTAATTCCAAAGCTCATTCTATCGCTCCTCTCCCCACCCCCACCACCCACCCCAAATCCCTCATGTGCTGCACAGTGGCCATGTTATTCTGATAAAGACTAAATGTTAGGAACAAAAAGGAAACAGGGAAAAGAACCAGATTCCTAAGATCTTGACTCAGTAGTTCCCTTGTGGAAAGTTGAGGTAGAGAATCCCAGTTACCAAGAGCTAGATCTAAATCTGTCCTTCTAAATACCATGAGTCTTCTCTCTGGAGTGGATGAACCATAGGCTCACCTCAGACACAGATGCAATGTAAACTCTAATCCTTTCCAACCGATCTGGAGCCACCTGTTCCTCTGTCCCTGGAACCAACTTTCCCAGGTGGGCAGCCATTGTTTAGAATGTGCCACTCCCCTGGGCATAGCTATTTCCCCAAATCACAGTGCAGACAATTAACCACTGGAAACAAATAAACAAACAAACAAAATAAAAACATGGCCATGACCTCCACAGTGATTTCAACTCTCACATGTTGGCTTCCTCTGCCTTGGAGGATTTTACTAAATTGAGTGGAAAGAATAATATTTTTAGAGTACTTTATTCAGTTTACAAAGGAAATTGCTGAGTTTTGTTGTTGTTGTTGCTGATTTCTGTTTTTTTGGTAGGTCAAAAGCAGTCAAACAGCAGCAACTTCATGTGCTTCAACTTTATGCAAAACTTGCTGAATCAATCAATCAATCTTTAAATAATCCAAAAGCCAGCTAGTTAACTGGGGAAATAAAACTAGCTCTTGAAGCAATTATAGGACTAAATTATTTAGTGATGGGATTTTACAAAGCAAAATTTACATGTGTTACTGAAGTTACCAAATTCCTAAGTAGCAGGGCCAGGTGGGTGGCAATGTCCTTCTAAATGCCTCAAATCCTCTGAGGTGGCCCAGGCTGGCTCCTGATAGTACCTGGAAATGGGTGGGAGTGAGATGGGGAGAGAGGAAAGGGAGGGGATTCTGGACAGGGGGAGTAGCCCGGTGCAGACACTGGGTCGCACTACTCAGCATATTGGGACATGGAGAGAAAACAATTTGATAGAATAGAGGAAGCATGTAGGAGGATGTGGTACCTAGGTTGGAGAGAGAGAGTAGGATCATGTTATGGAGGGTCCTAAAAGATTACGCAGAGGAGTTTGAATTTTTAAAATCATCAATCCTAGTGCTGGAAGGAACCAAAGGAAGCCATCTGTCCTAGCCCACAGGAAAGATGCTATTTTCTTAATTTTACAAACAAACTACTGAAGCTCAGAAATTTGGTTAGCGATGGAGGGTAAACTAGAATTATGATTTCTTGCTTCCTTGTCCATTGCTTACTATAACTCATCGTGCCGAACTGGACTTGCCCTTCAGGTTAAAAAATAACTGTTTTACCTAACAAGCTGTTTTATTTATAGGCTGTTACTATTTAAAACTGTTTCACATATCTAAAGTGGCAACAAGGAATCATAGGTTCTTAAGGAGAATTTCTTGGCAGTGACATAATAAAAGTGTTTTAGAAAGATTGGCCTGTCAAGAGCATTCTAAATAGACCAGAAAAGAGAATGACTGGAGTTAGGAAAAGGGATAAATCAGTGAGGCCTCAAAGATGCATTGGATATAGAGCCCAAAGTAAGGCAAGAATTATAGGTGCCAGAAGAATGGTGATCCACTGACACATTGGGGAAGGCCAGAATAGGAGCCAGGATGGGCAAAGATACTACATTTAAGGGAGGGGGGCTGATATTTAGGAGGAAGTTGGTGATACAAGACTAGACATCAATATGACGTTGATACTGGAAATGGAGATTTATGAGTCATTAGTGCTGAGGTAAAGATGGAAACTACAAGAATGAATGAGTAGTTTACCAAGGGCAAAAGTCCTGTGAGAGAACTTGAGGGCTGTGGTGGAGATGGCCAACTGTGCTCCAAAATCCATTTCCTCTACCATAAAATACAGTTGTTGCTGGGAAAGGAGCTTCCCAGCCATGAACTATATTTTCCAGTTTCCCTTGTATCAGAAGTGGCCATGTGACTACTTATTTCCTATGGAGAATGAATCTCACTTCCAGGCCATACTCTTAAAGCAGATGTACCTTCTCCATTCTCTTTTTCCCCTTTGTCTGGCTAGATGCAGGTAACATTGAGGCCCTAGAGCCTTGGGGCGGGGGATGGAAGTGGAAGGGAGTGGAGCCATAGAATGGAAGAAGCCTGGGTTCCTGGGTGGAGGAAATCTACCTGTCAACAGCAAAACCCCTGTGGACTAATACATGAGTGAGAAATAGACTTCTTTTGTGATTGGGCCATTATAACTTTTGGAACTATTTGTTATTGAAGGTTGGCCTACAATAAGGGCTTTCAAGTAATGCCAGGTTGATAAGGTGAATGGCAGGGCAAAGGGGATAAAAAAGCAGAATAGTCAGCTAAGGAAAGAAGGGGTGATTCGAGAAATAGAACTCCAAAAGTGCAGTGTTAAAGAAATCAAGGGAGGAACAGCCTCAAGCAGAAAAGAAGTGGTCGATAGTCTTAAATGGTCAAAGACAGGGGAGGGAGATTGATAATGAGGAAAAAAACATGAGGCCTAGCATTAAGAAGATGGTTCACAACCTTCCCCAAACAAAATACAGATACACGCATTTCACAGAAGACCCAAGGCCACGTGGCCAGTATTGTCTTTCTTTCCACTTGTTTTGCTGTTGGGCTTTTCTCTCCTGGCTCTAAAGGAGCCTGAACTTCAGAACATCCCCAAAGGACTATGTTGAACAGTCCAAAACCAATGGAAAAGTGACGTGAACCCTGCCATTATGTAATGCAGTGGAAGAGCCCCTCGGCTGGGCTGCTTTACAGGAACCAACTCCTGACACATCTGGGACTGCTAGCCCAATAGGACAAACAGGGGTGGCATTTTTGTTTGTAAGAGGAAAGGAAAATAAAGTTCCAGCCTTGACCCAGACTGACTACAGCATGTCCCCTGGGAAGCAGCAGGTGGGGATCCTCCTGTCTGTGTTGCAAGAAGAGGCGGCACCTGCAGGTCGGGGAGGGGAGGGGAAAAGGGGCCAGCAAAGGGGCTGGAGCCAGCAAGGAGCAGGAGTGAAGTCGGGCCAGCCTTCCAGCCAGGAACTTTCTGTATTTGGGGAGTCTTCAGCGAAACAGACTAAATCATGTAGTCTACTTCTCCTGCCTTATTTAGTTATATTAGTTTAAATGAAGTACAAAAACAAAACAAAATGAATCCTCAGTAACATTTAAAAAGGTCTTTCTGCTCACCATGGGGTCTGACTAAGCTTTGGAATCAAACCAGGGTCTAAATCTTGATTTACACCACATGATGCCAAAGAGTGCCTGGGGGGGGGCTGGAGGGGACTCTCTCTGCATCTCCATCTGCCCCCCCCAAGCTGCTCTAAAGATAAAATAAAAAGAGCATCACAGATGTCAACAATGTAAAATGTGACTAAATGCATCACTAGAAAACGCAAATGATATGTTAGCTATATTTTAATTAAAAATTTTTAAAAATTAATTCAATAAATAAATAAAAAGGAAAAAGGGAAAATGCAAATGAAGCAAATGCAGCGTTGTGGTAAGTCTGCAGGTGCTCATTCCAAGCCAATTGTCACCCCTGAGCCCCTCTTACATGGAAACTCTGGGCCTCCACTGGCTTCATGAATGATGTCCTCTTGTTCTTGGCAAGTTGTCCAGCCCTCTTTCATCTTGGGTTCTTTGTCTGGGAAACAACCTCCCAAGGCTATGGTGAGGACTACTACGCAAGACAACATATAAACTACCTGTTGGTTCCCAGTCCCCACTTTCCTGACAGAAGCTTGGTCATGGTCAACTTCTGAAGTATCCTTTGCTACTGTGTGAATTGGACATTATAGAGCACAGCAGAAAGTGGAACCTGCCTCTCCTGGGTCTTCATTTGTCTGGATGGAGCCCAATACTCGGAACAGCTGAGTTCTCACAGTTAAGTGCTTTCCTTGTAGAAGCCGAGTCACTCATCCAACCTCAAGGGCAAAACTCCAAAACCAATATTATTAAATTACGGGTCACAGGGTCACCCAACTTCTCATCTAATGTCAAGATTTCTCCCATAGCTTCCTTGACGGGTGATCAGCCAGGATCTTCTTAACCTGAATCTTCTAGAAAAAGCCAGGCAGTTCATTGCCTTTTTTATGAGCTGTCGACTCCATCGTCAATCAACCTTATGTTGTGCCAGATCTACCTTTCTGTAGTGATCCTTGTGCTGCTCTTTGGAACAAACTAGAATAAATATAATCCCTTTTCCATGTGACCATCATTTGAATATTTTACCACAGTTATCAGATCTCCCCCATTCTCTGTCCATATCATTCTCTTTTTCAAAGTTAACTATCTCTGCTCCCTCAACATGGTACACAGACTTTCAGCATCCTATTTATCCACCTTTGAAGTTGCTCTTATTAATTAAAAATCTTTTGAAATTTTATTAATAATAAAAGCCATAAGTGGATACAAAGCTCCCAGATGTAACTTACAGAAGGCAGAGTGCAATGAGAATGCTGCCAAAATCTTTTTTTAAATTTACTTATTTTATTTTTCAATTACAGTTGACATCCATATTATTTTATATTAGTTTCAGATGTACAGCATAGTGGTTAGTTATATAATTTAAGAAGTGATACTCTGATAAGTCTAGTACCCATCTGACACCATACGTAGTTATTACAATATTACTGATTATATTCCCTATGATGTACTTTACGTCCCCATGACTATTTTGTAACTACCAATTTGTACTTCTTAATCTCTTCACCTTTTTCACCCAGTCCCCAACCCCCCACCTATCTGGCAACCATCAGTTTGTTCTTTGTATCTATGAGTCTGTTTCTGTTAATAGAGGCTTTTCAAAGTCCAAATTAAGATTCCTTACAGAAATTTTCAACATTGAAAACTGAACACCTGCTGCACCTGTGTAAATTATCAGGGCAAACTCAATGAGACCTGCCAAGGAAAGTCAGACAGAGAAAGACAAATACTGTATGGTCTCACTTATACGTGGAATCAAAAAAAGTCAAACTCAGAAACAGAGGAAGGAGGTTACCAGGGGCTGGGGGCAGGAGGCATGGGGAATGGAGAGATGTTGTCACAACATCCAGAAGAGTTTATTAAACTAGTTTCAATGTAGCACCATTCTCAGTGTGGCAAGATTCTTGATTTGGGGGCAAAATGTTGAGTCTGGGCTTCATGGAATCTGTAAGTTAGCCGGATGATGAGCCATACCTGCTGAGTCACAATCAGAAAAATGGGGGCCAGGTGGGAGCTAGATCTTCCTCCATCAGCGCTCTCCAAGGGCAAAGGCCATCAGTTGAGGCAGTCATCTCTATGGGAGCTGGCCATGAGTGGGCAGACATCTGGCTTTTCATCCTGGTACAGCTGGCTCATATCTTCCAAGGGTTTCCCAATGACGACGATGACCCAAAGCACATACTCGTGGGTGGCTTCAGAGCATTGTAAGCTGGGCGTTCACGTTCAAGAGCTGCATGCCGCGGTCCCTACTGTGCTCTCCATCATAGTGCTGGGGGACACCTTCGGGACGTAGATCTGAAAGCATGGCTTCAGATTGTTCTCCACGTCATACATTTCCTCTAAGCAGACAATGATCAGGACAGCCACGTTCCTCTCTAGCTGGTCCAACAGGCAGGCCTCCTTGTTAAGCTTGCACTCCTCCTCCCTTTTGCTGGCACGTGACCTGCCACTTACCACTGACGTTCTGTGGTATTTGGCATTTCCATAGGGCACTAGGGTGACATTGAAGATTTCCAGGACCATCAGCCACGTTGGGAAGAGCTCTCAGACCAGGAAGTCCTGGCATCCAGGGCACATCACCTCGTGGTTGAGGCTCACGTTGAAAGGCGGCAAGTGGGATTTCCCGAAGGGCACCTGTAGGCACAGGTCTCCCGCCTTGCAGGTGTCCGCCCCCTTGGGGAGTGTATCCAGCAGGGACTCCCATGCCACCGCGGGAACCTGAAGCAGCAGCACCAGCAGGAACAGCAGGAGGGGCGACCAGGTCATCACCACATGGGCACAGGATCCGCAGCAGGAGCCACAATACTGCCAGCCTGGAGCTGTACAAATGCATTAAGGTAGTTTCTTTCCTTCCTTCCTTCTTTTCTTTTCTTTCTTTCATTCTTTCTTTCTTTCTTTCTTTCTTTCTTTCTTTCTTTCTTTCTTTCTTTCTTTCTTTCTTTCTTTCTTTCTTTCTTTCTTTCCTTCCTTCCTTCCTTCCTTCCTTCCTTCCTTCCTTCCTTCCTTCCTTCCTTCCTTCCTTCCTTCCTCTCTCTCTGTCTCTCTCTAGCAACCAGGTACTTCATTGGCTCATATCCAGTTTTGGTCAATTAAAACTATTGCTTTTTGCATCAGACTAACTGCTTTGGTAGAAATTTGCCTAAATTTTTTCTACAATACCTATGAAGCCACAAAAAGATAAAAACCCCATTTACCACCAAAAGCTAAGACCAACAGAAAAACCACTTGCCAAAATCTACAAGGAATTTATACTTAAAATTTTAAAGTGAGCTGGGGAAAAAAGAAATGGCTATCATTCTGACCTTTTCCTCAAGAAACAGGATCTCAGACTATGTAAAGGAAGGCAAGAAGAGGTTTTGTTCCTCCATCCCCTATTTGGAGACCTGGGGTCTATATCACAAGAAACTTGGTAACTATTCCTTTACTGTATGGGTGCTATATTTTGAGTTGATGTAAATATTTTTTGCCATCTCCATCTTTCAACATTCACTTAGAGCCTAATTCTAGGAAGTATATAGAGTGGCGGGCAGTGAATGTATTGCATTCTTGAAGGAATAATCACCAGAAATAAAATGCTGTAGCTGGGGATATAAAGTGTTCAGTAGCAATACACAGTGAGTAGGGTAACCTAGAACCAGGTGTGGAATGCAGTACAGCAGAGCCACACTGCAGGAATGTTAGCTAAGTCGTCAAAAATGGGCAGACACCCAGGCTTATCAACTCTTCCATCTGAGAAAATTCCATCATTACCCAAGTGTCCAATCAATAGAACCAAATACAATCTACACAACCTGGGTGTGGATGAATCTGAAACTGGCTCTTTCTCTTTTCATTCAAAAATGAGTAATCAGAAAAACTGTCATTGGAAGTATGAAAAACAATTACACAGAAGAAGACCAGATAAAGAACATTCCTCTGAAAATGACCTCCTGCAGGGGAACCAGAAAACAATTTTAGAAAACTGTAACATCCTCAGAAATATGCAAGAAGACAAGGCCTTTAGGAACGAGGTGCAGATAGTCACAAAGAAAGAAAAGAATGGGATTCAGAGACAACAGAGTGAGATGAAGAGTAATGAGAGATAAGTGAGATAAATAAGAGTATTAACTATACCAAAAATATAATGTTTTATATTAAATAATATAGCATGAACATATACATTGTAATGAATAAACAGCAGCACCCTGCCATGTGGAAAAATAAGTTAGTATTCTGGAGATCACAGTTGAGATATTCTTCTATAGTACAGAGGAAAAGAATGAAGAAAAAAACGGTGGGTGAGAAGGTGGAAGACATAGAGGACAGAAAACATGATTCAACCTAATGAGCATGACAGGAACAAGAATAAGAGAAACTGAGATAAATCAAAGACATAATTGAAGATTACTTTCTTGTGATGAATAGCATTTGAGCATGCAAATTGATAAGACTCATTATGTTCCAGGTAAAATTAAAGAAAACTGACCCATACCGAGATGTATCTTGAGCACATTTTAAATTTGAAAGAATAAAGAGTCCTCCTGGCACTCAGGTTTCAAAATAATTATTATTTACTTACAAAATACCAGAAACTAGACTAATCTCTGACTTCTATGCACTGCCAGAAAACAATGCGATCATATCTACAAAATTTGATGGGAAAAGATTGTTATTTATAAATTTTATATCTAACCATGTGTGTCATTGATTAATGAAGGCAATAGAAAGACATGCTCAGACAGCCAAAAACTCAGAAAATAGATCAGCCCAGGTCTTTTCTTGATCATTGATGGAGGACATACACTGACCAACAGATAAAAGAATCAAAATTAACAAAACACACACACACAGGCACACACACGAGCAGGACTTCCCTTAATCAGTCTGAAACCATGTTCAGGAATCAGTAGATTATGTGTGTTGTCTGGGACATTGTGTAGTTCAGAGACCACTTAGCCCTGTGAGAAGCATTGTTGGTTGCTACCCAACATCTTCCTTCCTTCCTCCTTTCCAACACCACCCCAATTTTGTTCATATCCTTCTCCTTACCTAGTCATGAGCTTCAAAGAAAGCTAGTTCCATCCCCAGACACAAGGTGTGGACTGTGATTGGGCTACCTCCACTCTATGACTGGTTTAAATAATGAGCATGTGACGTAATCCTGACCAATAAGACATGTGGGCGGTCTGTAGGTGGAGACTTCTGAGAAAAGTTTCACACTCTTACATAGAGATAACTTGTAGAAGACAGGCTCATCTTTCCTGGTTATTGCCAGGTCTAAAGGTGCCATGTCTGGGAACTACTGCAGTCATCTCACAGCCATGAGAGGAGCTGGCCTGAGGACCACGCTAATATACCTCGGATGGCACAGCCAGAAGATGAAAAGAATCTGGGTCCTTACTGACATTATTGATTAGCTAAATTAACCAAATCTGGTCCTAAAGTGTGATGTGATACTGGATGTATTTATTATCTAATACAAATGAGACAGAATTTTCTATCACATTCAGAAAAGCATTCTAAGTGACACAGCCCTGAAGTGTTAACTTAGCTATTCCTCTACTGCTTCCATTCCTCTCTCAGTACCAAGAAACATATTTCTTGAGCCATACCCTTTAACCTACAGTTCATATGGAATCTCTTGCCTTATTTGATGATCACTTATAACAATAACTGGTGCTGTTCTTGTCCAGATTTTTCTAACAACAGCTAAGCTTATTACATAGTGAAGATCTTATGCCAAGAAAATTACTCAACAAAAGATCTTTTCTCTCCCTCTCTACAGAAGCAGTATTGCATAGAATGACATAATGAACTTGTTCATTGCTAAAGAATTGAGAAATGATTTTTTATGTATCTTTAAGCCTCGGTTTAAATGACCTAACCCATTGGATTTTTTTTTTTTTTAATGAAGAAAGACAATAAATCATCAAGGGACAGACATTATATATCATTAAATGCCTCTTCATAAATTATGGGATTTGTGAATATTCCTGAAATAAACGGCACTCAAAAATCAGCATATATTATTATCTCAGCTCAGTAAATGCATAGAAAACACCTATGAAAATAAACTAAATTGTTAACGGTGATTCTTTCTGCATGATGGGATTATTACTTTCTTCTTTAAACTTATAGATACTTGTATTCACATCTGTCATGTCTCTTCCTTGGTTTATGAGTACATGACTTTCCTTGACCAAGGAAGTACATGGCACCATCCCCATTTCCTGAAAAGAGAAAAAAGTGCCATTTTCCCTCATGTCATCTCTGAAGGGCAAGTATATTTTCTTTTCCAATTCAGATTTCCTTGGATTAGATATACATTTTCTAGCTCTAGCAAGAATTTTCACACCAAGACTGCAGACTTGGCTCCTCTTCCTTTGGTGCCCTTAGGATATTCAGATAAACTTGATTTATTCCTCAGAGAATTGACTTACCTCAGGTACTAAATTCTTCCTATTTCACCTCTGCTCTATCTTCCTCCGGTAACTAGATTCTTAACATTCCCCTTTGGAATCCTTTTCCTGGATTACTTCCTTCATCCTGACTTTTAGAAACCCTTTATTCGTCGTGGTAAATTGAAGGGCAAAGGGGTAGTCCTTCAAGCCTTTCATCTTTATCCAAATGGAAGATGACCTTGTATTTTCAGCACTCAAAATGTAGTGCTGAAAGGCAAGGCAAGAAGATCAGCCTAGCACACAGAGCCCATAGGTCAACTTAACTGTTCAGTGACCATATTTACTTCTTAGATTGACATGGCTCCCAGAAAACTGCCGTAGCAAACTGCCTGTTAGTTCTGCCTGTTCACTGTCAAGACCTCTTAGGAAAACTGCTTTTAATTCTCTCCTGGTGTCTTTGTACCTGGAGGGTAGATCAAATTGTCTTTGATCACCTGACATTCCAGTTCCTACAAGGCTCTCTCCTACTCCTCCTCCATCAAATGCTGAACACCATTTTGACCCCAAAATTGGTAGGGCCACTCCACTTGGACAGATTCTGACTGTAACAGATACAAATAATTATTTGTTTTGAGGATGCCTATTTTGATGTGGAGGAATAGAGGCTAGACTGACTCTAATTACACTGCTTCTCCACAAGATCAAGAGTGGAACACTTTTCCATGTAACGGGAATCAGGCATGGTGCATAGTGTAAAACCTGATTTAAACATCCCTGGATCACAGAGTCACCCACCAGGGCCAAAATTAGGGTGAGGCAAGTGAGACACTTATGTCAGGCACAAAATTTAGGGAGAGCCAAAATACTTAGTAATCAAGATAAATAATATTTTAATGCAATGTTTTAAAGAATTAAAATTATTTTTAGAAAATGCATGATGAACAAAATATCAAAATGTTAAATAAAAACAGGCTCAGCCCACAGCAAGAGTAATAAAGTTTCTTAATTCAATGATTCCCTTGTATATTCAGGTACTTTATATTCATTAGAGCATTTATTCCTCATAACAACCCCATGAGGAAGGTATAATGAAATATGTTATTAAAATTATTGATATAAAATTATATTTTCAATAAAAAAGCATTTATTAGTAAAATTAAATGTAAGGCATCAGAAAAATCAGTCAAGACACATATAAAAAAAGTGAAAACAGTTTCTGTTTTTAAAATGTCTTCTTTAATTTTCCTTTTTCCTGGTGTGCCCAGTTCAATGACCTAACTTGCTTAGAAAAATAACAAGCCCTTTCCAAAAGAAACAATATTTAAATCAAAGAAAACCCTACAACAACAGTGGTTTTAAACATGATTGTTTTAAGACTCTGTTATTTCCAACAGGCTGAGTTTTTGGAACCTCAAATTGGGGTGCTTCCCCACTCAGGGGACTAATCCCGTAGGGGAGTTTTGTAGCTGCACTTTGGAGGGTGCTGGGAGAGGTTATTTTGCCTTTGAACTATGATACCTCTTCAACAAAAAGGAGGTTTCCATTATTATTATTTACATTGGAACCTAAGTGACAGGCAGCTACTATTAATCACTTACTTACTCAATAACAATTCATTGGGTGCCTACATGGTCCAAAGCATTATGCTTGGGACACAACTATGAAATAAGACAACCAAAATCTCTGCCCTCATGAGATTAATGTTTAATTTTTAATGTTATGGTAGAACTCAGGTGGCAGGTTTGATTAGGACCTTATTTTACCTTATTTACAAGAAATTGATAATTTTAACTTGTGCAACTATAACAAAAATAGGAAATACATTAAACATCAACTGGTTATAGTTTGAATGCACTAGAATATCCCCTAATAAGTAAAATCCCTAGACTGATATTACCATTCTCCTAAACATTCTAGATCATTCCTAAACAATGGCTTATTAATCCCCCAGCTAAACATTTAATAATTAACAGATTTGCTTGTGTTACGTGGCGTGATTTCTGTGAGTTATGAAGTTTTATGATTTTCCCTTTCTTTTTCTAAACTGCCTTTCTGAAAATAATTTAAGAAAGCAATACGGAGTTAGTGAATTCTTTATGATTTTATCATGAAATGAATAAGAGTGGTTAATTTCATGACAACTTTAACCTCCTTTTCAAATTATTTCTGACCATAAAATGTTTCCATATGTTATCAGATAACTCCCAGCTGCTCTGTGAGCTGAGACATGCCTTTTCTGGGAACGCCACATGACTCCAATGGTGGCAATCCCCATATACAAAGGTGCTCTCTCTGGCTTCCAGGTCTTCAAGACAATTCATAGCAACTGACGCCAGCACTGCTGTAACAGATCTTTATTAAGGTATGTGATCTTACTGGTTCCATAGTTTAAATTACTCTCTTTGTAATCTTCCTCATTTCTGAAGACCCTTGTTTTCCTGAATAAAAATGTCTCAAGGTCCCATACACTATCTTTGCATTGAAATGCAATTGCTGCTACATCAGGAATATTAGAGGGGACATCACTACTGATCTTAGAGAAACAAAAAGGATTATAAGGGAATAGTATAAACAACAGTATGTCAACAAATTAGACAACTTAGATAAAATGGACAAATTTCTAGAAAGATGTAAACTATAGAAACTGACTCAAGTATAAAATCTGAATAGCCTTATAACAAATAAAAAGATTAAGTTACTATTTTAAAAACTTCTCCTAAAGAAATAGTCAAGTTTTGAAAAAGTGGGAGAAGGGTATCAAAGTATAACATTACAAAAAAAAAATCATCAAATCACAAAGGAAGGCATTAAGAGAGGAAGATATGAACTACAAAACAGCCAGAAAACAATTAATAAAATGGCAACAGTAAATCCTTACCTAGCAATAATTATTTTAAGTGTAAATGGATTAAATTCTCCAGTCAAAAGACAAAGAGTCGCTGAATGGATAAAAAATAAGATCCAACAATATGCTGCCTACAAAAGACTCACTTTAGCTTTAAGGACACACATAGACAGAAAGGGAAGAGATGGCAAAAGACAGTTCTTGCAAATGGTAACCAAAAGAGAGCAGGAGTGCTATACTTACTTCTGAGGAAAGCACAATCTCTTCAATTAGTAGTGTTGTGAAAACTGGTAGAATGGAGTTGAACCCTTATCTTCACTCCTCATATAAAAGTTTACTCAAATAGATTAAAGATTTAAATGTTAAGTCCTGAAGCCATAAAACTATTAGAAGAAAACATAGGGAAAAAACTTCTTGACATTGTTCTGGGCAATGATATTTTTGGATACGACCCTAAAAGCACAGGCAACAAAAGCAAAAATAGACAAATGGGATTGTATCCAACTAAAAAGCTTCTGCATAGCAAAGGAAACTATCAACGATGTGAAGAGACAACATACAGAATGGGAGGAAACATTTGCAAACCATATATATGATAAAGGGTTAATATCCAAAATATGTATGGAATTCAGACAGCTAAATAGCAAGAAAATAAACACCCCAATTTAAAAATGGGCAAAAGACCTGAATAGACATTTTTCCAAAGAAGACATACAAATGACCAACAGGTATATTAAAAGGTACTCAACATCACTAATCATCAGGGAAATGCAAATCAAAATCACATCACCTCAAGCCTGTTAGAATGGCTATTATCAAAAAAAGCAAAAGATAACAGGTGTTGGTGAGGATATGGAGAAAAGGGAACCCTTGTACATTGTTGGTAGGAATGTAAATTGGTATGGTCATTATGGAAAACATTATAGAAATTTGTCAGAAAATTAAAAATAGAATTACCATATGATCCAGCAATCTCACCTGTATATATACAGCCAAAGAAAATAAAATCAGGATCTTGTAGCGGTATCTGCACTCCCATGTTCATTTCAGGATTATTCACAATAGCCAAGATTTGGAAACAACCCAAGTGTCAATTGATGGATGAATGGATAAAGAAAATGTGATACACACACACACACACACACACACACACACACACACACAGGAATATTATTCAGCTTTGATAAAGGAGGAAATGCTGCCATTTGCAACATGGATGAACCTGGGGGACATTATGTTAAGTGAAATAAGCCAGACAGAGAAAGACAAATGTTGTATGATCTCATCTCACTTATCTGTGGAATCTTTAAAAAAAGGAAAATGTCAAACTCATAGAAGCAGAGAGTAGAAAGGTGGTTACCAGGGGTTGGGGGAGGGAAGGGAATGGAGAAATGGTGGTCAAAGGTTACAAAGTTGCAATTATGTAGGATGAGTAAATCTAGAGATCTAATGTTCAGGCATGATGACTATACTTAATAATACTGTACTGAACACTGAAACTATGCTAAGAGAGTAGATTTCAGGTGCACTCATCATACACATAAAAAAGAGCAACTATGTGAGGAGATGATATGTTAATTAGCTTGCCTGTAGTAATCATTTCACCATGAATATGTATATCAAATCATGTTGTATACCTTAAATGTACATAAACTTTATTTTAAAACATACACATTTTTTTAAAGGTAGCTAGTTCAGCAAAGCTGAGTTGATAGAGATGCAAGATAAAAGGTGATGAGGGTAAGGCGTTTTAGGCAGGTCGTGTAGAGCCTTATCGATTGTTTAAGAAACTTGGCTTTTCTTCTGAGCAGGAAGAGAAGCCAACAGAAGGTTTTGAGTAGATTAATAAAATTATCTGATTTACATTTTAACACTCTGCTTTGTTGAAAACAGACTGCAAGAGGGCAGCAACTGGAAGACCAATGGGGAGGCCACGGCAGTGGCACAGGTGAGAGAGCGGAAGGTGGCTTAGAGGGGCAATGGAGAAGCGCTGAGGAATGATTAGCATCTGTATAGATTGTGAAGGAGGAACTGACAGGATTTACTGACAGATCTATTAGGATGTATGAGAGAAAGAAAAATCAATAGAGAAGAAATAAAAATTAGTTAATGTATGTAAAATGCTTAGCAGAGTGCCTGGTAAATGGAAACCAGTGAATCAATTTCAGCTATGATTATTGTTATTATTACTACTTCCTGTTACAAGAGTCAAAGAAGGTAATGTATGGACCTGTATGTAGCACCTAGAATAAAGTGTTCATAAAACTATTAAATTCTAAGAGATATGTCCCAACAGGAGTTTGTGATTTCTCCCCACGGCTGCGTAACAGCTAGAAACTTCAAGTCTTTGAGATGAATGAAATGACTTTCAAGGTCCTGGCTAAGACTTTTGAGGAAGAGAATAAGTAGCCACACTGTTTCTCACCTAGTACTTAGAATCTTAGTCACCTTCTTCAGTATTGTTTTTGTAACATTTACTGTGTGTGTATTTTTACTAAAAAATGAATGCATGTTTAACGCAGAGAATTTAGAAAACATAAAGGAAACATGTTAAAGTACCCAGAAATAATATCACTCTAATATCTTTCTGAGACATAGATATTTTTTTTAAAAAATTAAAACTAGGATTATACTACACATACAGTCTCAGAGTCTGCCTTATTCATTTAACAATACATTATTTCCTTGACAGGACTCTTTTACAGCAACATTTTCAATGGTACGTAATGAATGCATCATAGTTATGTATTCCCCATTGTTCAGTCAGGCTAGTTCTCATTTTTTGGCATTATAAACAACTCTGTGATGAGCATCATTAACTGTATTTTTGCACGGCTCTAATTAATTTCCCGATGATCTTCCTAGAAGTGGAGCTGCTGGTCCAAGTACATTCTTAAAGCTTTTGTTATATGTTGCCACCAACCTAATATTGATTGTCTGGGTCACACATTTTACAACTGAAAACCCCATCGGGTCTCCAGGCCTTCTTCCTTGAGGAACATGGTAGAATAGAACTATAAACTTCAAAGAACTTCAAGTCCAGTCTTTATTTCCTATTTGAAGCTGTGAAATAACTTGACCTCTCTATTTTTCAATGCCTACTTTGCCAGACAAAGCTACAATACTTTCCTCAAAGCAGTGAAAAAGCCCCTTGAAAAGATCATGACTTCCCAAAACACATTATTACTTGAACCAAAGAATCCTTAGAGACCAGGCTTTGTCCTCAAAATCATCCTTCATCTGGAAAAGGAGGAACAAGCCTCCCTTGTCTTCCAAACCATTTTCTCCTGTTTAATTTTTTTTATTGGGGAATATTGAGGAACAGTGTGTTCTCCAGGGCCCATCAGCTCCAAGTCGTTGTCCTTCAATCTAGTTGTGCAGGACACCGCTCAGCTCTAAGTCCAGTGGCCATTTTCAATCTTTAGTTGCAGGGGGCGCAGCCCACCATCCCATGTGGGAATTGAACCAGCAACCCTGTTGTTCAGAGCTTGTGCTTTAGCCAACTGAGCCAACTGGCCACCCTCTCCTTTTTTATTTTTAATCACATCTGGAACTTTACTGAATTGAGAACTGGGAAAAAGGAACCAAAGGGCTCAAGAACTAATTGTCAGGAACAGCCACCTTCACTCTGTCCAGTGCAAGTGGGCGTTTTTCAGCCAGGGGGTCATGGGACGAGGCATGTGTTGAATTTTGAGATGGTGGGCTGGGCTGAGCCAGCTGACCTAAGGAAGATGCTTCTGACCCTTACCCAAGCAGGAGGAGGACGTGTCCGGCTGCCTCCAAGGGGTGCTAGGAGACAGGTGTGGTTGGAGCAAAGAAGGAAAGCAAGGGCAGTGGCCCTCAGTAACTCTGGGAACACTCGCCCCTCAGATCTCACTCCCGGGCCATGCTTCCGCCTTAGACCTGAGTGAGTCGACATCATTGGGCATCCAACTTTTCTGCATCCTGCTGATGAACAATTTGGCAGAGAATTGCCTCATCGTGTTTGGACAGAATTTCCTCATCATGTTTGGATTGAAGCCATTTACTTACATGAAGCAGAGTTGGAGTCTAGCACTGGACTTTTTCCTTGTCCAGGTCACAAGACCTCTGAGGAATTGCTGGATAACAGCACTTTCCCAATACACAAAGTCACCCCAGGGCTTCTAGGTCATGAACTTCACAAAACCCTGAGCAGATTACCTGAAGCATTAGAAGAAATCTCCCTGACCCAAACTCAGAACGCTCCAGGAAACCTCAGTGCCCTTGGTCAATACATTTGGATTCCCCCAGAAACCTCTGGGCTCCCCCAAGGCATATGGCTTTCACAGGACCCCAAAGGGATCCGGTTGCCTTTTTCAGGTGGAAATCATGGAGGCTCCTACTTGCATGAGGTCACCTCACCTGAGGGGCGCAGCAGGATGGCTCCTCTGACGGCACAGCCACTGTTCTTCCCTGACAAGTGCCCACTGTCCCCCAGTTTGGGTTCTTACATGGATCACGTTCCAGGATGGTGCTCTTCAACGTGCAGCCAGTGTCTCTGCACGTGGCCCGAGGTCCCATGGAAACCACGACAACAGCAGAGATCCGTCCCAGGAGCCGCAGGCACATGTGTCACCATGATCTCAGAGGCAGGCTGGCTGGATGTCACCAAAACATAATTAAATAATTTAAATTGACTGTTGGGGTGTTAACCCAGAGCAATCACTGACATCCCTCAGGCTTCCCAGGGCAGCAAGAGCCAATCTGAGTCATTGTACGATGGGTCCCAGGGGAATCCTAGCATAAACAGGAAGGTGCAGGTCTGGCCCACTCCCTGCTGAGTCAGAGCAGACCTTCCTCTGAGGTCCCCCAGACCCAGCTGCCCCTCCTCCTCCTCCCTCCTGTGTGGGGACTCAGTCCTCTTGCAGGAGAGGACAGACCGATGCCTATTCCGGAACCATCAGACTGGAGAAAGGGGACAGAAGGTCATCCTTTGATGGTTTTAATCCCACACTTCCATTTCTGAGTAAATGCACTTTTCTTCTTCCTTCTCCTTTCCCTCTTCCTTTCTTTTCCTTTTCTTTGCTTTCTCTTCCTCCCCCCCCCCCCCAGGTTGGGAAGGAGGAGCTGGCGATACCCAATTGCCCAATATGAAGATAAGCACGATCTTCTAATCCAGAAAGGTTGGAGCATCCCAAGAATTGTTTGGATATTTTATGTATGTCGTGCGGGGCGGCCTGCAGGGCTTCTGGTCCAGCTCCCCACATAAGAACGCAGGATGTGGCTAGCCCAAAAAGGAATACCCACGGAGCCATAGGTAGGGGAGTCATACCACTATATTCTCTGGCAGCTGGGTGAGACACATGCAGTAATAGCCACAGGATCCACAGTCCGCCATTCACTTCTCTGCCTGCCAACCAACCAACCAATCAACGCAGCCCCAGTTACATCAGTAGCCAATTAGCTAACCAGTTACAGCTGATGGCCAACCAATCACAGTTGACAGTCATTCACTACCCGAGCCAGCACCTCCCCATGCGATGCCGAGAGCCTGGAAACAGCTCTCTGTCCCACAATTTATAATTTTATAATTAATTAATTAACTCTGTCCCACAATTTATAATTTATATACTATGCACACACACATGCACACTCATGTGTGTGTGTGTTTGTGTGTGTGTTTGTGTGTGTATTATCACATACAGAGATATACACATCAAAAAACCATACCTTTGTTTAACACGTTGACACTTCCTTTGTGGTTTAGTTTTTCTTTTGAGTTACAGGTGAGTACATGGGAATAAACACCATCATCTTTTCTGAGCTTGGAGCTGCTAAAGTCCTATGGGTGAGTAGGGAGTTTTGAGAGCTGTGGTGGGATTAATATGGATGCAAGGGAGACAAGCTTTCAGATCTAAAGCTGTGTCCAAAACCTACAATAATATTTGGGATTGTTGGTAGATGTTAATGGCGTCAGCTCCTTTGGGAGGCAGCAGGATAGTGTAGTGTCAAATTCACAAATTGTGGTCACAGAGGCTGAGTTCAAAATCCATCTCTGACATTTACATCCAGAGTGGTCTCAGCGAGGTATTCAGCCTCTCTGGAGGATCAGTTTGTCATTCAGAACATAGGTGGTCCTGAGGACTGAATGAGCTAACATGAGTAAACCTCTTGATACATATAGTAAGCATTCAGGAAATGATAGCTGTTATTCTGCAAAATAAGTTTTAAAAGCAATTCTGCAGTTTGCATTATTAAGACTTGCAACATGATAAGTTATGCCTCCTTTCAAATATTTTCTTGTAAGTAAACTATTAGGGTTTTTAAAAAAATACTTTTGTTTTTAATATAAGAAGACCCTCTATTGAGGGCCGTTGAATAGGCCACACATAAGCTCTTAGATTAAGAATTTAAACTTCAATACAGGTATAATATATTAATTTGCTCAGTTGATAGAATTATCATCATGGAAGCAAATGAAATCAACACATCAATTTCACCTATAATTTAAAAAAGAAAGAAAAAACGATCTAGAAAGAGTGGAAAGGCTTTTCTTATCTAGGCTCTGTTCATTATCAATTTAAATTGACTTAGACCTAAAGTTGGAAAAGATAGCAAGTGAAAGATAGCTGTCCCACCATGGCAAAGGGGTGGGATGATGGCAGAAGTGTTTCCTTTTTTGTTAAAGACCAAAACAAGAGCTTCTACAGAAGTAAAGATTCACACAGGAAAGGCCTGGAAAACTGACAGCTAAGTGGAGGGCTCCTATTGGGGTCCTGATCCCCGATGACTGATAGCCCCCATTGTGTCCAGGCCTAGTGCTTCCGGGCAGGAAATCCCAGCCCCCTGCACTAGGATAAGGCCAGTTAAGGCCAGCCTGGGAGCAGGGCTGGTGGGGGCATCTCACTGCCATTTCCCACTCTCCTGAGCTTGTTGGGTTCAGGCTCTTTTCCCAGGACCTTAGAGGTCAGAACTGGTGTGGACTGGGCTGATGGGAAATCCAGTCTTTTCTGAGTGGAGGTCAGTTGTTAAAGCCAGGCCGGGGGGTCGGAGGGAGTAGGGTGCTGGTTGAGGGGAGGGGTGTGAGTAGGGTGAGTGATAAGGAGTGAGAGAGGAAAACAATTTGAAGGTTCACAAGGTGGCTTATGTTTGGAGGACATAGTGAGGTCAAGGGTCGGGTAGAAGGTGATTTGAGGGTTGAGATAGGAAGAATTTTCTCTTCCCTTTATTTTCATTTTTTCCCTCATTTTAACTTTATATTTTGGCTAATTTGGCTAATAAGTGAGGACAGAATAAATCCTAGGTTTTACAAATCTGATTACTTCACAGATGGTGATATTGAGCCCTGGGAGGCTCAGCTGGGGCTCTTTCCTGGGGTCCTAATGTCATATCCTCAACACCCATTTGGACTAAAAGAGTACCAAATATGTGGACTTTAACATGCCTGACCTAGATTTACCTCTGCCTATGCATTTTTAAAGATAGGGCAAGGGAATTTGAGAGAATTTTTACTGATGATAAAAATAACGATGGCAATAATCATAATGAACTCATATAGCACTGACTATATCCCAGGCACTGTTCTAAAAGCTTTATATATAGAAAGTCATTTAATCGTCATAGCAACTCTTTGAGGTAGCAAGTAACATCTCCATTTTATCGATAAAGAAAGTGAATCACAGATAAGTAATTTAACCAAGGTCACACTTCTTATAAACGATAAAGCTAGGATTTGAACACTGGCTATTTGGTTCCACTGTCCATGTTCTTACCTGCTACACTATGTTGTCTTTCATTAAATCGCAATTTCATGTCCTAAGTTTAAAACAAAAATTAAAATTTCACTATAACTGCTTTTTAAAAATTGCAGTATTGCTTTTTCCTGATTATAAAATTTATAGTTGTAGAAAATTTGAAAAAAAATTTAAAACATCACAAAAAAGTAAAACTACCTGTCCTCTTGCCACACAGAAATAACTACGATTAACACTTTAATGTATTTTCTTTCAGACACTTTTCTATGTATAAACATATATACATTATTAAAATAATACTCTACATATTATTATAATGCTTTTTCTCCTGTACAATATGTCAAGAATGTGTTTTTTTTTAAAGCATGCATTTTTTTTAAAAGTTTTATTTATTTATTTTTGCAAGTGTATTTTTCTAGACCCATCAGCTCCAAGTCAAGTAGTTGTTTCAATCTAGTTGTGGAGGGCACCACTCACAGTGGCCCATGTGGGGATCGAACCGACAACCTTGTTGTTAAGAGCAGCGTTCTCTAAACAACTGAGCTAACTGGCCGGCCCAAGAATGTGTTTTTATGCCATGTGGTATTCTACAACTTGATTTTTAAATCGCTATTGAGTATTTCATCATTGGATTCCCATAATTTACTTAACCAACCCTCTGCCATTAGACATTCAGTGATTACTTTTCACCTCTTAAAAGTAACTCTGTGATAACCATAATGATCACGTTTAAGTACATATTTTTTATCCTGCTAAAACAAAGAGAGTGCATTATGTGACACTTATCCAAGAAGTTCTAATTTTGAATAGAAAGTTCTGAGGACTTTGAAAGGTCATATAAATGCAGTTTTCAGGTCTCCCTGCCTTGTGACACACACAGACCCTGACTCAGTCCAAAACAACCTGGAGTATTTACTTATTCAGCTGACTGATATTTTGGGGGCACCTACTACTTCCCAAGCACTATTTCAGGAACAGGGGCTACAAACTCCAGAGCATTCATGGAGCTTTTATAGAGAGAGGCTAAGAGCCCAGAGCCCATGATCCTGGAGTTAGATTGCTTGCTCTGGCCCCAAGAAGTCAAGCTGTGTGACTTTGGGCAAGTAACTTTACTACTCTGAAACTCAGTCTCTTCATCTGTGAAGCTAATAGTATCTATCTCATGGATTGTAATAAAAATTAAATGAGATAATAATTGTAAAGTTTTCTACAATGTCTGGCACATACTAAGTGCTCTGCCTATTATTATTAGCTCTAACCCCACCCTCCTGCTTTTACTGTTGAAGATTTGTCCATCTGAAGCTCTAGTCCCATTTCTCAATAATTCTAAAGCTCTCTATTATCTACACTTAAAATAATTCTACTCTCTTCCTGCCAGCAGCCTAATTGAGGGAACCACCTGACCTATTATCACTTGAGTGGTGCACACTGTCAAGGAAAAAGGAAGCACGAAGTTAAGAGATAAAAACAGAGTTCAGCAGTTAGCCTTCCAAACAACAGTAGATACTTGATTAATCTTGAAACTTAAGAGGCAACAAAGCACAATTGCTTAGGTTTACTCTGGACAAAGAGATTTTCTCAGCAAGTGAATATCCTGCCCAATGCCTCACGTTCCTTGGAGTTCAGTTTACATTTTGAAACTCTAAACCCCCAGTTACTCTTCTACAAATGACATCTGCTGCGACCCACACAATGACCGTATCACCATGCTAAGTGAGAACAGTGGGAGGAGCACAGACTGCTTCATTCCAATAAGAGTATTTTCAATCTCTTTTGTGGTCAGGAGCTTTTTGGAATCCAAAAGGCTCAGGGGCCAACATTGCAATGGTTGCTCCACCCTTTTCATTCTCACCCCTGCTAAAGAATCAGCATCTTGGTCACTGCGTTTTATTCTTATTCCTTGACAGCGCTAATCTTTTTTTTTTTTTTTGTATAACATTTAAATAGCAAATTACACTGCAATACCTGCTAAGTGGGGTAGAGATTTTCAAGGTGCTAGTGGGGGAATGCCCAGATTACAGCATGAAATCAGAAGGGGCCTCAAGTTAGCTTTAAAATCTCAGCTATGTACCCCCAGTCTTTTAAAAATGCTGCAAAATATGGGAAAATACAGGTGGCTGCCTGTAATCCCTGAATATGGCAAAGGGGCAGGAAAAGTGACTTTGGGGGAACAAATTTAGGAGTAATTAAGGAGGTAGCACAATTTAACAGGTGGAGGATTAAACTGGCTTTTCTCTTCCTTCATCCGTTACCAGCCGAGTTCTAGAGCTGGTTTGACATTCCACTTCTTGATGCTTTCATTTTCTTTTTTTGTAAAACAGGAGACACACTAGTAGGTCATGTCTCAAGTCCTGTACAAGGTTCTATGAAATATTTTTTAAAACATGTGTTTGCATATTTATTAGAATTGGGAAGCCTGATAAATGTTTTCATATGCGGGAGCAAAGAACTTGAATAGATAATTCATAGGAAAAAACATAAATAACTAATAAATATTTTCAAAGAAGATCAACTTTACTGATAATCACAATCCTCTACTTATCCAAATAATAAATCCTTTTTAAAAACAGTTTATAAAGAGAATCCCTTGGAGAACTGATAGCCTTGCTTGCCTGGAAGGTCATGTAGGTACAAGGAAACCTCTAAGTCAGGAGGTGTCTAAGCAGGGCAGGAACCTGATACCTCATTGTCTTCTCCCGTTGTTTCATGGGATGGACTCAGTTGGTTTTGTCTGCCTGGGGTCCAGGCCCCCTTCTGCTGTCAGCACCCTTTGGGCAGCCACTCATCCCTGACTCTCAGACTGTTTGCTTTGGAGATGCTGGCTAACCCCTGGTCAGTCCAGTGGAACTCAATCCTGGGGTTTTGACAGAATTATCAGGAATATGGGCTTTCTTTCTGCTGGCACTAAGAGTTATAGGAAAACAGCAGAAACTATAATAATGGCTGCCAGGAGCTGGGGAGAGAGGGAAATGAAGAGTTGCTGTTTAGTGGGTATAGAGTTTCCATTTTGCAAGATGAAAAAGTTCTGGAGGTCTGCTGCACAACAATGTGAATGTACTTAACACTACTGACCCGTACGCTTCAAAATGGGCTTTTTAAACCACAATTTTAAAAAAATAATCAGGAAGGAAGGAGGGAACTAAGGAAGGAAGGAAGGAAGGATGGAAGGAAAAACGTGGGCCAGAAGGTCCTGTAGCCCACGAAGAGGGCCTGACTGAAAAATGAAGCTAATCCAAAGACAGCAAAGCTAAGAAATCAATTCCTCATAACTTTGTATGAGTTCTTGAATCCAGTCATGCCTGAAGCTCATCCTATCCATGGACTTTTTATGTCATTATTATTTTTGAAGTCATACATAAACATGGTTTTAAAAGTAAAATAATATTATAATGTTTATAAACAATAGCAGCTGCCTGCCTATTTCTCATCTCCTTTATCTTTCTCTTAAGTATGTTCTGCTGCTTTGTGCGGCATTTATGCCTGTATTTCTAACCAATTGGACTGTACTGCTCCTACTCAGGTCAATACTTTTATATATTATCTACTGACTTTTTACATGGAAGATGAAGATGTAGCGTTATTCCTCTTCATTACTCCTGACCCTACGTCATCCTTCCAGAATAGATATTTTACAATTTTTGGTTAAATCGCTGCTTAGTTTTCATCTTATTATGGAATATAATGTGATTACATTTCCTTCTTTCACTGTTTGTTCTTTCTATAGGTAATAATTTCCTCCCTTTTATCATCTGTTCTTTTTTCACGATTATAATTTCTTCCTACACTCACAAAAGCATTGTAAAACTCTGTGAATTCAACTTTTTTCTTTTTTTTTTCAGTTCAACATCTGATAGTCTTTCAGTTCCATTTTTTCCCTAGAGATATTCCCTCTGGAGCCTTCCATCCGCCTGCTTCAATCTGGGCTAGTTAAATTCCAGGCCTGCTGTGAGAATTCCCTGGCTTTATCTTCCAACACTTCTTGTGGCAGACACTACAGTGGGTTCACCGAAACAGATCCTTCCTCTTCCTGAGCACAGAGCTAGGCTGTGTCAACTTCAGCTGATAGAATATGAGCAAAAATGATGCTCACCATTTACAGACCTCGTGCATAAAACCCTCTAGAGAGATCTTCTTTTTCTTCCCCGGGGTAACATTGGAATCCATGCATTAAAGATGGCTGAGTCTTTGGCAGCTGAGCCCTGAATAACTTTGTGGAGTAGTTATTCTGCCGTCTTTACCACTGATTGGACTTATATGAATGAGAAAGAATTTTTCTTATTCTGTAATTGTTCCTTTTTATGGCATCTGGTTCTTATTTCAATAATGAAATTATCTCTTTGAGGACATGGAAAGATTGTTGTTTTGTTTTTAGTTTTCTTTTTTGCTTCCTGCATTATCTCTGTTTCCTCTGAGTTCTTTTTGCCATCAATCTGTTTTTGCAACTATCTTTCATGTTGAGTTTTTCTCCCCACGTATATAAATATCATCACTGACTCTCTGACCATATTTGAGAGTGAAACACTAAAAACTAATTACAAGCTATCTGACTACGGGTGAGGTTTATTACTCCATAATCTTCTTTAGGGTGATAAGGTAACTGACTGGCTTTTCTATTTGAGAACCCCCAAATCTCACTATGGCAGATCTTTTCTCTTGGGTTGGCTAATCTCCCTAGAGATGTATTCCATGTCTAGACTGCTGCCTAGTCTCTATAAGCCTGACCACTGGAGTTCTGTGGGCTGAGTGGAGAAAGAGGCTGGAGGTCTCACTACTCAGAAAGTGGAGTTGCCCACTTTTCAGAAAATTGTCTCTACCTCTTCCGTTTTCAGGTGCTTCCCCAGAAGACCCCTGTCCTATTTAGTATCTCTGGTTCTGCAACCTCTCTGGTTAAAATTCCTCACACTGTAAGCCTTCAGTCCTCCATCAGGGTTTAGGAGAGGTGGGGACCTCCTCATACACACTTTCAGAAAATGTCTCTGTTTTCAGCCCACACTTCTTCCTGGTCTTCAGACTCCTGTAGTATCAGTTCCTGAGCCTTTCCACGGTTCTATGGTGAGTGGGACTGGGCTTGCTTCTCCTTTGAATCTCTTTGTAATGAGTGTTGGGATACACCACCCATATGCTCTCTTTTTCATTGAAGCTCTCATTTCCAAGCTGCTGGAAGTATTGGCTGATGAAGGCTTCCAGCTGAGTTTCTTCCCAGTAATTGGCCGTGGGTGAATGGATCTGCCTCACCTAAGATCACCTCCCTTCCAGGGATAACCACATCCAATGACTGGTTAGTGGAGGGGTACAAAAGCTCCTTGCCTCTATTTGGGACCACTCTAAAGAGCTCTGTGGGGACAGAGTCCCAGAGAGCAGTTTCCAGGCTCTCAACCTCACATGGAAAGGTGCTGCCTCGGGTAGTAGATGACCATCAGCTGTGACTAGTTGGCCATCAGCTGTAACCAGTGAGCCATTAACCAATAATATAACTGCCGTGCCTATGCTAGGGGGTTGGTTGTTGGTTGGTTGGCAGAGAAGTGGATGGCGGATTGCAGTTAGCAAGGGGTTGGTTGGTTGGCAGAGAAGCAGACAGCAGGATCATGTAACTCCTGCTTCCTGTGTTTCCAACCGAGCCGCCAGCAAGAATATAGTGGTATGAACCCCCATCTATGGCTCCACATTAGTGCTCTTTTGTGGCCTCACCATATCCTGCGTTCTTGTGCGGGGGGTGGGAGCTGAGACCCCCGCATGACAAGCTTTTGTGAGATCAATTGAGATGGCTGTGACAGCATCACAGCTCCACTTCTTTCTTTGTCCAGCCCTGCTTCTTTCACTCCTCTACAGGTGTGGTTCCCAAGGGTTCCCCCACCAGTAAACTTCCTGCATCAGATCTCCGTCTCAAAATCTGTTTCACAGGGAGCTCAGTCAAAGACACCACTCAGCTCTCAAGCTCTTTTATTTGATTTTCATATTCCAAAAGTTTCCTGGCATTTCTCATATGCTGTTGTCTTCTCTCTTTGGCTTTGTGAAAAAGCCTAATTTTTTCTATGCTACTTTCATTTCAGTGATATTTTTACAAAGCATTTGGGATAAACACATGTGTTCAATCTGTTGCATTTAACCTGAAGTATGAAAAAAAAATGCATAACACCATGGAATATATTGGTCCCCTGGCTTCATATCGGTCAAGTGAAGTTTAAAATTAACTCCATTTTTTGAGTACCATTTGAGATGAAACATTAAGAAATGAGAAAGCATAGGGTAAGTATGACAGATCATTGATGGAAAAGCTAGAAAGTATCCCCCATGCTTTCCTGCCACACCCCTACTTAGTGAGCTCACACTGAGCTCTGAGCCCGCTCTCTTTTTTCTCCAGGTCTTTGCACATACTGTTTTCTTGGCCAGAAATGTCCTTCCCTCACTTCACCAGGACAAACCCTCCTAATTTTCCAAAGTTCAACAGAGAACACCATCAACCCACCCCCAGTACCAGCATCAGATCAGGTACCCACTTTGTGTATCCAAAGTACCCCACACCTACCTTCATAATAGCACTTAATACACCAGGAGTTTAATTGCCTGTGACTTTGGGCTCCTTGAGTACAAGAACTGAATATTCTTCATCATTTTAGACCGAGTATTTCTCACAGTACCTGACAGATAGTAGATGCTCAATAGTGTGTGTGGAATAAATGAGTAAATAAATAAATAGATAAATAAATAAATAAATAAACTGATGGATGGATGATTCAAACAGGCTCTTCTTGGAGTCAGCCATAGATGAGCGAGGACTCAGTCTTTGGGAGAAAAGAAGACTGAATCATAAATGGGTTTCTCCTGTCCAGCCCTCACCAAGGTTCACCTTGGTGAATAAGAACCCAGAGATGCTAGAGCAAAGGAAACAATCCAGGAAAAGTGCTATTGCTTCATGTTGGCAGAAAAGGGAGAAAAGATACTAGATTAGTTACTTTGGAGTACTGATCCAGAGAAGGCAGAAAACGGGAGGCCATACATAAAAATCATTATTACCAGCCTGAAATTGCAAAAATCTACAAAAGGGAACCTCCCTAAGAGCCTATAAGATAAACAAAAGCACTACTACTAACACTTGTATTTTAGGGGTTTTAAAAGATCTGTACATGCTTGAACTCATTTTATCTTCACAATAATCTCACGAGTTGGGTGCTTGTTTATATTTTATAGATGAGGAAACTGAGGCATAGAAAACGTGCCTGAGGCCATTCAGCTTAGGAAGTCACAGTGTCAGGATTTGAATCCAGGAAGTCTCTTAACCACAAAAAAAAAGCTCTCTCTTTTCCCACGTCCTCATGTCACCAACTCACAGCCTACGCTAAGGTGCTAGAAAGGAAATTCACCCTTTTGGATGGAAGAGCAATATGCCTGCCTTGGCAGCATTCCCTGGTGTGTTCAGTTTCTTAGCCCAGGCGTAACAAAAGTGACGTGAAGAAGGGAGCTGGGAGGGAGAAAGACTCCGTGGGATGGTGCTTTTATCCCTGTCCCTTGACAAATTCTGAAAATCAGTGTAGAGAAAACTGTGGGGAACAAAAGAGTCTTTGGAGGGGAGGGCCAGCTAGCTATGCCTTACTGCAGAGCTGTCCCCTCCAGGCCTTGTCGCAGGGACTTGGTGGTCTGCTCTCAGAGGAGGGGTTTTGGTTTCTGGATCCAGGAAGAAGGGGACAATATGCAGCAGGGATCAAGTCAGAGCCAGTGACTCACCCCACACCGGGCCCAGAGGTTCAGGAACACATCACAAGATGCTGAGACACGTCTCAAACACTTGCCAGCTGAGTCCATCTGGAACATGACTTCTGAGCATGAAAGAGTGGGGAGACGAGGGGAGGAGCCCTAAATGTGTGGGTCAGTGAGAGCTGACTCAGACGATTTCGAAGGCCAGCCCGGGCGATCCCGCCATGTCTCAGACCAGTCCCAAAGTGCTGTGAGAGGTCATGAGAGTTGCAAGGCTGAACCTTGACACTAGTTTCCCAAGTAGGGAGGGAAAGCAGCTCCAGTATCACCCAGCTCCTCCCCCTTGCCTCCTGCTTAGCTCTCCTTACTCATGTCAGGGCTGCCTGTTTTCTCAAGATGGCCCATCCCTAAATGTGGGAGACAGAGGGAAAGGACTGCCATCCAAAATTCCCAGGGCAGTCTAGTTGCCATTCCTCTGAATCCTTTCAAAAGAGTCAGATAGGAGCTTGTAAGCTAGGTCATGAAATCGTTCCCACTTGACTAAGACAAATTTTCACACTTGTAATTATTGAATTTGTGATGTGGAATTATTTATGCCTTGTCTTTCTTTCCCACTGGGCAGTAAATTTCACTGGGGTCAGTTTAGTCTCGTTCAGTATGACTAGGAGAGTGCCTGGTACACAGTTGGTACTCAATACATATTTGATGAGTGATAAACTGTGCATGGACTTAGTCAGTCCTTAAGGATTAGTATGAACAAAACTCCCCACATCTCTCTGCAGGGACCAGCTTTCAGATGCTTCAGATGCTCTGGTTGCCCCCTCCCACCTTGATCAGGGCCTTGGATTTTTTTTTTTTTTTTTTTTGCCTTTGCAGAACTGGCAATTAAATCCCCCTGTGGGGTTGGTGGTGGAGAGGCAGGGGGCGGGGGTGGGGGGGAATGACTTGGAGCCAGATCCCAAGTCACATGGCTGAGTTACAGCTCAGGTGTCAGGGGCTGTATTGGGAAGGCAGGATCTCTGGGAAGCTTTTGGGGACTGAATAACTCAGATGAAGAATTTGAGAAGCTGGAGAATCCGCTTTTGAAAGGAAATGTCAGTAACTTGGGGGGAAAAATGAAGGGCGAGCTCCTTGGCTATGAAGAAGTATACTGGCTATGAGTCAAACTGGCTCTCTTCCAGATTTTTATTTCTGGTGTTTGGTGGTTAAATAAAAAAAGCTTATAAACTTAACTCCAGTTAGAAAAAAAATACAACTATTTCAAATATTGATCCTGGATAATCCCTTCAAACTTGGCAGGGAGACCACCCGGTGTGAAGGGAGGGGAGGCAGCCCAGTGGGTGGGAACTAAAGGGGAGGTTGGGGCCAACCATGGCTCTGTGGCTGCTGAATTGGAACAACACATTCCCCATTCTGGGTGCGTGTTTTGTTGGTCACCTCTCTCCCTCCCATTGGATTTTAAGGACCAAGGGACAAGAAAAAAATCATTTTGGAAGCAGGAAGACTCCAGTTTAGCAATGATTCTCCACCTTTTTAGACTGCTCACATCCTAACATTTACATTTGATACTTGGTGACTCTACCTCTCTTGGCAAAAATAATGTATAAATATTTATTTTTAAAATGGAAATGAATTTAACATAATTTTATCAGATCAGTAAAAACATGACACATCCCACATAGGAAAATTGACAAGAGATATGAACTGGCAGTTCACTGACGGGAAACAAATGCTCAATAAACACCTGAAAAGATGTTCACCCCCAAGAGTTTCCTAGAAATGCAATTAAAACAATGAGGAACCATGTTGTATCTTTCAGATTGGAAAGGATTGAAAGGAATAATGTTATTCACAAATTTTAACTATTGGAAAACCAGAGTCAACTGGAAGGCTGCAGAACTGACACCTCAGTCAAGTGACTGGTCAAATATTCTTTTTAAATTTTTTTAAAAACTTTTATTTATTTAAGTGTGTTTTTCCAGGACCATGAGCTCCAAGTCAAGTAGTTGTGTCAATCCAGTTGTGGAGGGCCCAGCTCACAGTGACCCATGTGGGTATTGAAACGACAACCTTATTGTTAAGAGCAGTGTTCTCTAACCAACTGAACTAACCAGCCTTCCCCGGTCACAATATTCTTATTAAAAGCATATAATATAGGGGCAGCCGTTTGGCTCAGTGGTTAGAGCGCAGTGCTCATAAGACCAGGGCCGCTGGTTCAAACCCTGCATGGGCCACTGTGAGCTGCGCCCTCCACAACTAGGTTGAAACTACTACTTGACTTGGAGCTGATGGGTCCTGGAAAAACACAAATAAATAAGTTTTTTTAAAAAAGCATATAATATAACACAATTATATAATACCTTCCCAAATACCCACAATAACCAGTTACAAAATATGGAAAAATTTTCCATTCATTATAAAAACCACCACAACAAGATTTAAAATGTCTGGGAATTAATATAATAAGAAATGAGGAACCTATATCATGAAAAGCATTCTGCTTTATTGAGAGACAATGAAAACAAAACAAAAGAAGCACACTTCTGAAAATATCCGGATAAATTAAAGATTTAAATGTAAAATATAAAATCATAAAAGTCCTGGAAGAAAATATAATTACATAATTCTGAAATAGGGAAGACTTTCAATGGATGATTCCAAAGGCAGAAACCATTAGTGAAAAGTTGGATAGAGACAGCTATATACAAAAAACTATTTTTTAGTATGTTGATAAATACCATAAACCAAACTAGAAGGCAAATAAACTAATAGCTATAAATATTAAGTATTTTTTTCAATTTAAAAAAAGTTATTGCTGGCATTACTTTTCGTTATGGAATATTCAGTACTGTCTATTGTAAAGAAGCATTTTGGGGGAAAATGTCCTTCTCTTCCTCCTCTTCCTCCTCCTCCTCCTCCTCCTCCTCCTCCTCCTCTTCCTCCTCCTCCTTCTTCTCTTCCTCCTCCTCCTCTTCTTTCTTCTTCTCCTCCTCCTCCTCTTCCTCCTCTTCCTCCTTCTCTTCCTCCTCCTCCTCCTCCTCCTCCTCCTTCTCTTCCTCCTCCTCCTCTTCTTTCTTCTACTCCTCCTCCTCCTCCTCCTCCTCCTCTTCTGCCCCCCCCCTCCTGACATGGACCCTGGCTTTCTCATATTCTTAGTCTCTAACTTTCAGAATGGTTTTTCGAATGCTCTGGGCTCAGTTTCTCTGACCTCTTCTTTCTTTATACTTACTCCCTGGCTGATGTCATCCAGTCCCATCAATGGTCTGTACATCCATAAAGCTGATAACTCCCCCGTTTATATCTCCTGCTTGGACCTCCCCTGAACTTCAGACTTGTATATCCAGGTGCCCTTTCACATCTCCATTTGAATGTCTAACAGACATCTCATTCTTAACAGAATTTTTTATTTCTTTTATGTTAAAAATAAGACAGCAAGCCCCAAATGGAGTCAGTTATGCTAAACCCCATGTCATCAAAGTCAGACTTAATTAATTTGGTTTTCTCAGAAATTGAATTTTAAATCAGGAATCTCCTTATCATCACCAGGTAGGTAGTCTGCCTGATAGACCCTGCATTCCCTAAAGGAAAGTAACCTTGCAATAACCAATCTGCCTTTTTGCTTACCTTGTTCCTGCTCCCTTATGCCTATAAAAATCTTCTATTTTGTACACAGAGCTCCTTTCTATCTGTTAGATCGGATGCTGCATGATTCATGAATCACTGAAAGAAGCCGGTAAGACTTTTAAAATTTATTCAGTTGAATTCTGTGTTTTAACACACGCAAACTGCTTTCCTTACAGTTCTCTCCATCTCAGTAAATGTACCTTCGTTGTTTTGTTGCTTGGCCCCAAAACCTTAGTCATCCTTTACTCCTCACTTTCTTACACGTCCCACATTTAACCTGTCAACAAATCAAGTCATTCCAGCATCCATCTACTTCTCAGCACTTTCTCCACTTTTTCCCTTGTCCAGACCACAGCCTCTAAAGCAGGAGTTCAGCATTCCTCTCCCAGTGCATTAATTATTACTTTCGTAACGCAGTGTCCTCTGGGCCCTCCTGAAGAACAGAGCTTCGGGTTTTCCAGCCTCGCATAGAGGAGCCACTCCTGCATGCCCACTGCTCTGAGCCTTTTGGTCCCTTCTTCAACCATCTGCCACAGCAGTTTGACATTTCTGCTTCACTTAATTTGGGACATTGCTTTCTCTGAGCAGCATGTTGGCACTATTTCCCAGGGTCCTTGCCAGGGTGTTAAATTCTGCATCACAAGAGAATATTCCTGTATCAATAACTCTGTGGCAAAGACTCAAGGTAGCCCTCATGACCCTGCCTCCTGGTATTCACACACCTGTGCGATCCCGCCCCTTCAGTGTAATCCAGACATAAGCTGAGATGTACAGTAAGTCCTCAATGTCATTGACAGGTTCTGAAACTTTAAGTGAAACGACATGTAACAAAACCGATTTTACCATGGGCTAATCCTGTGGCATCTCATCAACCTTATAACAAAATGACATGTAATGAAACGACATTATTCAAGGACCTGCTGTCTGCGATTACATTATGTAGATTGTAACATCTGTCTTGTTAGGAGACTCTTTCTCTTGCCGGCTTTGAAGAAGCAAGTTGCCATGTTATGAGCTTTCCTAAGGAAAGGGACATGTGGCAAAAAACAGGCAGACAGCCAGCAAGAAACTGAGGCCCACAGTTCAACAGTCTGCAAGGACAGAAATCCTGCCAACAACTGTGTGAGCTTGGGAGTGGATCCTTCCCCAGTCAAGCTTTCAGATAAGATCCTAGCCCTGTCTGTCACCTTGATTGCAGCCTTACAGAGGACCCAGTTAAGCTGTACAGGAACTTCTGACCTATTAAAACTGTGATAAAATTAAATGTGCATTGTTTGAAGCCACTTAAAACATTTCGGTTTATGGTGGTATTGTTATGCAGCAATAGGTAACTAATGCTCTTTCTCTTATCCAACCTTAGGTTCTGCCCACCACCCCTCTTTGATCAAGCACTCTCAGAGGCCAGTCTCATCCACATTTTCTCAGCTTCTATCAGTACATATTAGTCAGGTCATACAGCTCCTTTCTTCTCTTAGTGAACCTAGCACTTTCCCAGCTGGCCTATTTTTTTGTGACTTGACTCCAGTTATTGGTTTTAACAACTGACTGCTACATTTTGCCAGAGAATATGTGAGGAAGGTAGTTCACCTGCCATCAGTGATGGGGTCTTCCTAGCAGTTCAAAATCCCATTTTAGAGCCTGCTTCCTAAGACCACTTCCTGTACCAGATGTCATAGCTCAGGCACACTGGAAACAGATTGCAAGACTCTGAGCTCTGTGTGCAGAAGGCTTATTTAGGAGTGCTCTCAAGGAGTGAGGGAGGCAGGATTGAGCAGAGGGAGATGAACCACAAGGCAGTTGCAACAAACATTTCAGTTTCCCGTACAGGGAGCCATGGCACCCAGATAGCCCTTCAGAATTGTTCTGTCTTGAGGCCAGGGGGCCAGAACTCTAACCCCCTATCATCCAATCAATGAATGCAGGCTGCTCCCAGGGAGTGGCACAAAACCTTGGGCAGGTGACTCTTCACTGAAGGAAATTCCCTGAGAGAAAGAAAGTCAGCTGCAAACATAGTTACCAACACTCCCAGTGGCTGGGGGATGGGTGCCTGGATCCTAAGGTACATCCAGCATCCCCTCCATTCTCCCTAACCTATTTCCTCCTTAACCTATTTCCAAACTTCCTCAGCCGTCCCACACAGCCTCTCTCACCTTCAGGACAGACCAGCTGTTGGCCCTGTGAGATCAGGCTTGGGACGTCTCCAGGAGCTGGTAAAACAACAGGATCCCAGGGCCCAGTCTATCCTCATCATCTTAGATCAGCCCGAGAAATGACACACGTAGTTACATGATGGCCAATGCAGAAAACATGGGGGAGAAGCCACTGAGAAGGAAAAAAAGCCTTTTCCCATCTCCCTGAGTGGGCTACGCACACTGCCAGGCCAGTACTTGATCTCATTTAACCATCACAGCAACCATGAGCTGAGAATTAATACCTCTGCTGTACAGAGAAAGAGTGGGGATTAGAAACAATCAGTAACATGGGTATAAGTCTCTCTGTAATAACGGCTCTGTCTCAGTCCACTATGCTGCCTCCTCCTCATTTAGACCCAAAATGCTGGAATAGCTCAGTTACTAGAGTGTCTTATCCATTCCATGTCTTGAACACCATCTTTATACTGATGATTCTGAATTTGTGCTCCAGCTCAGACTGCTGCTCAGTACTCCAGCCAGAGATATTCATTTGCCTTCTCAGCATCTCCACTTGGATATCTAGGAATGAACTTGATAGAACTCAAAATAGAATTATTGATTTTTTTCCATCAAATCTCACCACCCCCATTCCTACCACCACAATTTTCACTGTTGCCAAAAAATGGCATTGCCATTCTTCCAATCACTTAGGCCAGAAACCTGGTAGCATCCCTGATTTTGCATTTTCCTCTCATACCCCACGTCCAGTCCATTAACATATACTGTCAGATTTTTCTTTGAAATGTATGCAAAATCTGACCCTTTCCTACCATCTTTGCTGTTACCATCCTGGCCTAACCCACCATCAGCTCTCATCAGTACTATTGCAAGAGCTCCTTCATTGGACTTCTCACCTCATTTTCTTCTCTACAGTGGAATGATACTTTTAAAACATAAGATCATATCCTTCTGTTCACATCTGCAGTTCAACACTCTCCAGTGGTTGTCTGTCTCATCAGGAATAAAATCCAAAGCCCTTGCCAGTGGTCTACAAGACTACCCGATCTGGCGCTCTCAACCTCTATCCTCATCTCTTACCTGCCTCTCTTACCCTTACATCTCACCCTTTCTTATTTCACTATAGCCATTGGCCTCCTTGCCAGTCCTCAGCACCTCAACCATGCAACTCCCACCTCAGGCCTTTGCATTCCTTGTTTCCTCATAGATATTTAGTAGGTTCCCTCACCATCTACTCACTTTTATTCTCTACTCAAGTATGCTCTGTTTGGGTGCCCCCTCTGAATATCAAAAAAGGCATTTTTTTTTTACCTGCCTATCCTATTCTTTAACACTTACTCTGCTTTATTTTTCTGCATATTATTTGTTTATTTGATAGGCTCCCTGATAGAATGTAAGTTTTCTGAAGGCAGCTCTGCTGTTCACTAATGTGTCCTCAATACCTAGAATAGTACCTGACACACAGTGAGAGCTCAAGAAGTTTTAGTTGCATGAATTAATAAATGAATGAGTTTAACTGCCAAAAGATATGACCTGGCAAGTTTCTTCCCAGCTTCTTGGAAAGTATTCTGTGAAAACTCAGGGGCAGTAGGTAGCAGCAGAAACTGGTATACCAGCTGCCTCATTTTTGCATCTAGGGATTTCCCATTCTGTGTTTGTTACTGTCTTATTATCTTGTTCGAAATACAGTTTTAAAACCTCCTGGCTTCCACCCAGACCAACAGAGTTTATGACATGGCACAACCAAGCTCTTTCTTCCTTACCCGTTTCCCAAACACTTCCACATCCACTCCCACACTTAACCTTAGCAAACAAATTCCTCCTCACAGAACACATTTAAGCCAACCAAATATGTGAAAATCTATATTTACAAAAAGATTAGGAGGAGTTTACGCATTTCACAGAAAGGATCCTTTGCTTTGGAAAAGGATTGACCACAGGAATCCTTTAAATAACCGGTTCACTAAATGAATTTAAAATAGGACTTGGCTTTAAGCATCTCCCCTAGAAAAAAGGAAAAAAAGAAACAAACCTACTTATGTTCTAGTCACGGGGCCTGTTATTAGTCATTCTTTTATTAAATCCTGATACTCTATGACTTAGCTAGTTACACCAGGGATATGTCTAATTATTACATCAGTTTTTTCATATGTTTTGAGTTTATTTGAGCATTAAAAAACACCGTACTCTTTCTGAGGAATACAAAAATACATAGCCTTCTGGGGTAATTTAGTTTTGGGGCAAATAAATTTTACACACCTCTAAAGCACCCAAGGAGTCAACCTCCATTTCTAGCCATTGTGATACAGACTGGTCTCCCATTGTAAACAACTCTTAACTGACAAAAAGTATGAAATTGTTGTCTTTAGACTCTAGACAGGACCATGATCCTTGAGAGAATGGATACGAATGCGATGAACCTCTCCATTACCCTTGCTTTCTTCCTGGATGTTCTTGACCCACTGTAGTCCAGGGAGCACGCCCTCAAACAGGAAGTGGCCCCTCAAACAGGGAGTGGCCCTCTTGCCTAACCAAAGAGAGAGAGATCAGAGTTCAGGGCTGCTAAGGTGGTCTGAATTTGTGGGATAAAGCCCTGGAGAGGAGGGAACGCTTCAGAGAAAGAACTCTACACATCTGCTTTGGGGTTCCCATGAAGCTTTGGCTGAATATTAAGCTGTGGGGCAAGAATCCCCAAGGCTGGGCCAAGAACAGCTGCCAGAGAAAGAACACCACTGGGCTGCTGTGAACTAAACAATGACTGAAACTCACACAGGACAGGGAAACATTAAAATTCTTACCAGCCAGATGGAAAGGTGTTGTGCAGGGGACCCTGCTCGCTGTGCCATTTGTCGTGCAGGGCGTCCGGCAGGGTCTCTCTTCCCGCTCCCCGCACAAGAACGCAGGACATGGTGAGGCCAAAAAGGAACACCCACGGAGCCATAAGTAGGGGAGTCATATCACTATATTCTCGTCGGCGGCATCTGCCTCTCTGCAATCCGCTCTTGCTAGCCCCCATTCTTTTTAATCTGCTAGCGTAGCCACAGCAGTTATATTAGTGGCCAATGGCTTACAGGTTACAGCTGACAGCCAACTAGCCACAGCTGCTGGCCAGCTGATCACAGTTGATGGCCATTTACTACCCAAGCCAGCACCTTTCTATGTGAGGCCGAGAGCCTGGAAACTGCTTTTTGGAGCTTTTTCCGCACACTCCACCCCTACAGGGTCTCACCTCACAATCTACGCGACAAGCGTCTTCCGCTAGGGGCCCTGTGCAAGGAGCCTGGAGGTGAATGTAATATCCTGGACACAGCCAGGCTCTCTGAGCACAGCCAGGGTTTCTCAGGGCACCACCAGTACTTCTGGGCACAGCCAGACTTCCTGGGCTCCTTAGGGTGCCACCAGTCTCCCCAGGCACAACCAGGATTTCTCAGGGCACCACCAGTACTTCTGGGCACAGCCAGACTTCCTGGGCTTCTTAGGGTACCACCTGTCTCCCCGGGCACAGCCAGGATTTCTCAGGGCACCACCCCAGTACTTCTGGGCACAGCCAGACTTCCTGGGCTTCTTAGGGTACCACCTGTCTCCCCGGGCACAGCCAGGGCTCTCAGGGCACTGCCACTCTCTCTCTGGGTACATGCTGGAACAACAGTGGCTCACAGTCAAGGTGCTTACATATTCTCGATGGCGGCCGGTCAAGACACAAATGCAAACATCCGCCAGTCCCACTACATGGTAGTATGTTCCCAAACAGTCAAGCGTCCATTAAATTAGGGACGGAAGGCAATTCCCCATAGTCCATAGTCATTCACCAGGGCTGTCCTGGGGGTGAGGGATGACCTTGACCTCACCCTCATCTCCCACAGAGGACTCACCGAGCGTTTCCTCCTGGGACAAGTCCCGCATCCAGGCTGCCTCAGCAAGCAGTTCCCAGCCCACAGGGCAGCAACAACCTCGCTTTCTCTGGCCTCTGCTGGTTGGGGAACCATCCACATCTTCCCACCCCTCCACGGGGATCGAGCTCTCCGGCAGCTGCTCCTCCTGGTCTTCCTCAGACTGAGCTTTCATACGCACAAACTGCTCCACTGCCCTTCGGAAAGCTTTGGCCAGCACCGTCCCCTGCCGACTACGCCATGTGTCGTGCAGGGATTCTAGTCCTGCTTCCCGCACAAGAATGCAGGACATGGTGAGGCCAAAAAGGAACACCCACGGAGCCATAAGTAGGGGAGTCATATCACTATATTCTCGCCGGCGGCATCTGCCTCTCTGCAATCCGCTCTTGCTAGCCCCCATTCTTTTTTCTCTGCTAGCGTAGCCACAGCAGTTATATTAGTGGCCAATGGCTTACGGGTTACAGCTGACGGCCAACTAGCCACAGCTGATGGCCGTCTGATCACAGTTGATGGCCATTTACTACCCGAGCCAGCACCTTTCTATGTGAGACCGAGAGCCTGGAAACTGCTTTTTGGGGCTTTTTCCCCACAAAAGGTCTCACTGAACACTCCAGGCAGTCAGTAGAGACCCCAAGAAGACCACATCTTAGGAGAAGCATTCATTCCACTTTAGAGTAAAGGTTACTTTAAACCCAAGTTCATCCACAAGTAAATTAACTGCCTGCTAAAAGAAAAATAACCCACTGTCTATTAAAGAAGACAACAACATACAAACCTCAACAATATAGCTTTCACAATGTGCAAAGATTATTAGACATCTGAAGAAAGGGAAGCTGCAACCCATAATGAGGAGAACTGTCACTCAACAGAAACTGACACTCCTAATGTTTTCTTTGCAACATGGTACAATCTTTACTTTTAGGAACGAGAACTCTGATTCAATAAGAAGGGAAGTGATGCTCTGGTTATTTGGTTTAAAAGACAGAAAAGTATATGATACATCTTAGAAGGATTTATATCCATGCCAAATGGAAAAAATTGGAAAGTATTTTGTGCTTAGAGGGGTAAGCTTCATGTCTTTGATAATCACTCTTGAATCATAAAAATAATCTACAATGTTATAGAATTATCATACTGTAAGGGGCCGCAGAGAACATCTAGTCCCTGACTTAACAGATGAGAAAACCAAAACCCAGTGACTTGTTATGGTAATAGGAGCTGAATATCCCTGAGCCAGGTTAGTTTCCTAACCATGTGTTTTTTCCATGTTCCTTCTAGAGCCATCTTGTCAATTTTTAAATTCCACAGTATTTATTGCAGATCTGCTGTGGGGAGCACTGTTCTAGGCAGTGGACATAAAGCCATGAACGAGTCGAGTAAGGCCCCTCTTTCATGGAGCTCATATTCTAGTGGGGAAGGCATGCAACAAGCAAGAAAACAAATGAGTAAGAATTTCAGACTGTTAACTAGACTTATTGTGGTGATCATTTTGTAATATATACAAATATCGATTCATTATGGTGTACCCCCGAAGCTAATATAATATTATATGGCAATTATGTCTCAATTAAAGAAAAAGAATTCCAGATTGGAAGAAGTACTCAGGAGAAAATAAAAGCAAAAAAAACAGGATAGAGAGTGACTGGCGATGAGAAAGTTGCCTAATTTGGTTTGTGTGAACAAAGAAGGCTTCTCTAAGGAGACGATATCTCCTCTAAGGAGATGATATCCAACAGGTAACGCTCATTGTAAAGGCATGTGAAAATGCCTAAAGAGAAGATGAGATGATTCATTAATTATAGGAGCTGTGTGACATGCCTACTATGTGCCAGGCACTGCTTTAGACTATGAGGATAGAGTGGTGAGAAAGACAGACCCTGTTTCTCTTGGAGCATCTATTCTGATAGAGAGAGACTGACAATAAACAAACTAAAACAAATACAAAAAAAATATTAGTGACTAATAAGTGCTATAAAAAGAATTAAACCTGAATGATGTGATGGAGAGAAACCGAGTGTCTTCTACAGACTGGGTGATCCGGAAAAGCCTTTTAAGCCAAGAACTGAAACATAAGGAGGAGCCTGCTGTGTGATGATCTGGGGAACAGCATTCCAGGCAGAAGAGGGACAGCAAAGGTAAGGCTTCAGGCAAAAAAAAAGATCACAGAACATGATGACTAGAACATTACCCGTGGGTAGGAGATTTATATTAACTGAGGTCAGAGGTGAGAAGGGGTCAGATTTCTAGGGTTTTAAATGCCAAGATAATCACAGATAAAGGGTCAATCCCCCAATATATCAATAATTCTTAGAAATTGAGAAGGTAAACGACAACAACCCAATATAAAAACAGGCAAACGACAGAACAGTTCACTGAAAGAGAACAGTAATGATCCTTATACATATAAAAAGAGGCACAACTTCATTCATCACAAGAAAAATGCAAATTAAAATGACATGGAGATACCATTTTTATCCACCAAATTGGCAAAAATACCAGAACTGGATAGTGAACTCAGCTGGTGCAGCTATGGGGAAACAGGCATTGTTGGTAGGAGCATAAAATGGTTCAACTTCAATAGGCTACAATTCGGTAATTGTATTAGAAATATAAATGCATTCACTCTTCAGTCTCGTAATTCTTTTTCTGGGACTTTATCCTTGAAATATGCCTGCACACAAACCAAAGAACCTACATATGAGGTTATTCGTTGTAGCTTGTGTGTAATAGCAAAAGAGAAATAAATGACATGTGCATCGGAAAGAGGCAGATTAAATAGGTCATGGTATGTTCCCACAGTAGAATCCTACATGGCTATAAAAAAGGAATGAGGAATTGTCTCACATTCTGATATGGAAACAAAATACATCAAGTGAGAAAAGCAAATGTAGAACATGTGTAGTGCGCTACCATGGTGTGTGTATTGAAGGAGAACATTCTTATTTGCTTGAGTTTACTTTAAGAGATGACAAACTTGTAAAAGTGAAAACCTATGGGGAGAATCCAATTGGTAGACACAAGAGTAGGAGCAAGACTTATTAATATATACTTTTTTATATCATCGAAAAGTTCTAATCATGTGGATTTTTATTTAGAAAAACAAATAAAAAAAGCTAAAGACAAAAATGAAAAATAAGAAAACCCACTGATTGCACTAAAAACAATTACGGCCTTAATGAAGAATTTGGAATTTATTCTAAGTGTGCTGGGAAGTCATAGAGTTTTAAACGGGATTGACAGGATCTGGCATATTTTGAAGAAAGTGCTGTAGCCGCAGAGTAGGAAACAAATTGCAATGGACAGAAAAGATGCAAAAGTCTGTGGGGTGTGCTGGTTTACATTACAGATGTGGATGACTTAGGATGAGGGGGTGCAGATGGAGAGAAGCAGAATATGTTTTGGAAGTTAAAAGGACTTGCTGATGGATGGGCTGTGAGGGGTGGAGAAAATAACAGTTCTCTGTTTTGAGCAATGGGGTGGATGTTGATATGATCAGAGCTCAGAAAGTGGTGAAATAACTTACGGATGGGCAGTTTGTAATGTTTTGTGGAGAATATTGCCTATCAGCACAGCTGTGAAGGACGTCAGGCTCTGAGGAGATGGTGAGAAGGCATTGCAGATGGAGGAGGGAAGGGAGCAGGAAGGGAGCACAGGGCAAGGGGCAGGGGGCATGGGCAGGCTTCTGCCCTTCAAAATGGGTCTCTCTCCTAATTGTTGCTTCCATTTTTCTCTACTGCACCTCAATTTTCTCTACTGCACCTCAATTTAGACCTTTCTCAAGAAATGACTTGAAAGCAAATCCTCCATTTCCATTACATGCTTCTTTTAACTGCTTCCTATACTTCCTGTGACTGTTTCTTGTAGTAACTGAAGAGTTTCTACATTGCACATCGGCATTCTGAGAAATATGCTAAAAGGGAAAACAAATCAACCCGTCAAAATGGGGACTGTCTGGCTGGGTTAAAGATTTGTGGCTTTTTCCTTTGCTGGAACTGTGAAAATTAATAAACAGAAACTTCATTTAAATTGGAGATGGGAGGGCCTGTAGGGGGAGCTCTCACACCCTACTACTCATTGTCTATTGCCCCAAACAGGGGGAGTACTTTCCTTTTCCATCAGGAAGATATTCTTCTACTCTGCTACTCCAGCAGGAAGAAGGAGGATCTCCTCAGCTGGCAACCACTCAGCCAATGAAAGACTGTTATAATTCAGCCAATGAAAAGTCATTACACTTCGAATTCCCAGTTTCCTCCAATGTACTCTTTGTTTACAACAGCCCCTCTGAATCCCTCCTTTCCTCTATAAAAGAACTTTCCTCTCCTTTGTGCTCTGGACCTGTGCATGGTTTGCCATGAGACTGCATGTTCCTAATCGCAGTTCTTTGTTGTTCCTGAACAAACCCATTTTGTTGGAGAAATATCTGGCTGTTTAGGCAAAGAGCACAATAACTGAATTACCTTCTCTTAGAACTGTAATAGAGTGGCAAAGAATGGTGAATTTCCCTAGAGTCCAGGTTGGGTGCTCCAACAGCTACTTGTACTTTTAAGGCTAATTTGAAGTCTAAGCAGCTTTTTGTTTTCACCTCTCCTCTCCACTTAGGAAAAAAATTTGACAACTAGACTCCTCAAGGAAGACACTCTTCTGCAGATGCTGTGCTTATCTTAAAAGAGTAGTGGCCCCAAAGGTTTGTTTCTGATGAAGATACTTGAAGCTCTAGCTTCCACCTTTGGGGTAGCTTGTTATTATCTTGGTTGGGTTTTAATACCAACAATCCAGATTTAATACCAACAATCCCTCCCTACCCTTTGCCTCCACTAAACAGAATCCATGTGTTTTTCCCCTTTTAAAATTCAGCACTATTTCAACACTCTTGTCAAGTGCACTGTGTTCTTTGCAGGAACTATGTCAGGCAGTTTATAAATCGGGACAAGTAACAGACCGGCAAAAGCTGCCCCACCCAAATGACTTATGAAGACTTTCCATTCTGGATCTTTGATTGGTCAAATGAAAGGAAATAAATTGGGTTTTAAAGCTGAGAAATTCTTGTTCTCCTTGCCCTTTTTTCTTGTACAGATGGTGTGCTGTGGTCTATAAATTGATCATCACTTCTGGGGCTTCTGAACTGAAAGAAAATATGAGAACAGGTTAATAAAAACAAAAGAAGAAAATGGCTTAGATATAAATGTATGTGTCTTTTTAAGTGAAAGTAGTGTTCACTTTTAGTAGTGTTCACTTTAGTAGTTCTACCATGCAAATTCGTCCTTCCTTCCTTTCTTTTTTCTTTCCTTCCTTCCTTCTTTCCTTCCTTCCTTCCTTCCTTCCTTGCTTCCTTCCTTCCTTCCTTTCTTTTTCTTTCTTTTAATGACATCTCAGAGGCAGTAAATGGAGAAGGTCATTAAAAATCAATTCAAATTGTGATCTTCTGAGGGAGAGGAGGTGATGTAATTTGACCTTATTTTTAAATGTGAAATCAAATCTACATAAAGTGCAGTATTCAGTTCCTCTGAAAAAGTTGAGATTGAAATTTAGACACAGAGGCAGCAAATATGCCAAAGCTCAAACTTTAGATTATTAATGACATCTATAAAATGTAAACAAGCCGTTTGCCCATCTTCAAACACATTGAATTAGGGAAGTGCAATGCTATAGGTTTGACCAGCTTTGAAACAAAAAAGAAGTTGACATTTTCCTTCAAAATGGCATTTGGTAATATTTCTTCACTTTACAGAATTATTATAACATTCACAAGTGCTGGAACAAATCAACCCCTTATAAATGATGTTTACTTAGTTAATACTAATTTTTCTGTAAACATTTATGGAGAGGGAAGAAGAGAAGTAGCAACAAATCAACTATTTCTGTCTTAGTCTGCTAGGGCTGCTATAACAAATACCATAGACTGTGTGGCTTAAATAACAAACATTTATTTCTCATAGTTCTGGAGGCTGAAAATCCAAGATCAAGGTGCTGGCAGATCTGGTGAGAGTCTGCTTCCTGGCTTGTGGATGGCTGTCTTCTCATTATATCCCTACACGAGGGGGAGAGGAAGTAAGGCCTCTCCTGTCTTTTTTTATTAGGGCACTAATCCTATCATGAGGGCTCCACCCTTATGACCTCATTACCTCTCAAAGGCCCTTCTCCAAATAGCTTCACATAGGGGATTAGGTCTTCAACATATGAATTGTGGGAGGACATATTCAGTTCATAGCATTCTACCTCTGGGATCCCAAGTTCACGTCTTCTTACTTGCCAAATACATTCATTCCATCCAAATAGTCCCCAAAGTAGTAACTCACTCCAGCATTAACTGTAAAGCCCAAAACCTCATCTACATCTGATATGAGTGAGAATTAAGGTAGGTATGATTCGTCCTGAGGCAAAATTCCTCTCCAGCTGTGAACCTGTGAAACCAAACAAGTTATATGCTTTCAAAAGACAATGGCGAGGCAGGAATAGGATAGACATTTTGAAGGGCAGCAGAATACGCTACCCCAAAGTACAACTCTAGTTCAGGACAGGCTACCCCAAAATATGCTGCCTTGGTATATTGATTATTTTAAGCTGTAAGCACTTGAAAAATAGCAAATACAGGAAGAGGCTTTCTCTGAACTCTCCTTACCTGACTAAAGACAAATCCTCCAAAAGGATCTGTCGTTAATTGTCATAAATGCCCTCTCTGGAAGTTTTATCAACTGAGGAGGATTGACTCATCACAAGAGAGCAGATTAGAAATAGACTCCTTTCACCTTTTCCACCACCCATCACCTGCTGAACCAATTCTTTACATTAATTTCTCTCTGTTGAAATACCTAAGGTGATTTCTGTTCACCCAACAGGACCCCACTGACACATCACCCACATATTCTGTTTTCAGATGTATTAGAATAAAGTTGCTTTGGTAATCCCTTGTTTATTAAAATTTCTGCAGTATATATTGCTTTGTCCTCTTTTCATTCCTAATGCAAATGGTTATTTTTACTTATTTTTTGTCTATCTCTAGTAGTCTTTTTAAGTAATAATTCATTTTTGATGTTTTTCCTAACTTGCCATATTGGATAAACTTTCATTTTCAACCTTTCTTTATGTCCCAGTGTGAGCATTTTACAAGTATAATTTTCTCATAAATTACTGCTGCTGGATGAATGTTTGAATTTAGTATTTTCATTAGTTTTCAACTGTATATATTTTCTAATTTCTCTTATGAGTACTTCTTGAACTATGAATTGTTTCAAGATTTCCAAATGTATGGAGTAGTTCTAAATTATCCTTTTCTGATTTCAAAACTACTTGCATTGTGGTTAAAGAACTTGATCAGTATGATTAAGTTCTGTGATGTTTGCTGGGAATTTCATTATGGTCTAGCAGTAGTCCATTTTTATAAATATTTCATATGTACAAAATTCTAATTTGGGGATACAAGATTCTATGTATGCCCATTAGGTCAAGCTTAATTGCATTGTTCAAATCTTCCATATCCAAATCTTTTTATCAACTTCTGAGAGTAATATGTTAAAATCTTCTACTGTGATGATGAATTTGTCAGTTTGTGACACTGTCACTTATTTTTTGCTTTAAAGCACTAGAATGCAAGGACGTGTATATCTAAGGATGTTAACTGCAGCAGAATGTCTTGGCAAAACCCTGAAAATAACACCTCTAAATGTCCATCACTAGTTAATTGGCTTAAATTCATTCTATGAAGTATTATATAGCCATTAATAAGCATGAATTTGTTCTATATCTACTAATCTAGAAGGAGGTCCATGTTAGTGAAAAAGGCAACTTTCAGAGTATGTATACGGTGATCCCCTTTTTTAGTAAACAAAACTAAAATTTCTCTGTTTGTGAACACATTTGAGTTAGAGAAAAGGCCAGGTAACATCAGTTCTTCCAGGGAAGTGACTAGAAGAGGTGGGAAAGAGCGTTAACAAATAACTTTTATTTCACCTCCTACAATGGCCATGTTTTACTTTGGCAATTTAAGAAAAGTCTAGTAAAAAAATGATGATCAGCACTCATCTCATGAAGGCTGATAAAAGATACACCACGTGGGGAAAAAAAAGCAAGTAACAAATGTTATGATGCGATGTTTATTATAGTCACAAGTAAATGTTGAGATGAACATAAGGAAATGTCTGGGAACACATACACAAAATCAGTATTATTATCTCTGTGAGGATTATGGCGACATTTTCACTGCTACCTATGTCTGTACCGTTTGCGTTCATTTTATATATACATATTGTGTGTGCAAGAAAAATAATTGTTTTAGAAGATGTAACTACAAAAAGGCTATGGGCTCTCTCAGTGAAGAAACCCAAAACAACAACAACAAAAAGCCCAGACACATCAGTGCAAAATTTTACAATTTCAGGTAGTTAATAGACTCTCGGAAGCCCATTTATGGATCGCCCATGTTCCTGCTCCATTAGAGACAAGGAAAGCTTAATGGCAAAAAAATTAGTTGAACTGACAATTTCTCCCTCCATCCTCTGAGTGAGGAGCTGGCTCCTAGGTGTAATCTTGGTCCTGGAAAATGGCTGGACTCTCGTCTATAACAAGGACTCCAATCTTCCTGGAGTGTGATGCTGATAAAGCCCCTCACACTGTACCGGCTGTGTGGACTCCTACCTGTGTGAGGTGTGAGGGATGGGCTGCTGGCCTTGATAACTGGTGGGTCTGTTTCTAACCATCTAAATCATTAATTCTCGCAAAGGGAGAAGATAGGGATATAACACTGTGATTTGTAAACACATATTCCCTGAAAATAAGACCTAGCTGGACAATCAGCTCTAGTGCATCTTTTGGAGCAAAAATTAATATAACACCCTGTCATATTTTACTGTAAGACCGAGTCTTTAATATAATTAATATAATAATATAATATAAAAGACGGAGTCTTATATAATACTAATTAATTTATATTTATTAAATTATATATTTATAAATTATATATTTATTAAATTATATATAATTCTATAATTAATTATATATAATTATATAATTATATATAATTAATAATAGTATTAATTTCTGCTCCAAAAGACACATTACAGCTGATTGTCTGACTAGGTCTTATTTTGGGGGAAACATAGTAATTTAATCCTTAGTAATAAAACAATTGTTTTCATAATATAAATTGGTGGCGGTGGTGGGGGATGTTATATGCCACATAGAACTTGAGCTCCAGAGAGGTGAGAGAAGTGGCGGGGAAGGTAGGAAGATTATTCTCTTTAAACCATGTTTAGGAGTTTGAATTTTACCCTGAGGCAAATGGAGGAATTATTTAAAGGCTTTAAATTGGGAAGTGATGGGATTTGAGTCTTTTTAGGATTCCTTTGGCTGCATGGTGGAGAAAGAATTAGAGGGTAATAAACTGGGACGTCAACATACTAGTTAGGCTGTTGCAATGATTCAGCTTGAGAGATAATGGGCATCAGAATCTGGGTAACTGCAGTAGGAGTAGAATCTGGGTAACTGCAGTAGGAGTTTGGAGAAAGAAATATTCCAAAGATAGAATACACTTGGATTTATTAATTTGGGAGTGTGGGGGCCAAAGAGGAGTCAAGTTAGATTCCCAACTTTCTCTGGCTTAGACAGCAGGAAGATGATAGTGCCATCTTGAGAGAGAATTCTGGAAGCTACATTGGGGTATTTGGAGGGAATGAAAAGAGTAAATCCAACACACATATTATTTCTCTTTCCTTGCTCTAGGAGATTGACAGAAAGCCCAGGAGTGATTCCAAAGCTGACACCCACCTCTAAATGTCCTGCCACAATCTTCTAAGAAGAGTGACAGCTCTTGCTGCACTCTCCTTCTAGTCTGTCTACCCCTTCCCTCTGCTCTAATGAGTCTAGGGTATTCTCTTAGCCATTCCCCTCTCTCATCAACACAGTTGTATCAGAAGATAAATTTAGGAGAAAGTCACAATGAAAAAGCATTTTATATCAGCCTGAGGGTAGAATTTAATGATGACGAAACAAGACATGTATTAATAATTGATATATATCTTTTTATTATGCACAGATAAAGTACTTAAAACTGTGGTTATCAAAACTATATATCTAAGCATGTTCACAAAATTGCTGACACATTGAACAGATAAAAGACTACATACAATAGGGGTGTTCAAACTGGCCACAGGGATTTTAAGGGTACTCTTTTTACCCTCCTAGACGATGAAAAACAGCAACAAAATCAGGCTCATTCAGGAAAAACCAGAAGAGAGAAGTATTGTATTTGGAAACTGATAATAGTCCTTTTTAGAAAAACCATGTCAGTTTCATGAACAACCCCCAGCTAAAACAAACAGGAAAAAAAAAATCACACACATGATTCACCCAACAAAATGTGCTCTGTTAATATAACCAGCAGTACAGCCATCACTCAAATTATGAGGTAGTTACAGTACAAAAAAGACTGGCACGCAAATACGTGCCCCCACACACACTCACAATCATGCCCACTACAGAACACACACAGGAAATGGGTTTACAATCTTATTACAGATAATGAAAAGACCATTTTTTTGGTTGTTGTTTAGAAAACGCTATCGAAACAGCTTAGACAGAAGGAATTTCTGACTTACAAAATACAGAGTAACAGCTGGTAAACACCACATGGTAAAAAGCTATAGGATGTTATACAATCTGCCTTGGAGTTTGGAGCATTACAACAATAGCTTTAGCATCAAACGGAACAAAACAAAAATGGCCTCTGCGAATCAGGACTGTAGCCTGCAGAAGTAGCAAGACTTTGCAGATAGAAGAATTTAACTGGAATATAACAACAGTTTTATAGAAACTTGCAAAATGTGTTATAAAGTTGAGCTTGTATTTTGTATTAAAACTGTGAAGTATGAAGCAATTGGAAATGCTATGACAAGACGCTAGGGAGAAAACTATTTTTTTATGTTCATTTTTTAAAGAAACATTTCAGAAATACTTAATGACATTCACTCTCCAATTAACATGGGATCCAGTTTCATCAACATGGATTTCTTGATCTAAATAATACTTTTGACAATAAGACCCAAACAAATAAAACTGACTTTTTTCTTTTAATATCTTTTGGTTTGCATCTATAAATTTGTAAATTAATTTTAAATTACTTATAAAATCATTGGCAATGTAGCATCTCTCTCAAAAATATACATTTAAATATATTACAAAAGGTTTTAACCCTGTCCATCTAAGAACTGGATCTTTTAATAACTAATAACTAATTTTCTTTTTAACAGGAAGGAGACAGTTTTTTAAAAAGCGAAGAACTGATCAAAAAAATTCACAGTAACTGAAATTAAACATTTCATATGGAGTAACTTTTTTTTAAAATCTAAAACAGTTAAATATATCTTTATACACAAATTTTTGTAGTAAAATATAGCTATAAGTGACTTAAAGACTCTAGTCTTCTTTGAAGACATCTTTAAACTTTTTTATACATAGAATATGCTAAAACAATACATTCTGCTGAAGGTTAGGCAAAGCGCATTATTTTCAAACACAGGTAGCGTAATCTAGGTCCTCCACTATGATACCTTTATGTTAAAAAAAAAAGTTAACTGAAGGAAAAATATTCTCTAATCTCATGTCTTGATTTGTATGTGGAAATATGCAAAATTATCAACGTAGACAGCTTGGAAATCTTAGCCCTCCAGTAATGTGTTTTGGTTAAAATTATCCTGATTGAATGTTTATACCTATCGAATCAACCAGACTACTAGTCTATAATTCAGTAAGAATGATTATTTGCCTCCACCTACAGTGTCTTGTAGACACTGTCCTTAGGTCTTGGTGTCATTAGCATTAAGGTTCCATTTACAGAGAACCAGGCACAACTTCCTTATTTTAAGGGCAGTGAGATTTACTTACGAATATGAGTATTTGCGGGTAGAATCTAGCCTACTCTATTTGTAGAATTCTGAGTCGTTTGGGGGAAATATAGACAAAGAATAATATTTATTTGCAATAAAGCTATCCTCAGTAGTAAATGATTTGGCACGGAAAGTTTCCCTTGGCATTCTTTTTTAACATAGAGGTATCAGTTGAGCTTATTTTAGCTACAAAGTGGCATCATATTATTCCATTATTCCATCTCAAATCCTTTTTGAGTTTGGGCTATATTTAAGGCACGAGAACTAAAGCAATCCAAATGAGTGCCCTTTTCCACATCTCAGCACTTTCTTGGCAGAAGTGGTGACATTGTTCAGATAACCCACTGGAATCCAATAGGATCTGCCATGCATTTACATGTTATGAGAGTTTGGTTTTTATAAAAGGGTCTATTAAAAAGGTTAACATGTTTTTAGAGGAAACACTAATTCTCCCAAATATATTTAAGAATAAGTTTCAATTCTGAAAGCACAAGCATTTTTAAAAGGGGAATGAATTTTTTCTTCTTCAACGGAGAAAACGAATGTGCCAGATGACATATTACATGCTTTTACTGGTACATATATCACCGAGCAAATTCCTCCTCAACTTGACAATTGAATTTTGCCCCAATTTATACATTAATTTATCAGAACACAGTGTCATAAACAGGCCCGCATCTGCAGTCCCAGACTTTGGCCGTTTTCAATTTCTCTATGTCTATAAAAACAAAATTTGCATTAAGACATTTTTGCAGTCAGTGTGCTAGCGTGGGGAGAAAGAGGAAGCTGAGAAGGTAATCAGCACTGGGTTTTGGACCAGGGCACAAGAAAGGAATGTTGCCTTGATGTGTGTCAGCATATAGTCCCTGAGGGCGGCACCCATCCAGCGGACACATCAGCCCCCACAGGGTGTGGCACAAGGTGAGAAGTGTGCATCCCCAAGGTGCAAATTAGACAGGGAGGAACGCACTTACAAAGTCATGAAGCATTTCTTAGTTTACATCTGAGTTCAGTTATAAAAGAATCTTTGGCCATATCTCACCGGTTCTACTCTCTGGATATTATCCTTTTACCAACTCCTTGAGTCTGCGTAAAACTCAGGGCCCCAAATTATGGCTGTTCTTACCTGGACCAAGCAGCATTTTAAAAACTGGCATGTGTTTCACATTGAAAACCCCCAGGCCTGGGAGGAGCTGGTGGAGAAGGCCACCACCTTAGCTTTCGCACATGAACTCTAGTGTGTTACAGAAGTCCAGGGGTCACCTTTACGTTAGCCCTGGGTGGTGGTGGTGGGGGGGTGAATACAACAGGTGATGTTTATATTGAAATTCACTCTCTTTACAAGGGAACCACAATGAAGCCTTCTTGGAGTCTGGACACTTGCGGCCAGGCCCTGCCTGCCCTTGGCAGTGGTCGGCCGGGCTAGGCGGTGCTGCTGCTGGAGCAGGGCGTGCTCTGTGTGCTGCCGATGCTGTGGGCCGCACTGCTGTTCTCCGAGGCCGGCGGGGTGGTGGGGACTGGCTGCCTCCCTGCAGTCTCCCCTGTGGGTGACAAAAAAAGGGGAAAAGAAAAACTCGTTATGTGTGTGCATTCCTGGAAAGACCATTCTTCCTTTTGCCATTTTATCTGATGTTCTTGTCAATCATGGGCAGAAGGCCTTATACCATAAGGTAGTTCTTTCGGTTGATGTTTTGTTTTTAAAGCTTCCTGCCTGGGAAAATGAGAACTGGTTTTTGTGTGTGTGTGTTTTCTTTTTCTTTCTTTCTTTTTTTTCTTTTTAGTTGACTGACAGGCAGTTTTAATGGTTAAGACCCCTAATAGTTCAGGATGAAGCCCCAGGATTTCAGTGTCTACAAACTTGGAAGAAACCACCACCAGCTGTACTGTGTGATCCAACTGACCAGTATGTGTATTCAGGAAACAGTGTCCATCTTTTCTCATTGTAGGGTTTGGGAGGTGAGACCTTTAAAACTGTAATAAGAGACCATTGGCAGTTTAGGGGCCTTTTTCTGAACGCACTGTTCAAAATGGGGGTAGGAAAGCCTAGGTTTCACTCTATGCACAGCAGAGAGAGCCCTGTGCCCCAAGCACATAACCTACCTGAGAAATGAAGGTGGGAGGAGCCTGCTCTCAGAAAAATCTTTTGGGGAAGGGGTTTAGCTGTTCGCATATGGGGACTGAGGTTGCAGGGACTGAGGCTGTGAGGGAACAGCCCCCTTCCATCTTGGGGCTCACTGTAGGGTGCAGTGTGAGTATCTCCTAACACAGTAAACATCCCACTTTTCATTACACAGCCCACTGCATTTGAGCTAAACCTCTCCCTTTGCCAAATGCGTAGTGCTTTGGAGAGGGAGGAAACCCCGGGTCACACACATGGTTTGCATTTAGCACTGCAAACGCCTCTAGAGTTAAGTCCTTCTTCAGTGAAACTGACCTCAGGGCAGCCCTCAAAAATGGCTCTAGGTGGGGAAAAGTGACCAAGGCTCTCCAACGACAAGCACTGCATCTTCTTTGAAAAGCCCCAGTATAAACTTCATGAAGGTTGGGTCAGCAGTCTCTCCCCACCCCTCTCCAACGTGGGAAGCCCCAGAGGGCAGGTCTGTTTATGAATGAGTCTCCTCTTTCCTGTCGCACTGAAAATACAGAGCTATCAGTCGAAAACACATGAGCAAAGGCTCTGCCCTCCAAGTACAGGAACTTCCATTCCCTTTCTGGGCCCCTCAAAAGCATCTGCCAAACAAGCAGTTCTGCAAAATGTAGAACCAGTTCATGCCCCTGGGTCTGGTTACAGCTTCCCTATCACCCATTTTAGACCCCTACAGCTACAGCACACATTTTTGCATCAACCTCAGGGTATTTACATGCGACAAGCATATTTGGCCCTTGCTGTGTTTCTGATTATCTTTTCTTCCGGGGTTGGTGGGATGAAGGGGAGATTGGGGGTCAGTATTCTTCAGAAGCAGAGAAACGCTGTATTTTCACTCTTCTTTTTTAGTAATCTATATTTTGGACCCTCCCCAGCACTGCCCTCTACCCGTCATGTGTATATATAATTAAAAGTGGGGGACTTTGCCTCCACACAGTGACTTTCTGCCAGGAATTCACTTTTCTCATAGTGGGAGTTTTATTTCTAGAGGGAAATCTAATCTCTTAGCTATTCTGATGTCCCTACACCAAGACCTGAACAACCCGTGATATAGTTTAAAAATTCAGCCCCCTCACAACCCACATGTTGATCCACACCCAGCTGGCTCCTCATGTTATTAATTAGAAGGACCAATGTGGCTGTGTGAGAAGCACATTTCAAATATATCTTTTCCCCATTTAAATAAAGGATACATCAGGAAAGCAGGAGGTAAGTCAACACCCCCACTGCCCCGGCCTTTGGCTCACCTGGGCTTCATTTGTTCAGCCTGATAGCAGCTCAAGCAAGATGGCCTTGGCTCATCTATTAACAGTGAACCACTCTTTCTCATCCAGAACTTGACGTGTGCTGGATTATTCACATTCAGGAAAAGTGCCAGTACTACTCCCTGCCCAGGAAGCCTGAATATTTGCTTTCCGACGTCTACTTGCCAAATATAATTTGTTGCCATGTCAGTTTATTTTAATCAGTGCCCATTACAAAGGTCTTTAACTTCCTGAGTTTTGGAAACTCTTGTGCTGCTGATGCAAAATACGGTCCAAAATGAAACCCCACATAAAACAAAGAAGCCCCCAATGCTTGAGACTGCACGATACATTTCACCAAGGTAGACAAGTCAACTTCAACCTAATAACCTATTGACTTGAGACGATAATGTGCCAAGGAGAATCTTTGTCTGAGAATCTGCTTGGAAATGTTGAAAACACCTTCTTTAGACTATCTCTTCTACCTCTGCACGTGGCTATTTTCACATGCAAGACGTGATATTTCTCAATATAACCAAGTTGTTAAAAAAAGCTTTTACCTTTTGAGAAAGTCAAGTATTTATTTTTTATTGTCAGATGGAAGTGGCACTACAGAGAAAGTCACCATGAGAAAATTTAATGTGCAGGTGCTTCTGCTTAAATTTTTTTTTTTTTAAACCCAGGGTTTTCTGAGATGAGTCCTTTGGTTTTCTGCTCTCCTTCACAGTGACCTCTGATTTCTTGGAGCACTGTCTTTTTCTAAACTATCCCTTGGGTGACAAATACAATCCAGTGTACTTCTGCAGAAGGTGCGCAGGGAAGATTCTCAGGGTTAAGTAGAGTAAGCCCACTTAGTGAATGTAAGGAGTTCAAGGAAAGCTCCTTGCTCAGAAATATCAAATTTGGCATCAGAAATGTGTTCAGTCTTCATGCTTTGCTCCTAAAATCTCAAACCCACACTGATGAAGAAAGATTTGGGGAGGAGGGAGAATGAGGAGGGGAAAGAGGCATGGGGTACTCAGGAGGAGGGTATGTTAGGAAAAGGATTAATTCCACCCTTTTCTATTGTGGAAGGATTAATTCCACCCCTCAGCTATCGTGGCTGAGCCTAGATATTGCCAGAGATATTTTAGAAATACAAACAAAAAAATTATTAAGGGATAATTTGTTTTATTTCTTTAACTTGGCATGGAGTTGTCCCCATCTGATTTCCTGCCACCCCTTTGGCGGGTCTACTTTACAACTGGGCTCTTATCTACAAGTTTTTTTAGGGTGGCGGGTCCTGAGGAAGAAACTTGATCTAAGAAAAATGTGAATAACAATGGAGAGGCTCTATGGGGAAACCACAACACAGAAGAATTTTAAAGAAAGTAAGAGGAATATCGATTATTTAGCCCAAAGGAGACTGTTTGCAAATATTGCCCATAGGGGATTATTACAAAGAGGAACAGACAGCTGTTCCTTATCTCGCTTGAAGGCAAAACATGAGGAAATGAGTTTAAATGGCAGTGATAAGGATTTAGGTCACAGAGAAAATAACTTGCTGATTATGAGGATTAGTTATAGGGGGAATTGATGGAATTTTTTTCTTAGATATTTAAGCATTGAATTGAAAACCAAATGCCTGAGGGTGATTTAGATTTAATAGTACTTGATGCTGGAAAGAAAACAAAGATATTTTCCTCTAGGCCCATGTGGTGGTTGCAATATCGTACCAATTAATGTCTCAATCTCTTGATATCCTAATTGTAATTATTTCATAAGCTCAACCTTTAGTTTAGAGACATTTTCAGTCACTATTTATCATTTTCAAAAACTGTCCCTCCCCACTCTCCAAGCTACAAGACCTTCTTCTTGCAACCAAAACTCTGCAGGAGTGGGGGGATTAGATGTTGTTGTAAGTTATGGGGAAAGGGAAAAATGATCCAAGGCAGGAATTAAAATCTTTCAACATGTCCTGCCTACCACGTTCTTCCTATATTCCTGTAGGATGGCCAACTGGTTTGCATGTGCACTTGGTTTTCGGTGGGTATGTATCTTACTTTAACTTAACCTGAGCACCTGGGTGAAGAGTGGATCCTGCCCTCTTTACCTTTACACCAGAGTTCCCATCTGTTCCTGATGCATCTGACTAGATCAAGTAGATCTGGGTATGTGCTTTAAGAACACATGGTGTGTTCAACCGAGGATTGCTGACTAGAAGCCCGAGGGATTGGGACTGGCACACCTAATTCAAGACTTCAGCATTTTATTCTGCTCTGTGAAACATAGTGTTCCTTCCACTCTTGGATTTTTCTTTCTGCCTACACATCTGAGTAACCTTAAATATCTTATATTTTTGTAGGACTTTGGAGTTCAGAAAGCTTTTCACATACATTTCCTGTGTAAGCACTCTCACCTCCAATAACCCAGTGATGTAGGAATCATCTCTGTTTACTAAAGGGAAACATAATTAATATACCTGGATCTGGTAATAAGACTAGCAGTTGAACAAACTAAAGTTTCAAGTCCAATTTCTGACAATAGGTTGTATTGTCAGAATAAAGGTTGTACAGATACATGTGGAGTGTGGCCTCCCCTCGTTTCTCCCCGCCCCCAATCCTTTTCCTTCTTTATTCCCTTCTTCCTTCTCTTATTATCATCAAACTTTGCATGCATATATTCATGGGCCATAAAGGCAAGTAAAGATAAATTATAACAACACCTAACCCACCCCTCCTACAGAGTTTTGTCTGCCACAGAAATGTCTGTTAGCTTGGAGAATGGAGAGGGATAATTTTTGAAATTGATAAAAACTGATTGAAAACTTCTTTAAACTAAAGGTCGTCTATTTACAGGAGTGACCTTGTGAAATAATTACAATCAGGATATCAAAAGACATTAATTGGTACAAAATTGCAATCAACTCATAGGCCTGTGGGAAAAATCTCACCAAAATGACAATTTACAGATTTTTAAAAGGCATAAACCTATAAGAAAGAAAGCCAGAGTGGTGGTAATAGCAATAAAATACTGGAAGCTGGTGAGTAGTAACTGACTTAGCAGATTCAAGAGATGAGAGCCTAAGCCTGCAGTAGAAAAAGCTGAGAAACAACCAAGTTATAACACAGAACCCTTAACAGCTCAGGAAATGCTGGCATTAGGTACCCCTACAAGAGAGGCTGAACACAGGGATACACACAGTGGGGCTGACTGAACGTCTGTATAAGAAGCACTAAGGTCTCTCTAAATCCTCTTCTTTCCTCCATGGAGCTGGGACCCTGCCCTTCCTCATCCGGGAGGAAGACAGGAAGTTTACTATCTAAAGAGGATGAAACTGAGGGTTCCGGGAATGATCAACATGAGGCATAGGTGAGGGCAGAGAACCATACTGAAAAAGGAAGGTTAAAGGAACACCTATATGTTGAATGCTGTGACCTCCAGAATGCTGACAGCCAAACCTACACCCTTCAGGAAGGAAACAGGAAAACCTGTTTTATAAAAAAACCTGATGAACTCAAGAGAAAAAAAAATCCAAAGACGTGATTATCAAGAGTTCTTGAATAACAGGCCCAGTCAGATCACCCAAATAGAAGTTCACTATCAATATGTCCCACCCACAAGCTCAGAACTTCTTTATTCTTAAAAAATCCTATAATAATATTCTCAGAGAGATACGATATTGCACCCATGAGACAAGAACAGGATATATTTTTTTTAATTCATAGAAAAAAATTTCTTGGAATTTAAAATTTTGAAGGCAGTATTAAAAACTCAATAGGAAAATGAGAGATAAAGATGAAGAGATCTAGAAAATAAACAAAGAAAGGAAAAAGACAGGAGACAGGAAAGAAAGGAAAATTAGAGGATAATTCAAGAGGTTCAACTTTTAAATAATATGATTTCTAGAATGAGAGAACAGAGAAAATAGGGGTGAGGAAAAAAACCCGATAATTCTAAAAAAAAAAAAAAAAAAAATCTTAATGCTGAAGGACGTTTCTAGACTGAAAGGGCTCCACTAATGCCCAGAATTATGGATAAAAATATACCTAAATCAAGGACTATGATTGTAAAATTTCTTCCAGAAAGAACAAACAGGTCAGGAATCTGAATGGCTTTGAATTTCCCAAAAGCAATCTTCAGAGCTAAAAAGTCAATGAGGAGTGCTTTCAAAATTCTGAAGGAAAATTATTTATAATCTGAAATTCTATACCTTACCAAACTACCTACCTAGTGTTTGTATAAAATTAGGATATTGTCAGACTGCAAGGTGTGAAAAACCTTTCCATCTTACATACCCTTTAAACCAAGGAGGAGGAAGACATGGATACATGACACAGGACATCCTCAACTCAAAAGTGCAGGGAATCCCCAGAATAGTGGTGAAAGAATGTAGGAAGGCAGCAGTGTCCAAACTTAGAGGGCAACCAGTTCAGACAGGAACAGGTCAGAAAGCTCCAGTTAAGATTTGTTGAAGAAAATGAATTGGTAGAAGGCCCTAAATGTGTTAAGAGAAGATTGAGACAACTGGCAGAGAGTCAACAGGCGAATTAGTTATAAGTATATAGAAAACTAAGCTAATGTGGGAGTGGGGGAGAAACAATTATTACTTCTAGGGAAAATTAAAAAGTCATGCGGGAGAAACAATATTATACTAACTACATGGCTAGACTGTGATGAACATTTCGGTAGTCATAATAATGTAAAGAGTAAATACTCATCTAACGCAAATTTCACTATTAGGAGGATGGTAGGGGTAGAAGGACAAGAAGGGCATGAATATATGATTGAGGCATAGGGGTGAAAGAGAACTAAATTCTCATTTTCCATAATAAGAGGTCAACAGAAAAGGCCTAAAACTGATAAGTCAAGAAGTAGAAATTTACTCATGTTATTTAGCAATATGGGTTAATGTCCATATCCCTGAGATTAAAAATTAGTACTTTGAAGATCAAGAAAAGGGAGTGGGCAGCAGGGGACTCATGTTTTTCATAACAAGTCTTGTAGTACTACTTCAGCCTCTAAACTATGTATATACTACTATGATAAAGCTAAAAGGTCTTACCAAAACATAAAAACAAATGCTTTTCCCTCTCCCCTCAAAACAAAACAAAACAAAACAAAAAAACAAACAAAAAACACATATAATTTTGCATATGACTTTTGGGACCTTCACGGAATAGTCGTTAGGGACCCCTGAACTAGCTAGGCTCCCAGGAGCATGAAGATTCGATGGTTCCAGTTCCATCTGACTACCCCTCCTCTGTGCACCATCATTAGTGGAGAGTGGAAGTTTTAGGAATGGAGTTTTCCAAACAGAGTTAATACAGCCTTAAGAAAGCATCCCTTATTGTGCCCAAAGCTGTCATATGATCAAGTGGGGACCCAGCACTTTGACACTAATACACATTCCAGGTACGTAAGTAGATATCCATAATTCAAACATGTGACTTGGTTTTGTGCTCTGTGCTGCAGATGGAATGGACAGCTAATCAAAGGGAAGTCATCCAAATTAAGGGTTGTTTTTGACATGCAGGCAAATGGTGCCTGAACCTTCAAATATGCCATATAAGGTCTGAGTTCCACAGCTTAGATTTTTGTGGAAATTGAACCGATTGAGTCAGTGTTTGTGTATACACCTCTCCTCACTGGCATTAGGATCTCTTTTATCTAAACTTGCTGAGAGCTGACCAGATATGAAACTGGGGGGGTTCTGGACAGGAAACTAACGTTGGGTCCCGAAATGAGCCTTTTTCATACTTATATGACACTTATGGTATTCCTTATGAGCAGTCTTTAAAATGAACCAGAGGTTACAGCTTTTAATAAAAAGTTATTTTGAAGCTGTATCATATATGGTGCTAACAGGTTGAGAGCCCAAATGACAGTGTCTGTAAGCCTTTTAGCTTCCAAAACAGCATAATTTATTTTGCTGGAAACCATCATAGGAAGGATTTTTGGCTTTGTTTTTCTTCAATCTACTTAGAAATCCATTTCTATATTAACAAAACTTAAAAACTCCTCCTTAAGTCTCTGGTTTGGGAGAGCAGAGAGCAGTCACAATAAACCTCGGAACTGAATGAGCAACAATATATGCCATAAAACCAGGCTTGGCTTTTTACCAGGTTTGTGAGTGTGGCTGTGGACATGAGTCTGCGATTATCAGAGGGAGTTCGGTGGGGTGTGTTCCAATAGTGAGTGTCATTTGGTTGCCTTATTCCGCCTGGACCTGGCTTCTTGGCCCTACCTGCAGGGCCTGGGATTAGCTTTCAGGGTTTGAGGGTGTAGCTCTGTGACCAAAGCCAGTCATAGTTCAGCAGGCATATGTGAAGCGTCTGCGGGTGACTAGCCCACAGATAATCCTCTGGGCTACAGCGTCCTCCTCTTGGAGTACTTTCAAGTTCATTCCCAATATACAGCATAAACTGCTAACAGCTCTAGAACCCCACAGCCGTGCAGGAGGTTGGAAAAAGCTGTAAAGAACAGTTAGTCTGAGATCTGAACATGTCAGTATTCCTGTGACAAAATTATTTGCTCTAAAATGATACTTTGCTGAAAGCTGTCCCTTCTGGTGCTTGTATAAACTGTTCGAGGAAGAATATTCCTAAATTGGTTCACAGATACTTGAATATCCTCAAAATTACTACACTTAAGAGTCTTATTTTCTCTCTCACACATGAAATCCACTTCACTCCCAGGTTGCTGATGAGGAAAAATAAATTAAGGACTCAAAGCCCCACTAGTAAACTCTCCTACACTTTTGCTCTGGGTTGTGTGACTTTCCCGTGCTCGATGCCAAAGGGTTCCTTCCTCTCCTTCTGCCATAATCTAAAATAACTCAATTGGAGGGGGCAGTATTTGAAATGAAGATTCTCATGAGGATTAAGATATTACTTCTCACAATGCCCTTGCGTGCTGCTCTTCCCTTTACAGCAGGCATCCTTTCAGCTTGGCTACTGGGTGGCCCATGGTAAGGCCAAAGATGGGGCATTCATTGATTCAATGGAGAATTAATGAAATTCTAAACAGAAAGGCTGGGCCTGCCACGGGCCTCCAACTGATTAGTCAGCACAGTTTACCTAGGTACACAGTAGAGTCCTCACGTAATGTCATCTCTAGGTTCTGCGACTTTAAGCAAAACCACATATACTGAAAACAATTTTATCACAGGCTAATTGCTATAAACAAGAGTTAAGTTCCTACCATATCACTACTGCATCTCATCAACATTATAATGAAATGAGTTGAACCAAACAATACTACTCAAGGATCTGCTGTGTAAACTACAGGCCTCCAAGAACAGACAACTAGCTCACTAGATGTGCCTCAAAGTGCATGTCTTTCCTTCCCATGTTTACAAGGAACCTAAGGACGAAGCAATAGAAGGGAAGCCCATGTGTTCCTTCCCCACTGCACTATAGACTCCAATTGCTGGGCTGGCATCTGTACTGGGGTCAGAAAGGATCCTCTGCTCAGGCGAGAATATTTCAATGGTGGGATTGGCAGGAACGGGTTGGTAGGAGGAAGTGACGTTAGAATTTGGGGGGTGGAAGAGCAAGTTGAAAACAAAACGGTTTGTTTTGCCATTTCTGTTTACAATTCATGGAAATGTATTTTGAAAATTTAAATAACATTATAGAAAGACACGAGAATTTCATGTTTATCAAAGAGGACATGGTATGGATTTTTAAAAGGTCAAGAAATTATGGTTTCAGCCATTGATTAGAGACTCGATGGACAGTGTTCGGCACCGTGGCAGATGTGGTAATGAAATCTTGGCTTCCCTTTTCCCTTCCTGCCCAGATATATACCCATTCTGAAGTCTTGAGCTTTGGGGGAATGGTTTATATTTCCAGTTTGTCTACATTACCTTTCTTTAATTAAACCCAAACCACAAAATAGCTTTATTAGAAGCTAAACTTCACCAACATCTCAACTGCAATTAACGTAAATAGTTTACACATCCCTTTCCTAAAATTGCTTAAATTAAATCAAATTATATTTTTGCAAGCCCCAATTTGTCAGATACGTAAACATGAAAATCATGGGAATGAACTTTCTCTTTCATTCATTATTTCATCTGTTCATTCACGCAACATCTACAGGCACGCAACGTGTGGCAGGCACACAAGCATATGCACCAACTATTATTTAACAGTCACACTAACCTGTGTGAGAATAGATGTACCATAAGGCCCCCGTGAGGAGGGCTCCAATCACAAATGCTGCAAACGCAATGCCCATCACAGTTAGGGTGTCCAGACCATGGAAAATTGCTAGAAGGAAGAGAAATCAAAACACATTTTAAGTGAGTCTGCATCATACATTACAATTTTATATTTGCTTCACAAGCACTGTGAGAAAGGCTGAGCACTGACTAATAAAGTCTGAGGATGAAAAGATAATTCTAGCAAAATATACTGTGTATTTGTAACTTGCAAATTTTCTCTCGAAAGAAAAATAAAATTATCAGATTTCCAAGATACCCTCAGTGTGCCATATTTTGAGCAACAAACTTACTAAGAAATCAGCTTTGTAAACTGTAAAACCTGAAGTCCATGGTTCATTGTCTTAGTCTGAGGACCTATATTTGAATGGTAAAGAAGCTTGAAAATTCAGAGGCTAAGATGCTTGGGAAAATAAGGTGAACTTCCATTATCAAAATCTGAGTTATTCCTTCTTATTCATTGAACTCTTCCAATAAGATACTAGACGGAAAACACACTTCAAATACTTTACCAACATGTTCTCATGAACATTTAAAAGTATGAAAGATAAAAGGAAGAAAGGGGTGAGAAAGAGAAAACAGAGGAAGGATAAACTATTCCTGTGGATTATAACATTTCACTGATCTCATATTAAATCCTCAATCTTAACAACTACATATTGTGTCATTTAAAACAATGTACTTTTTAACACTTTTCCAACCGTGATCTTTCTATGAGGGGAACGGAAATACTTCTCAGTGGGCAGTGATGTTAGTTTTATGATCAGCAAAACATATAAATAGAACCAATTGTTTCTCTGTTTGGCAAAGATTTTTATATTTGAAACTAATTCCAGGCTCAGAAATAGAACATTTCCTTTCATTTAAGAGAAATACCTTCTTTGAATCACTTATAAAAAGTCAAAATCAGTTTCCAAGGGAGAGTGGGATTTGATAGAACGAAGCTTTCTAACGTCTCTGTTTTTATAATATAAATGTATGTAGGCTCTCCCCATTATTTCAATATTGTTTCTATGTTCCTGTCTAGTCAGAAGCAACTCCAGCTGATCTCTATACAAATTAAATCTCTGCCTTTCAATTTACTGCAGCGTAAAGGATCCAGTTGTAGACAAATGTGACCCTTGAGCAGCCACAGCACTTGAAAGGGCTCAGGAAAAGTATGTCATGGTGAAGATTCGGGAGGGATCCAAATTCGCAAGCTCTGGTCCCAACTTTCCTAGCTTTGTGCCCTTTGCTGTGTTCATTTAACTTGTGCAACATGGGGATAGCACTACTTCACCTGCTGAAGGCGGGGTGTGAAGAAAAGGAGTTTGTAAAAAGAGCTGGGGACCCCTAGAAGAAGTAAGAACTGGAAAGAACTCTCTGGAGGTTAAGATGAACCAAGCCATTGACCTAATTTAATTTAATCTAGTCTGCAGGACCAATATTAAAAGATGAATTGCCTTTTTATGCCTACAGCTCCAAAAGTGGGGCATGGTTAAAAGCTTTTAGTGAAAACGTTCTAAAATTCTAAAGATAAGAGATGTCATTTATGAAAATCAGACTAGGAAAGTATAAGAGAATGTGTCCGTGTGTCTCTTTCTGGGTTCCATGACATTGTTAAAATAATACACTTAATATATAAAATAATACACTTAATATGTAAGTAACATATAATATTCAGGAAATAATATATAAATATATAAAATAATACACTTAATATCATACCGTTCCGTGGTATTGTTAAACTAAGACACTTAATAGAATGGTTTATAAAGTGCTTTGTATAAATGAATTCTCTAGACGGACTGTCACGTGCATGTGATCAGGTCAGCCATGAAGACTGATCTGGAGAGTTTTATTGAAGAAAAAAAAAAAGCAGATTCTCCTCACAAGGCAACATCACTTAGGGGAGCTCTGGGTGCACAGCCAGGAAGCCCAGGTTCTAATGCTGCTTCACTGCCAATTACAACCACGGACAAGTACATGTTTCTGGATCAGAGGTTTCTTCCATATAAAGTGATGAAATTGGCCCAGATACTTTCCAATGCATCTTTTTGTAGTAGTTGGCATCTTTTTATTTGCAAGTCCTCTCCCTGCAACACCCCTTGGGTTAGAGATTGTCTTGAAGGTACAACTTTTTCCTTTAGCCTACTTCTCTGAGGAGGTAATAGTGCTGATCACAGCAAACCACTCCCACAGCTGTAAGTTAATGCCTTCCGGTCACAACTCATAAGTATGCAAATGACAAACTTCTCTCTCTAAAACTAAGAAAGTTACTACCTTTCCAGTATGTCCATACACACCAATGAGTCAACAAATTCACATTAAAAGTGGCAAAGGTACAGAGGGAAAGAGGAGAATGAAATAAGGACAGACAAAAGGAAAAAGAAAGTATGAGAAACAAAGGGAGGAGGGAGAGCAAGAGCATAAATTTCCTTATCAAAACTCAAAGTCTGGCAAATGCTTCATAACTAACTCATTCTTATAAAAGCCCAGGAGGCTCTATTTCGAAATAGTTGCATAAAGACTTACGTGGAGAAATTGGACTCGGTTCCTTAAAGCTTGGACCTGTTCCTGAAACAAAAACATAAATCATGATGCATTACACAGAGAAATCAAGTTTTAAGCAAAAGGTCATTAAAATCTCAGCAGAGACTGACACTTTTCTATTTGTTAATACTTTGTGAAAATTCTGTCAATTATTCTCTTTAGAAATCAATGCTGTTAACATGGATTACTTGGAAATTATAAGCATCGTACTCTACCAATCAAGTGTACAGGCTCTCCAATTTGAAGAAAACTTCAAGACAAACATCTAAACTTAAGGAATTTGAGACTGACAATTTATGTGTGTACACCTTTATACTTATTTAGAAAAGGATTCGATATCTATAATACCATGTTTCTCCAGTGCATTCCTAGTATTATTCCACTTTTAAAACATTCTTTTAACTTACTGTACACAAGTTTTTCTAAATATCTTTACTCTTCTATCCTAATGCTATTGCCCTATAGTTCAGCTCCTCTTCATCACGCATCTGCATTATTACAGAGCTTTCCTAACTGGTCTCCTTGCCTCCACCTCTGTCCTCAGCCCAAACATTTCCCCCTCCATATGTGCTGCCCAGAGTTAATTTTCCAGAGCCCAGAGGTGGTTACGTTACTGCCTTGATTAAATCATTCAATGACTCCCCTCTTCTTTTATAGGAAAAAAATTCAAACTCTTTAGCATGGCACACAAAGTTCTGTCTCCCTCCTCTAGCCACCTCACTCCAGCCTCCTTTCCTAATGGGGTCCTTCACCTATGTTGGGCTCCTCACAGCTATTTAAGCTCCCCAAATTCTCCACGCTGTTCCATGTTATCACACTTTGCAAGCCATCCCTGAAGTATCCTCCGCTCCAGAGATGCTGTTGGCAGCTTCACTGGGACGCCTTCTCTGACTCTCCCCGCCCCATCTACACCCTAGCAGGGCTGGTCTCTCCCACCTCGGCTCATTCTGTTACACAGGTACCACATCACGTAGTAACTCTCCCCCCGCCCCATGGCAGGATCTAGTTCTAACTCAGGGCTCAACCCGACATAGACCAGGCCTGCCAGAAGTGTTTGGTGAAGGATGATTAGAATGTTGATGTACTTTTTGAAAGAAGAGGCAACAGAAGAAACTTGAAATAAGACTGTATGAAAAAAGCTTGTATGCCTCAACATTTCTATAATGCTTTTATATTCAGAAAGTGCTACATAGTCATGATCTCATTTGAGGTTCACACCAGCCCTGTGAGGGAGGCTGAAAAAAAAATTATCACTATTTTACAAATGAGCAGCCTGAGACTCTGATATCATGTGACTAGCCTAAGGTCACAGCTGGAAAGCATCAGGGCAAGGGTTGAATCAGAATTACGGATTCTGTCTCTCAGGCTGAATGACTGGTGAGTGTTGCTCTGGCCTTAGCTGGGAAAGCAGTGATTGAAAAGCTCCTTACTTGTGCACAGTGACTCGCTATTCTCAGGACAGTGGGTAGCATATCTTGGGCCCACCATTTATTTTTGTATGATCTGTGAACTAAGAATACAGTTTATAATTTTTAATGATTGAAAAAAAATAAGTGTAATATTTTATGACATGTGAAGATTGTATGAAATTCAAATTATTTCATAAATAAAGTTTTATTTGAACATAACCATGTTCATTCATTTGCATATTATCTGTGGCTGCTTTACCCTGAATAGTTGAGGCAGGGACTGTATAGCCACAAACTGAAACTATTCCCTTTACAGAAAAATGTGCTAAGTCCTGGTACAGATGCTCTTCCTTCTCTTTAGAGTTTAAAAGTGATAAGTGTTTACCACCTCTCTTTTCATCTCCACTTTCACTCAATAAAGAGGTAATACACACTTTGTGTTGGAATCCACAATGAAGCGAAAAGAAGTTGTGAAAAATTGACCCCAAACAAGCAGCGTCTGAGTTGATGTTTATAAAAATAAAGAAGCTAGACAGGATTGTAAATTCTCAGGATTAGCCATCTCAGCTGGGTTGACCACACTCTTGCAGCATGGGGTATCATGGTCCAGCTCTAGGGGAAGGAATGCTACCAGATGAATCAAAGCCACTAAAATTGAATTAAATTAAAATAATTGTGTGATTTTAAGAAAATCTAATTCAGTGTGCAGAATATACGCCAATTACAAAATGCCCATAAGACACTCTCTCCTGGGAGTTTGGTCCTATCAGCCTCATTGGCAGCAATAAAATAAAGGCGGTGACGCCTTACAGTTGTACATTTGTATAGTGTTTTACAATTGACAACAAGCTTTCACTTATATTTTTCTCATTGTAAACTCCCAAGAACCCTGTGAAATAGGGATGTCTATCCACAAAATTCTCCTACTTTCAAGAAGTAGTGGTTTGATTTGCTGAACTAAGTCCAAAGGCATTTAAGGTCTCCATGGAGCACATCATGTGAGAAATATACACACTTCTGGGAACAGTTTCATCCAATTAACTACTCATGGTTAAATTTTGTCACTCAGAATCCCCAAGAGGTTTCAAATAATGATTCCCCCCTAAGGAGACCTCACATGTAAGAATTTAGATTTTACAGCAAGGACTGTGTGATGGATGGCATTGTTTTAAATTTCTTAATGGACTTGTGTTATGATCTAATGCTATTCCCTCACCCCAAGTAGGGGCCTTCTCATAGAACTAAACAGAAACAGTTGTTGCTATGTCCCCAGGGGTGAAGTTCCTCCATGATTTCTGTGCATAAACAATAACAAGCACAAGCTACAGAACTGAGGTTAAAGGATTTTATCCTCTAACTTTTTTGTTCCCAAATCCCCAATAACCCCTCAGTATAACTAAAAGAGTTTGATCTCCACCGGAACCCTATAATTGAGTTGACATGCTGGAAGGAAAAGAGTGGACACAACAATATTTACTTTTGGTTTCAGGGTAAGATTGTAAGAAAGGAATCCTAGCTATTACTGTAAAAAGAATTTTAACAATAAAGATTTCTTTACAGAAAGAACAAACTATAATCAACATTCTGAATTAAATCTTTTCTTATATTCTGAGCAAATTTTGGTCTACATTGAGAACCAAAATTTCCCTCCTCAGAGAGTTAGGCGTGGTTTTCACAAACGGGATATTTCTGGGGTTATGCATGAGTAACTGACCATAGCTTTTGGCCTCCAGCTTTCAATTCAGTTCTTCTAAACATGGTAGGACCCGAGCAGGCCCAAAGGGAAACAAGGTGTCTAACAAGATGTGGTGCCCACATCTATTGGTATTTGGCAGAGAGAAGGATGAGGAGATAAAGGACTCAGGAGGCCTTTGTGGGGGCCACAATTTAAGATGCAGTTTCTACTAACTTTATTTCCCTGTAAATGAACCCTTTCTCTGGGTTGTTTCAATACTTATGGCATTTGTTGCAATTGCCTGGTCCCTTATTTGCATCTTTCCACTAGGATCAGTGATTCTCACCTGGGGGTGATTTTTGTTGGCCCTCTCCCCTCACCAGGGACATCTGGCTATATCTGGAGACAACGGGGTTGTCACAACTGGCAGTGGAAGGGTTTTCTATGAGCAGCTAGTGAGCAGAGACCAGGGATGCTGCTCAACATCCTTCAATGCACAGGACAGCCCCCACAACAAACGCCATTTGGGCATTATCCAACCAAAATGTCAACAGTGCTGAGGCTGGGAAGCTCTGAGGCCCTAAAGACAGAATTTACTATATGCCAAGCATATATCAGGTACTCAATAAACATTTTTTTTTAAATAAAAGTAACCATAAATACCATGTATATCTTATTATTGTGTACGTTCCTCAGCAAACCAACCTTCATGCTGCTCTCAGAGTAGTCTTCCTAAATGATCTGATCATTGGCTCCCTACTCCAGAGCTTTTGATGGTTCTTAACCTTTAGAGGTGTATCCTGAAATATTTACGGATGAAATGAAATGTCTGGTTTCCTACAAAACAATCCAGGGACAGGAAGTGATAAAACAAGATTGGCTATGAATTGGTAATTGTTGAAACCAGATGGAGGGTTCATGGGAGTTCATTCTACTATTCTCTCTTATTTTTGTATATATTTGAAATTTTCCAGAGGAAAAAGTTTTTAAAGTGTGGAGCACACTGAATAAAAAATCTTTATTTTACCCCCCTCCCACCCCTTATGAGATAGAAACTGAATATCTTGGTCTGTCAATTAAGTGTTTCTACATTTCTTTCTACTCAGCCTCTCCTCATCGCTACCTCAGCCTGAGGATAAAAGCTGGCTGGTGCTTTAGAGTATTTTTGTTCTGGAAAAATCAAATGTGTTCCAAAAAAGCAACGCTGCTCTTGGATTAACTTCCAACTGACGTTCACAACTTTCCCTTCCATCCCCACCTCTTCCCCCAAAAAAACCTAGTTTGGCTGAGAGGTTAAGAGGAAGGAAAGGAAATTAACATTTACGGAGTGCCCATGATATGCCAGGTGCTGTCCTGAGAACACTTCTATTTTGTAAGTTATGTGATAGAAATATGGAATAAATTCAGTATTTTAAACATTTAACTTACTCATCTTAACTTGCTGAGAATTACACATTGTATATAAATCATGGCAAATTTGGGGATAATATTATTCTTTTGTGCCTGTTTTTTTTGTATATGCACCCAAAATTTTAGAGCCCCAAATTTCAGAAAAATAATTACTCTTCCCTTTCACTATTTAAAACAAATCATCACTGACGTGGTAAAATCATTTTTATTGTGGAAGCCTAAGTGTTCTCAAATGCTGTAAAAAGTGGTCACGGCATCCAAAGCAAACAGCACTAACATGCCTATACTTCAAAATATTTCAGAAAATATGGCAGGATGGCATCACCTCAACTATTTTAATTGTTTTGCCATAAACCATAATATGTATAAACTATTCATGTTTTCTGGGCTTTTTTGTGAGTTGTAATTCAAAGTCACAGAATTTCTCCTTAAACTTTAACGCTCTCTTAAATAGTTTACATGTTTCTTAATGCCTTAACCCTTTGGAAAAACAAAAGGTTTTTTTCTAAAATTCTTCATCTTCTTTTCAGTTCACAGGGCGTTAACTATGTTACTTGTAGTTCTTATTTAAAAAAAAAAATCTAGAATCAACCTCCTCCTAGGATAAGGCACAGGGTTTAGGAGCACAGGCTCTGGAATCAAAATGCTTGGAGTTGAACCCAGATCTGCCATTTACATGTGGTATGAATTTAGCCAAGTTACTTTCCCTCATTCTGTACCTGCTTCACAAAGGGGCTGAAATACCATAGTCCATATAAAGCATTTAGCACAGAACTGTGTATTAATAAGTATATGCTCAAGAAATGTTAGATAATCATCATGTCCATTACCATCATCACCACCAGCACCAGCACCTCTTGTTGAAAGTTTAAACAGCAAAAGAATGCTCACCCAATGCTGGTTCCCAAGAAACTGAGAAAGCAAAAGTGGCAAAGATGTACTGCAGGAGCTCAGGAAGTTTCCATTAAAAACAGTGGCCCAGAGGAGAGACTCAGAATTGACTTAGTCTTGATGGTCTATTCTCCCTGCCCACAGAAGGAAGAAACTCCGCCTGACGTGTGTCCATGCTACCGGCAGTGGTAGCCCCCGAGCAACCCTCTGCCTGGTGGTGAAGCTGAAAACCAGAGCCTTTATCTGCTGCCCCAGAAGACTCAAGTACTGAGAAATATGATGGTCCAAATGACCAGGGAGGGCTGGAAATTTGGCATGGCCTGCAAAGAGCACCTGTGTAGTCAAGGACAGTGAAATATCCCATTGGTTGGGAAATTTTTACTCCAAATGGCAATCCCAAGAACAGACCTTCCCATTTCCAGAGATACTACAGTATCTGTGTCTTACTACAGTAACACACAAAGCTGTTTGGCAGGAAGAACATTCATGATTCTGCTATTCAAATAAACCAGTGCTATTAGGCAATGTCATATTCCTTTTTCAATTGACTATTCCAAGGCACTGAGAAGCAGAGGAAAAGCACAGACTCAAATGGCCTGTATTGAGGAGAAATGATATTAGAGTTAAAGGAAAATAAACATAAAAGGTAAGAGGAGTCAGTCAGAGTTGAAACCTGCCAGAAAACCTACCCCATTCAGTACAAAGTTAGAAAGCATCTTTGCATGCAGCCCCTGGGAAGCTGGCCTACAGTCTAACCTCCTCAATTTGTTTGACAAATCTAAGCAGTAAATCTTTTTTGCTACATGCTTCTCCACAAAAATCTAGTCTCAATTAGCAAATCTCATGAAATTACTTTGATATTCGGCAAAACTTTCCTCTTGAACGTTTATGTAAAGAAAACACTGAACTTTCAGGATAATTACACTAAGTTTAAATAAAAGTAATTACCTAATTTACAAGAGGAATTACTTAGAAAAATGCCACTAGACTTAAAAGAAGAAAGAATTAATTACTGGAAGTTATACTCCTGCAATATTAATGCCTAATTATTGTCTGGCATAGGAAAACGCAAGCTGCTGCCTTCAATTACCAGCATAATTACCTCTCTCAAAATAGGTAAGAGTAACAGATGAAGTAAGAGGTAGCTATTGCTATTGTTAAACCACTTTCACAGCACAAAACAGAGCCAGCTGCTGCCCAACTGTGATATACTTTGCAACACAATTAATTTATTCTTATTTCTCTCCCCTGGACCTAATAAACAAGGAACTATTTGGACAACCCATGTATCAAAAGACTGTGGCTATTCTATTTCAAACGGTTGAAAATGAACTAAAAATATCAAAACAAACAAACAACAACAACAGAAGTTTTGCTGAGGAACCAATAAATATCTAATATGTACATTTCACACCAACTTTTGGATGGCTGGAAAATGAACAAAAGAGTATTTTCCTTCTTCAAACAGTACAGCTGAGTGTTTCAGCTACAAGGCCTCTGGAAGTCATCTGGTCCAAAACCCTCCTTTTCCAGAGAAAAAAAATGAAACGCTAGGCCATGATGGGAGATCTCCAAAGTCCCGCAGCCAGTTATCCGGGAAAGCTAAGAGCTACCCCCCAAGCTTCTGGCTGTAAGCCAGTGCCCTCCCTGCTACCCTTTCCTGTCTTTCTGAAACAAGCATGTTCCTGGAAAGGGGGCAGATGTCACCACCAGATATGACAATAGAAATGGCACCGCTATTTTCACAAAGGTCACTCAACCAAAGAAGAAATTGGACGGCATCCACATGCCTCTGTTCTGTTAGGTCCTGTTTGCTTCAGGACTATCCCTGCCGCCTAGTCTTGCCAAATCCAACAATGCTCGGATCAGAAATGCCATCCCAGAGCTGCCCCAAGCCTAGATCTGGTGTCAGCACCACGCAGCAGGTCTCCTAGCTAATGGTTGGCAACTGGAGTCAGGCTGCTCACTGGCTTTTGTCGAGGCCCCGGGTGCCAGTGTCAGCCTCCTCTCTGCCCCTCTGGAACTCTTGCCCCACAAATATGTAACCCCCGAGGCCTGGAATCCACCTCTACTCTCCCAGCCTTCTCTTAGTTTGACATCTTTAGACAATGTTTCTGGATAGCCATAGGTTTTCTTCAGATAGTGACAACTGTAACTGCCCACGTGACATCTGGTTCCCCCAGTCAGATGTTGACAACAGCTTGGTGTGTCCTTGCTTTACAAGTCCTTAGTTGGAACTATGATGCTGCTCCCTGTCAGATGCTCTCCATACAATCCATTCTTAACATCTCCTCAGAGCCCACTCCGCTTCTCTGCTGTTTTGGCTGGCCTGATCTATCCCAGGTCTGGCTTTGCCCTGTTTGTCCTTCCAAGTACTGATATCACTCCTCTTAGGGTACATCCTTCCTTTTCTCCTAGAAGATGGAGCTTGCCGAACATTCCTGCATGTGCAGGAAAAGGCAACCTTGACTTCAAGCAACAAATGTGACCGCATAAAATTCTGAAAACTGAATTATAAAAACACATTTAAACACTAGTTCTCAATCTTCTTTCTGCTGTGATACCTAAGACGGATGGTGTTCACATACATAATATCCTTCCCAAAAGCATTTGCGATCTTGACAAAGCACTGCAATTGCTTATAGCCAACACAACCATTACCATTAGATCACAGAAAGGTGGGCTGAGAACTGTGTGCAATTCCAGCATACCAGGAAGAACTCTAATACTTTCTTACATACTCAAGGAAGCATATTTAAATGCAAGAGATAGTGACTTTGTGACAGACAAACTTGACTCTGATCAAATATTTAAAGAGGAAATCATCTGTAAACGTATCACATGTCAGGAGGACAATAAACTAAATAAAAGATTCCCTGGGCAAAGAATCCTTTTCTAAAATTACTAATTGGCCATTAATATGTCTTTTGAATAAACTTGGACTTTTACAGTAGTAGAGCTTCTGAACAATCAGCCCCGAGACCCCCATTCTCTGACTGAGCCTCCCAAAACACACCTCTAGATTCTACTTCGTGATGTACCACAGCGAGGGGCTTGGTGAACGTCTTCTTGTTCTGCATCATGGCCCATATCATCGAGGCATCCAGTGAGGTGCAGGCTTCATCAGGAGGCACGCACTGAAGAGAGGCAGAGCAAAGCAAGAATCAGCAGTCACTCAAGAGGGCCTTCACAGCTCAGCCTGCACAGTTGTCCTGAGCCCCTTATCAGGCAGCTCACAACTGGTTACCACAGAAAAACAGGAGACCTGGGTGTTTTTCAAAGAACTACAAATAATCTGGGAGATATGGTGGCAGGCTGTACTTGAAGTATATTCTCAGCTGTACTTCAAGAAACAAATAGTTCTAGACAGCTTATAAATATTGTCTCCTCCCTCACCCCCCCTTTCTTCCCACAAAACAATTGAAGTTTTAGTGTTATTTAGTGTGAAAAATAAAGAAACTATATAACAAATGTTGGCCTTTCACCAAGCTGGCTTCACATAAATGGTTCATGTTTACGGATTTGTGATTGTGGGAAAACTCATGTGTTGCATTATGAAGGTAACAGATTTTACATTTGTTGTCCAAAAAGATAATCATGTTGTCGAATTTGGTTTTTTAATCCTGGTATAGGCTCATGCAAAATGAAGCTTTCCAGGGCCATCTGCTTTTATTGTTCCAAAGTAGAGTCTTTGGGAGTTGTGCCCAGGTGTGGAGGCCATGAAATCAGCTGCTTCCAGCTATTTTAAGGCCCCAAACTTATAACTAGCATGCCCAAGCCCACTGGATCTGTTTTATAAAAGTATATGATCGGGGGTGGCCTGGTGGCTCAGTTGGTTAGAGCACGAGCTCTGAACAACAGGGTTGCTGGTTCGATTCCTACATGGGCTAGTGAGCTGTGCCCTCACAACTAGATTGAAGACAAAGAGCTGCCGCTGAGCCTCTGTAGGGGTGGCTGAATGGCTCAGCTGGTTAGAGTGTGAGCTCTCAATTGCTGGTTCAATACCCACATGGGATGGTGGGCTGTGCCCCCTGCAACTAAAGATTGAAAACGGCGACTGGACTTGGAGCTGAGCTGTGCCCTTCACAACTAGATTGAAGACAACGACTTGGAGTTGATGGCCCCTGGAGAAGCACACTGTTCCCCAACATTCCCCAATAAAATTTATTTTTTTTAAAAGTATATGATCATATCCATTAACTTTTTCTTTTAAATAACTGGTTCCTTGTCTGTGCTCATCAATTGGTGAGGCTTTATTGTAAATGACATCCATTTGTTTTTGTTGTAAGAAGAAATATATCAATCATTTTAAAACTCTATAGCAAGGTACCCCCAAAGTTAACTTCCAGCTCTTCCAATCACAAAAGGGCAAAAACTTTTGGCTTTATTGTCATTGCTGCTCTGAAAAACATGCAAGTCAGACACATATTATAAGCAGACCACTCCTGCTCTTCCCTTCCCCTCAAAACAGAAAAGCCTTTACAACAGCCCTCTTATAGAGGGAAACAATGGATTTTCTGTGATGAGGTATCATTATTGAAAAGATTAGCATTTTAGGAAAAGTCTTATTACTTTCCTGCTAATTCTTCAGTTAAGAAAAAAATCTACAATTCTACAACTAACTCACTGCGTGACTCTGGGCAAGATACTGCACTCTCTGGCCTCAGTTTCATCAGTAAAGGGCAAGGCTGGACTCAAAGATCTTTGAGACTGCTTCCTGGAAGATTCTTTGGCTCTGTCTATCGTCATGGAAAATACTTGGAAGTCACTAGCAATATGGAAATATCAACAATAAGCAGTAAACAGGGGAGACAGTGGTAACAGCTCATTCTAAGCCACTGCTCAATAAATGGAAGACTGTCATCATATCTTGTTTGCTTCTTTACCCAAGAGGGAAGTCAGGTAATATTATTTCAATTTTATAGATGATGAAATGCTGGTTCCAAGAGGTCAACAGATTTTTTTAAAGTACTGTTAGTAAGTAGCTGCCCTTCATTGTCAGTGCCCATGTTCTTTACACTGTATCTTGCCTTGGGTATAAATGGTGACTTTAAGTTTAGGCTAACATCCCATGTCACCCTCTAGGACTTAGAGCTCTCCTTAGAATGCTCATTTTCACAAATAAACACACTATGAAGCTGGGCTGCTATAGGCCAGGCTCAGTAAAAGGTAACATCCAAAGCTATCAATAAAGACCTCATCCCACCCCGTAACTGCCAGGTCTCCCGTACTGGATTCCTAACTCCTAAAAGTCATCCTTTGCCTGCAGGAAACAGCTGGGTCCCACAGCCGAGCATTAAGTGCCTCGTGGTCCTCTACCACTAAGCCCCAACCTTGATGGCCACTGGAAAGGGAATGGCCACAAAGCTAATGTTTCCAAAAGCAACCTAAAGAATGCAGCCTAAATTACCTTATACATACAAGCTCCCTAATGATTATGATCAAATATGCTGTATTTTCATATGTACTATAAAATTTTCTTTAGTGACATCAGGGAAAGGGATGTTCAGGGCGATATAATAGTGCAAAGGTTTCAGATCAATGGTAATTTATCTGATAATGATATTTTTTCCTCCTGCTTCTACACTTATCTCTTACAACCTATGTATTGAGAGAATTCCATACATATATTGATATAACTCAATTATCAGACTTTTAGACACTGATGAAAATATATACTGCGTGACATATCTACAGAATAAATGCACATATGAAATTATACATATTATGGCAGATAACAGAGGGAAAACAACCCACAGCAGAAAACACCTTTCATGCACAAGGCCAACCTAATGAGGTAATTAACTTTGACCAGCCCCCCCATACTAGCCGTTCCTGCAAGATCAAAGGGTTCTGATTTCTGTTGTGCTGGCTCAATATGGGGAATGATATATGAAGCAAACATGATGAACTGATATGAAACCAAGAAAAATTTAAATATTTGTTAGTTTCCCTTAGAAGTCCTCCTGAGACAAGTCAACCTTATAACTCACACAGATAAGGTCAAAACACAACTGCAATACAAGTCTCAGCGGGACCTGGAAAAATTAATCCTCACTGAACTTGTCCTTTCAGCTCTCTGTACTTTTGGCATCACACACTATCTGAACAGCAAAGATAAAGCTAGACCTCTCCCTCAACGGAAAGCAGTATTAATTTATCATTCATAAGATACTATTAAGTAGCGTGTATGGAAAAAAAAATCATACTGTCAGGATTTATCCTCTAAGATCCATTAAGCTCACAGTTCCCTGCTAACACAGACTTTATCACTTCAACTAGGCAGTTCACAAACCAAAAACCCCAACCTGCGATTACTTGTGATTCAACTTTTCTGGAAGGTCACTGACTTACCTAAAAATGTCAAAGTAACAGTACAAATGGATGAAGGCCCACCAACCTTAGGTAACTTCTGGGGGTCCTTTTCCTTCTTGGTACACAACGTGAGTTCACACTGTAGAAAGAGCAGTGAGGTGTTGAAGATGGGCTTAAAAACAAAGCTGAATCTCTTCTTATCCATCTCAGCTTGCGGGACAGGAAAGTGTACTCTCTTGGGATTGTAGAATTTCACAGATTCATCTTTAGGACAAATATTCTCAATGATGGTGTAATCAGACATTCTATCAGGGTTCGAGTATGGAGAGATAAAGCACGTTTGGATGGCAAATCCCAGTTCTTGGTCAGCCTTAGTAACAGACACCTACAAAAAATAGAAAGATCGATACAAAAACAAGTTGGCATCTTTTACTTAAAGGCACAAGGATAACATACCAACCTGGCCGTTCTGATGAGAGACATTGCTTAATTTTCACAACATACTTATACAGTCTTCTTTTTAATTACAAAAGTAACACACACTTATTGAAGAAAGAGATGTTTTCTATTTAAATTTGATATGGATGGTGACAATGAATTATTTAATTCAAATGCCAGCCTGCCAGATACAAAATGAGTCTCTTCAACCTCCCATAAGTCCTCTGGGAGGTAAAAATAAAAGCATATTATGCACCTGAAGTGGATTTTCCAAAATAAAACACCTACAGGCAAAGCCTGTTGTCATAATAGTGCATCAGTCATAAAGCAAGCTCTTTTTAAAAAACTGCTCAAAAAATAGAGAGGCAGAATCTATTTAACCTAGGCAGGGAGTACTACATTTCTAATCTGCAACAAGTCAGAGTGAGCCTAAAAACATTGCAGTAAAGCTACAGATCATCTAAAGTCCTGCTTCTTGGGGAGCAGGCAGAGCTGGCCCCTAGGGCTGGATATCAGTGACGGTGTAATTTGGTGGAGATCACAGATGGGCCTGGCGAAGTGTCCCAGCCACTCACATATCCAAACCAGGACTTGCCAAATACTCTCCCTTCACTCTTTAAGCCCAAGGGAATTTTAAGGGAAATCTAATCTGGAAAGTTTCCGACTTATTTACACTTCCCTCTTACAAAACATTTGTATGGGCTATGTACATACCTTGTTAAAGTTCTTTTCTTTAGAAACAGGAAGTAGTGTTTGGCCAAGTATAAACAGAATTCAAACCTCAACTATCCTAAACTCAGCTAAAATCCAGGGACCAGACTGGATTCTCCATTTGGTGACACATGGATCACTGCGCAAACTGCCTCTCCCCTCTATGCTTCATTCCTTGACTAAACTTAGGATCAAAATAAACTTAAACACTTGAGAAATAAAAAGCTAATCCTTAACCATAGTCCAATAGTCCCAGAATCCTTTCAAAAGGCATGGAGATATAAACATACTTTCCATTCTGAGAAACCCAGGAGAAATCCCTGACATCGCATAGGGTTTTTAGTTCACAGTGCTATTTAGAAAGATCCCTATGTGGTTAACTACAAGACACTTAACAATGAAGATGAGTATGATCATGTAACTTTGTTGTGCCTTAAAGCTTATTCCCTCAGAACAATATCATGAGATAAATATTTTTCATCTCCATTTTATAAAGAGGAAAAACTGAATACACAGGATAGATGATGTGTTAAAAATCGTATCTAGCAAATGCTGGGTAAAACCAAAGTTTAAACTCAGATATTGACCACAAGTCCATTTTTCTCTTTACTATTTCATTATAGCTACAGGGTCAATTCAACCAGGCCCAAGAAGTGGCCCTGTGAGAACACTTTGTTAAGAAATCTTTCTAGGAAGTAGTGTTTTTGGTAGTTTGTAAATATTCACACTTCATTATTTTGGCAGTGTTTCTGAAAAATAAGACATTTTATCTTGGAAAGATGACAAATTACATATATCTCATTACTAAAAAGTGACACCTTCAATGTGAACTCAGAACCCACAATGCAAAAATGTGTGACAGAAAAAATGCAAATCTTTTCTCTAATCTCAAAGAAAATATGTAATGGCAGAAATGTCTAAGGTATTCCAAAAAGTTGTTTTGGAGGAAAAAAATTACTAATAAATCTTTTACTCTAAAATGGACTGGAAATGTCTAGTAGAAGAGCTATGGAATGAGACCAATCCCAGGTAATCGCATGCTCTGCTGCTCATGCACAGCGAACTCTAAGCCTCAGTTTCCTCCCCCACAGGCTGAAGGGTACTACCTACCAGATATAGTTATTGTAAGAATTTGTAAAGTCCAAATTACATGCAAAAGACACAGTTCCTGGTTAGTCAATAAATACCAGCTATTATTAATAGTACTATTCTAGATTTAAATTTGGGGGGTTATAAATAGTTTTGTTTTGTTTTTTAACCCCCAAGACAAATGAACTAAAAGAAAAGCTGCCATTATGTGACCAACTGTCACCCAAAGATGACCAAAGCCCAGGTGGCAAAACTGATAATGTCTTGGGTTAAAAGAAGGGACAATGGTCTACAGTGAACAGAGGATTCTGGGAGGGGATGTGATAAGGCTGGCCGAGAGAAGAAACTCAGAAATAGTTCTTTAGACCAAGCCAATGATTTAGTAAGTTTTACTTACCCTAAGCAAAAAAAATTAAAAAAAAAATTTTAAAGAAACATTTAAAACAAATTTCTTATCAGCAGTGGAATCCAAACCAAGAAAGAATAAGCATAGATGTTATCCTATTTAGCAAAATATATACAGATTCTCTCTCTCACTTTTTAGGTGGTTTAAAATAACTTTAAAATAAAAGTTTATAACATTTCTCCCTGCTCAAATTCTCCTCAATGTACTTGATATTTAAAATGGTAGCAAAAAGATTTGGTCCAGTTCTTTTTCATTACTTGACAATATCTTTGAATTTAATTATGAAAAATATAGACAATATATTAAAAAGATATAAATGGGAAAATAGGAATAAAGCAAAAACAAAAACCCGTATTTCAAGGAAGCCAGCACTGGGGGAAAGGGAAAAAAAACCAAAACACCCAGGGCTAGATACAAGAGGAAGACTGGGCATTGATTTGCATAAAGCAGCTAAGCCATAAGTTAGCAAAGCCAGGCACACATTTGGAAAAGAACAAACTGCAGTTAAGCAGCACCCCTAAAATCTATAGCACAATAGGGAGTCACTGACCAACTGCACATGTAGACGGTACAGCCAGAAAAGCAAGAAGAAAACAACAATCTTGGATTAGAAGACATCTATGATTAGTAACAGCAGGCAGTAAAAGCAGTACATTTTCCCCAGTGGAGAAAAAAGGTGTACCCAAAGAAAGAGAAGCTCTCTCAAAACAGGGAATTAAAAAAGAAGAGAGATCCAGGAGAATGTCTAGAGCCAGCAGGCTCCATCCCAGAATCAGTACAAATGTGAGAGTAATTTGTCTTTCTAAAATAGAAATATGTGCACTGAAGCTACTTTTAATATATGGACATATCCCATTCGACCCTTTAAGCTTTTCATTCCTCCCACAAAGAAGTAGAACACCAGCTTGCAGCTTAGCACCAAAACCAGCTCATCAGATGGCGATTCTCCAGTAAGACCAGTAGACATCCTGGGACCATAAGAATATTTATCTTCTCTAGAAACCAACCTGAGAATCTGCATATTTGCATTGCTAAGGGGTTATAATTTTCTCTCCTTCCAAATGGCACCTGAGGGAAATGATAGCATCCAGTGGGTAACAATATGGGCTGTGGAGCCAAATAGCTTGAGTATTAGCCCTGACTCTGAACCCTAGTAGGTACTAAATGTGTGGCCTTGGACAAATTTGTGTCTCAATTTCTTCATCCATTAAATGGGGATATTAATACTTCTATCTCATAGAAATGCATTGAAGAGTAAATTACTATAATACTTACAACTGAGTTTGACACAAAATAAATGTGCAATAAATGTTAACTGTAATTTCATTGCTACCACTACTGCCTAATATTTTTGTAGTCATTCCATAGACTTAGGCTATGCATGATTAGTACCATTATATATAGGAAATAGTTTCAATAAATGTATAGATACACTTAAGTGATGATCTAGAAAAAAACAATTTTCATGAACTATAGTAGCACATAGCATTTCACTAAAGTGTGTGCAATTTAAAAGATATTAACATATGTGAAGTAGTTTGAAATCTGTCATGGTTAACTCTGACATTGCAACTACTGAGCTACTGTTCCAAAACTGCTAAGGACAAAGCAAGGACAGGGCTTTATTAGCAGAATTCAATAAAAACTGACAATGTTTTTTAAACATTCATCTAAAAAACACTCTCTCCCTTTAGTATAATGTAGCAAATCCTGAAATGTCCTGCTATGGTCAGAAATCAACCTGGAAACACTTTCTGAGTCAAGCCCTCACCCAGAGCTGGTCAAGGGCTGTGAGGAAGAACAGGAAGGTCTGCTCTGGCTCATGCCCCAGGAGCTACTACAACTTAGCACTAACCCAAAGGCCAAGGCTAACATTGAAATCTCACCTCAACATAAATGTGTCCGTTCTCTGCCACAGAGAAGACTCCCTGGGAGGGCATCAGAAAGAGGTCAGTGTTGTACAGTTCCATGTTGAAGGTGATATTTCTGTTGGGCAGGTCCTGGAAGCTACTGGGATTCCCCACCTGGGGCAGGCTGCAGTTAAACTGGGGGAAAAAACAAGACAGAGATAAATCACAGCCAAATGAAGAATGAAGGCCTTTTTTGAGCTTTGGCCTTTAATATCCAATTCTTCCCCCCAATAGTTCCTAACTAATGGTAGCCAAAAAACAACATTCTCCACAAACTAATTACTACAAACAAACACATACCACCACAATTTCAGGTCGGCTGAAAAGGGAAGTATCTCCTTCATCCATATCTCCCAGAAATCCATTATCACCTGACTCCAAATCTTCATAACCATCTGGCCAGCCACTACTATCCCCAGGGGATGGAACTTGTATCACAATCTAAAAAGTAAAGAAAGCACAGACAATGTCATAAAAACATTACATGCATTTGGTTCTAATATGCACGTGTGCATGTGCACGCGCACGCACACACACACACACACACACCCACCTCCAAGGTTGCTTACGATTTCATCTTCAAAGAGAAACCCAATGCATGTTCAGATTAGGACATGAACTAAAATATGTATCTTCCTTTGTGAAAAAATACAAATAATTTCAAACAGTGAGAAAACACTAGACACGTAAGTAGAGTTGAATGGAGTGGTCAAATAGGCTGTCCTATATCATGGGGGAGGGGGATTCTTCTAGGTGGCTTCTCTTTATATTGAAAACTTGAAGAAATACTAAGAGCTAGCTAATGCAAGGATTTAATGTTTACTATTGAGCCATTCTCTCATCTTTTCTCTTGTACTCTTCTATATTTCCCCATTTCTTCCCCAATATCTTTCTCTATGGCGTATAGATCCATGAAAGAACATCATGTTTTATTCCACAACAGTCTATCTTAACACTGACTGAAATGATTCTTCCTATGTTAATTCTAAATAAGATGAAAAAATTCACCTAAGGACCATGACTCCATAAATAAAATCCTAATTTCTTTGCATAAATAGGATAGTGCTGCTCTCTTTTTAATTTTTTTTTGCTCACATGTTTAGATTTTGAATATGTTGCAAAACAAAAATATATAGTAAGTGTGACAGCTAAAATATTCAGCAAAGGAAGTAGAATAGGAAGAGAACATAGAAAAACCACCTCTCTATTCTTGACCAAGTCCTCAAAAGTACTGATGCAATTGAAGCAAATATCTAGGATATTGGTTATCCTAGAATCACCATCAGATTCATCATCGTCATCACCATCATCATCACTATGACATATACATATAAGAAGAAAGGGTTTTCAAGAGCTGGCTCATGCTATACCTTTCTCTTTTGAGGCAAATGACACTTTTTCTTTACTTAACAGATTACCGTAGCCTCTTTCTGGTGTTAATTTAGACACAAGTTTAAAATTCCAAAATCAAGTACAGTAATATGACACTTATTATATCTGGAAAAATTGGATAATTACAAGAAAATGAGTGTTGGAATTGGCAAGAAGGTGTTCATCATAGAGGTCAACGGTTCATAGATTATTCCAGTAACAAAGGGAGATCAGCTGGGCCAGCTGGGTGTTGAGAAAAGATGAATGGACGAGCGGTCAGGAGGCTGAATTCCGCTGGGCCCTGCCATTAACTAGTCCCTCAAATCTAAGCAAGTCCCTTACCTCCCTGGAGTTCAATTTCCTCACCTGTGAAATGAGGAAGTTGAGTAAGGTCATCTTAGGGTTCTTTCCAGCTCAAACATTCTAAGATTGTCTGAGGAACAGCAAACTTGGGCTCACAGGAGTCAGTCCCAGCATGAGCCACACTGACTGGAATACCTGATGGCCAGTTCTCTGGATGGGTCAAGTGTATCTATCCACCGGTCGTGGGATGAATGAGAATGAGCAGTCTGGCAGCTCCCCATCCCATACCAAAGTTGGGACAGGCTCCAAGAGCACAGACACACACACCATGTTGAAGCTGGACATGGATCTGTGAACCTTATTTTCACCATCAAAAGTACAACCTGAACTGCAAAATTAACACTAAATCAAGTTCTTTTGAGATAGCGTGTGTCGAATTCTTTTAATATTCACTGCCTAATGTCATCTCTGCAAGAATAGGTTTAACCTGAAAAGACTGAGATGAACTGACCAGAATGATTTCAGAAAAAATGTAGGTTAGTTGTTACAATGGATTATCATTGGGAGAATCTGTGAAATCTCCCTCTGGGTAACCTCAAAAGTAGGAGACTTTCTTCAATTTTGGGTCTTTCTCAGCAGCAGAGAGAGACTTAATAATTTCTTGAAGGCCCTTTTCAGATTTTTCTCTTTTGGCTCTTTTATTAATGAGGGAGGTGAGAAGTCCTCCCAATTCTGGGTAGGAGTGAAATGAGACCAGGGATCTGATTGGCTCAGTTGTGTAGATGTGATCACTTATAGCCCAAGGGCTTGGACTTATGCTCATAATGACCAGGCCATTTGATCCTGCAGCTTGGCCACACAGATAAGTCATGATTACCTTGCCAAGGAACCCTCTGTCATCCGGAAATGGAAGGAGAGAAAGAGATGACCATGAATGCTCCAACCAAGAAAATAGGGCCTCCCAACCCCCACAGACTCACTAATAAAACAAATAAAACAAAAAAGTTCAGAGTCAAAATACATCCCATTTGGTCGAGAACTGATACCTGGCTTTGTTTGGGCCGGGGTATACGCCCCTCATTTTCATAGAAATTTTAGGATTAATTTTTGGGTAACACCTGGTAAAGCTCTGTCAAAGGGCTGAGCTTTGTTCTGGCGAACACTCACAGAGTTATAGTAAACCACACCATCAGGGGCTGACCGCCGGTGCCGAGTTCCGCAGCCATTCAGAGGAGACTCCAAAATGAAGTGGGTGCCGTTCATCTTGGCCTTGCAGGTAGGATCCAACAGGGTGAGCTCCACCCCCAAGTAGCTGTTGGCCTGAAACAACAACCACCAAAGACGTTAAGCAGGGAACCACAGGCAGTTCTGCAGCACACAGTTAACACATCTTGCCTGGTCTTCCAAGTAAAGGTTGCTGAGGCCTGCATTCCCCCTCCCCCCTTACCTCTTCCCAGCCTACTACCTCTCAACAGCTTCAGGATTGTGTTTGTTGGCCTTGGAAATTCAATAGCAAAATATTGACACACAAGAATCTGGAACCCCCCTTACTGAGAACAACAGGAACCGGTTGGGAATCACAGCCAAGGGAAGTGAGCCTATCCAACTGAGAAAACAGTATCAAGTCTCTGGAGTCCAAAAGTGAAAGAGCTAGAGGGAAATAACTAACACATACTGCAGCAAGATGGGGAGGGAAGCGGCCTTCTCTTCTTTCCTTTAAGAAATTGCACTGACCTGAAAAGAATCTTTTTCTACTGCCACGATCATCTTGTCATTGTCACATTTGACTGACAGGGCAACATCCATGCTCCCTTGCACCTCCTCAGGCTCTCTGGGACCAGAAATCAGTCGTAAGCTGGGGATGACAGGGTCCTTTGGCTGGGGGATTGCATCTTCTCCCCCTTCCTTCTGGCCTCTCCTGGGGAGGTCTGGGAAAGGAAAGGGGAAACCTCCATTCCGGCCACTCCCGCCCCGGATGGGTGGGTTGTCCAGGGTGCCAGGCTCCAGCAGGATCCGTAGCTCAGGAGGGATGGTATGGACTTCCTCATCTCTCATCTCCTCTGGTGACAACAGAAGAAAGCAAAACATCATCAGTGTTTGATACCAGGTCAGAATCATCATTAGAGGCAAGAACGGAAGGAATTAGCAGAGAAGGGGGTGTGTGTAAAATTACTCTTAACAAGTAATGTATAAAAGAGATGAGGAATGTGGAAGCCTGAATTCTAGTCCTTGTGTTCCTTCTAACCCGAGTGGCTTTGGGCCAGTGGCTTACTTCTCTGTGCCTTGGTTTCCCAATTTTTTAAATTAAGAGGTTGGGTGAGATCAGTGGTTCTCAACTTTGGCTGCACATTAAAATCACTTTGGGAGCTTAAAAAAAAAAATCGCTATACCCAGGTTTCACCCCAGCCCAGTTAAAAATCAGACCCTCTGGAGTGGTACCTAATTGTTAGTATGTTTGAAAGTTCCCCACATGATTTCAATATACAGCCAAGAGACATTGAATTAGATGATTAAGAGGCATTGAATTAGATGATTAAGAGGCATTGAATTAGATGATTTATAAAGCACTACAAACTATAAAAATCCATAATTCAAATAAGTTATGGGGACAATATTAGTCCATTCATATTCCATTGAAATACTTCCTTTGAATCTAGAGATTTTTCAGAAGAGTTTCTGTAAACATTTCTTTCTTTCTTTTTATTAGTTTCAAGTGTACAAAACAATGTAATAGACATTTATCATTTATATCCCTCACACAGTGATAACCTCCCTCCCCTATCTACTACCCATCTGACATCGCATACAGCCATTACATTTCCACTGTCTCTATTCCTAATGCTGCATTCCACTTCTTGTAACTATATATATATACATATATATATATGTATATATATATATATATATGTATAATTGTAGTTGACATTCATTATTGTTCAGCTTCAGGTGTACAGTGTAGTGATCAGGCATCTTCAGGTGTACAATGCAGTGATCAGGCATCTACATCATCCCTGAGGTGGTCTCCTAATGGGACAAGTGTCCATCGAATACCCTGTAAACATTTCTTAATATTGGTATTTTAAAATTATTTGCTACCTGATTTTTGACTACTAAATTCTAATACACATCTAGGTATCCTGGCCTTTTAGAACCTAGTCCTGAAGGAGAAAAGAAAAAGCTGCTTAGATTTTATTTCTAAAAAAGCTGCTTAGCTACTTATACCTTCAAAGGGAGAGACATAGTTCCATTCAATCAATACTCAGTGTTTTTTCCATATTGTCAACAATTTAGAGAAGAAAAAAAATGCACCCCCCTCTCCAAAGCCAATTGATGTATGCTTGGGGTCAATCCATCTCAGTGGGAGCTGAAAATGAAGATGACCAATGAACATTAACTCGCCTTCAATACTATCTTTTTGAAAAAAAGAGCACAGCTGTATGGGTCCAAAAGAAGTCAGAGTTTAGGAGGGGTTTTTAATTTGTACTTTGACAAAAACCTTCACAACCCTGTGACGTAGGTCCTTTTATTCCCCCATATTACTGAAGAGGAACAACCTGAGGCTCACAGGTTAATCAACTCCCTCCTCCTTCCCCCACCCCAAACAGTGAATAAATGGCAGAGCTGGGACTTGAAGCTGTTCTCCTAATCTTCATCCTATCAGCACTGCACTCAGTAACAGCACTGTGAGGTGAAAAACAGGTCTGGGGAGCAGAAAACAGGTCTTGGGATTTGAGCCTCACTCGGTATAAGACTCTGGGAAACCTCAAGAACTTGTTAAGCCTCTGCTTTCTACTCCGTCAACCTGGGGTAATAACTCTCCTGTATTCCCTCTAGGTGAGAATGAGAATGAGAAATCTAGTCATGCTGTTTGATCAGACCATTTGGGTTGCTTATGTTGAGAATGAGAAAGCACTTGGTATGCGGCCTCATGACTGTTTTTATGTAAGGTACAGCCTGAGCTAAGACTTCTCTCCTTGCAGTTGCAACCCCTCTGTATCTCAGCTGTAAGTTATTATTAGGTACCTCTGAAAGAGGAGGCCAGGCTAACGTATCGTTAATTTAATCACAGTGAAGGTGATCGATAACAAAGTTCTCTAACATGCAATCAACATTATGTTACTAAAAAAAATCTATATTAGATATAATTTCCTCAAAATAATCTATCACTCTTCAAGATAACTTTAAGCTTTATAATAAAAAGTAGTTAAACAAATCATTAAAATTTGCAATAGGAAAACAGCACCCTGTAACCTGAAATGAGAGTCCCTCATTGGAAAGCTTCATTTGAGGGATATTTTTAATACAATTTAAAAAAATCAAACGTACCATTGTTTTCAAGCTGAAGATGAAATCTATTAGCCACAGGAGCCACTGTGTATGATGTCACTGGACTATAGCCATTGTCTAAGGCCCACTTGACCAGATTCTCTTGGGTTGAAGGAATGTCATCTCTTATTGACTTGGTCATTACCATGGACCTCTCGCTTTCTTTCCCAAAGCCAACACTATTAGGAGCCTGAAAATAATAACAAATTTTCACTGATGAGTCTGAAATAAAACAGTGCTTTAAATAAGAATAATTACATATCTGAAACAAACACATTCTATATTGTATATAAAGGAATTATCTATTCTTTCAATTTCTGTTTTCCTTGGACTAAGAACACCAACGTGAAAATCTGTAACAACGAATTAAGAGACATCTATGCATGTTGTTTGATCATACTACTTGGATTATGTTGATAAAAATAATTCTAATGACAGCTAAGCAGCTACACACTAAGTATATCTAGTATGTTACTGCAGTTAATGTTTCAATTACTAACACACACATACCAAATATGTTACGTATAGCAGACTTTCCCTTATTTTTAGTTAAAATTATGTATAAAGTATACAGATGTGCACGTCATTTATATTGTCTCCCACCCCCCAAAAATGCCTGTTCCTACTTCCTTACCCAAGATTTAAATGAAAGAAGGCTCATTGCTTCAGTAGTTAACTGGGAAGCTATCTCATCTTTGTAAACTATTAAGTTCCATATGGTGCAATAACCAATGTTTATATTTCATTTACAATTTATGATCTATTTAGCAATCCTGTAATTGTATTCATCTGCCAATTCTATTAACTGAATATGCTTAGATTTTTTGTTGTAAATATTAATCAATTTAGGTTACTATGTATGCCTCTAAAATATCAATATTTTATCCAGCAAGTCAGTCTTAAAATTGGCTTTCACTGGGTAAGCAGTTACAAAATTAAAACTGAAAGATAGAAATCTTTCCAAAACAGAAATATAAAAGGACTCTGAGTAACCAGAACATTGAAGGTAAATTTTCTCATCACCTGCTCTCTCCTGCAGCAGTGATCTTGTCAGATGGCAATGGAGCTGAATGATACAGAGGGAACCCCAAAGGGAAGGCACCACATTTTCAACAACTGCTCCAACCGAGCTGCAAAGTCCTTCCAACATGCAGATTCTGACATTTTCATGCTGTATAAATATCACTTTAATTTCCATGCCCAATTATTTTCTCCTGCATACATGCAGCATTTTCCCTAAATTCCCCATTTGTTTCCCATTCTGTTTGCCCCTCACATGACTAAATATTAATCCTTTCCCACTGTAAAACCATAGAATATTCACAGGCTCTAAGTTCTGTTGGCCTCTTTGGTTGTGGGATAATAGCTGAGGATACATATTTTCAATTCAAAGCTTAAAGGGGCTCACCCAGTATATTTTTCTATTACCCAAAGTACTTATCTGAGGAAAAACTGCCAACCTGCCTGGTCACAATCATATATACAAAGGAACAAGCCAGCTTCAACCAAGTTCTACAGCCATTTGCAAAAAACTCAGCTTCACACGTTTGGAATATTCTAGCTCTTTCTCTGGTTGGTGTGCCAGAGAAAATTCTTTAGGGGAAGGAAGGGTTAAAAAATAAAGGAAGAAGAAAAAGAAAGAAAACTAAAATGAGATAATGAAGGTTCCAGTTTGTTCTTAGAACTTTTTATTCATTTAGTCAACGGCAGTTTCTTAGGCACAGCTTCTTCCAGCCTTTCAAAGCAGCATGTCATTTTGATTGGCTGGAGTTGCAAGACTGGCTTAAACACTACTACTTGGCCTCATCTGCCCTAGTCTTTCATGTTGTTGGACAGCTGAGAAAATACTGCATTTCCAGAATACAATTATGATAACCGCCACCTGTCCTTTTGGTATCAATATGGAGTGATTTGTTTACACCTTTCCACATGAAATCTAGGAGCTGTCAGTACAACTCATACTGATTACGCCTCGGGACTTACAAAGCTAGAAATCTATCCACACATTTGTGAAATAGCAAGGCTCCGGAAAATGGCAAGCAAGTTGGTTCCCAGCAATGAGTGAATGCCTCACCCTGTGTTTCTGGGCGTCTCCAGGCTTTTCCAAGGCCTCAGTGTAGCTACTCCAAATGGGAGTGCCCAAGAGTGTCTCCAAATACCGCCACCATCTTTTCTACCTACATCTTCATAAAGGATGATGAGCTAGGTAAAATCTGAGGGCCTCTCTGTCCTCCCTCACCACCCAACATACACTTGCACCAAAACTGTTGGTGTAGGGGCAGGGAGCCTGGGGGAAGAAGTGGTCAGAAAGTATAGCGCATATTGCCACTGGGATTTAAAAATCAATGTCTTTTCTAAAAATAAGCCAGCTATCACCAACCTTGAAGTCCTGAAGCTACATTACATAGTATAAAAGGAAATTTCTAACACATTTCCTCCATCTATTCTTTGATGTTTTGGAGGTTCTTCCAAAATGTGATTATGCATGGTCCGTAAGAGACCTGAAGAAAAAGCCAGAGCTGGGCAGGGCAATGTAGATATTTCTGATATTCCCAGTCTTGCCCACAGCACAGCCCTTTGCATCTCCTTGGACCATTCTGTCATTTGGGGGATGCATTCTGCCAACATCCCAAACACACACACACACACACACACACACACACACATGCCATCCATGTATAATAGGGCTCTTCTTTAAATTTACCCTAAGTTCCTTACAATTCCTTTAGTAGACATTTTGCTTTATTTTCACTTTGTTTAGAGAAATCAATTGCTCTTACAGACCAACTTTTAAAGACTTGCTAATGGAAGGAAGATGAACTCCTTTTCTACGGTATGTGCGTACTGGGTTAGGAGCTTTACATATGTTACCTAATTCTTCTCCAGAATATCAGGGGATAGGCACTACTATTCCTTTGTGAGGGAAGGGGAACCTGAGGCTCACAGAAGTTAAGCAGCACTTTTAAAGCTGAGAACTCACCCTCAGGCAGCGTGCCAAGAGCTTTAGATGAAACACCCAGTAGGCACTTAACAAATACTTGTTGAATGAACAAATGAATGAACAAATAAACTCCGTTAAACCTCACAGTAACTCTCAAGATGAGTACTATCATTGTACCCATTTCACAGATAAGGAAACAGGCTCAGAGCTCAATCGGATTGCCCGGTATTAACTGGGAGTAATGACGATTGGGGATGAGATTTGAATCCAGCCCTGTCTGGCACCAAAGCCTGGACTCCTTCCACTCTACCGTTATTGTCTTCAAAGGAAATACTTGAAACAAGGTCACTATAAACCATTTCCCTCTTTCTAAGCACAAATGTATGCCTTTTTATTAACAGGTTAACTTTCCCTCACAGCACAGTCAGAATTCACATCTGAGACAGGGAGTTAGGAAATCACAAAGCATGAAACTGGAGGAATAAAAAAGAACATCATGAAACATTACCTAATTGTTTAGTAATGTTGTCATGCATTGTCCAAAATTGGCCTGGAACAGGAGTACAGCCAAGGAAAGAAATATAAACAGATCTTGCACTGGGATGAGCAATCTCATTTCTAGCCTTTCTGATTCATGTGAGAAGTAGGGACATTCAAAGCGAGCTCCAGGACTGCCACGGACCAGGCACACATACTCAGGGAGAGAAAGAGCCATTGAAGGGTCAGGGCTGAAAGAACATTTACACAAGAACTCCAGCAGAGAATTAAAATGGACCGTATGTTTTTGTCTTTCAAAGCATGATTCCCCTTCCTGTTTTTGTTATTCTGAAATTAAAAACATTTGGTTGGTGTGCCAGGCAGCAAAGGCTGCAGACACCTCGGATCACCATTCTCCCTCATGCCATGCCAGCAAAGGCAATCAAAACAGCTCTGACTTCAGAAAATCACAGCTGGGCTGTGTGCTCGACACCAAATTAATGTATCACCATTACACAAGATGGCTTACTGGGATAGTCTCAAAGTTTAAAAAAAAGAAAAAAACAACACCCCACAGGAACCAGAAACGATTACTTTAAATTAAGATGTGTGTACTCGTGGTTTTGCCTGCTGCCTCTGGTGAGTGCTTGGACATGACGTTGCCTAGGGGACCCTTGGCTCTATTCACTGCTCTATTCACAGGATTCATTGCATCCTGTGAAGGTGCAATGAATGAATAATACCCAAACCAAAGGCAAAACTCCCAAAACATCAAAAACATAAAACCCACTCCAATGGATTAAATACAGGTACTGAAAGAGGAACTGGTCACAACTGTCTGTTTTTAAAAAGACAATGCACAAAAATTTGAGCCTACAAAAGAGATGTTAAAGAGGTAATTATCTTCTTAAAAATGAGGATGAAGGTTTTTCTTTAACCTTTCAATATAATTCACTCCAATATTCTGTCAAACAGTTATCTCCCTAAACATATTTGAAAAAGAATTTATTTTTACCAAATTTCAACATTTAACTTTTCAGGAAACTAGCTGCTGTTTGTCTATCATGCCTACCAGCTAAGCCTCTTCAGTATATTTCCTTCATGAAACATAATGCTTAAGGAACAGGCTGGGGGAGACTTCTCTGGCGTTATCTCACCTCTCCATTGTTGTGAGCCTTTTATCCGTGTTTCACCCTTATTATTGAGAAGCAAGTGAAAAGACATGCCAATATCATGTATTTATCTCAAAAGTCGTGTGTAGACCTTACAGGACTCAATCATAAAAGACTTGTGTTGGTTATTTTACACTACACCTGGAAAGTAGTGATGCATTTCAGCAATTTCACAAATGAGGCAACTGAGGTCCAGAGGCGTTAAGGGACTTGCCCAAGGTCACAGTTTGTAAATGGCAGAGTCTGGACTCAAATCCGGGTCTGTCTTGACACCAGAGACCATAATATTAACCACCACACTGTTCTCTATTGTCAGGAGAAACCAAGGAGCAGGCTATTCTGCAAAGTGAAAAATTTTTGAGAGAGCTTAGAGAGAGTCCAAAGAGGCAGAAACTTTACAATAATAACACATACAAATATGGCTTAAATTATTGTCAGTCATCAAAACAAAGAAATGCTCAACCAACTTACAATAACTTTCACGTTTCCCTTCACATCGAAAGACTTGATCACCCAGTTGACAGACTTTTTGCACTTCAGGATCAAGATGAGATTTTTGACCAGCTCAGGATCCTTTCGAGAAGGTCTTATGTCAATTATTATATCCACCTGGAAAGCACTGAGAGTGGGAAACAGAGGCAGGGTTAGGACCCAAATGCCAGAAAGTTGCAACTATCTCCCCTCTTCCAAGTCTTCATGTTTCCAGTGTCTGGCCAGTTGATTAAAAAGCTGGAGTGGATCCCAGGCAAATGACATGTGCAAAACAGATTGTTAGTGCACACATAACAAAATGGTCTTACATAACAACAGAAAAATATGACTGCTGATAATTAGCCACGAAAATTTTTCTCCTCTTGCGGGGAGAAAAAAAAGATGGTTACTTAATGCAGCCACTGTTTGATACGGACTTGAGCAAACCAGAAGAGTTTACTTCTGAAGCAGAACTGTTGCTTTTTCAACCTTCAACATCTTCAATGCTTCAATGTGTAATTTCCAAAGTGTTATGTGTTCAAAATCCCTAAAAACCAGAAGTGGGCAACAGCTTGGTGAGTGAGGGGGGAGGAGAGATGGCAGGGAGGGGGGTGGTGTTTGTAGGGGGGTGAGGGAGAGAGGCAATAAAACAAAAATAGGGACCTTCAGAATAAGTGGCAAAAGGCTGGAGAATTTATATAAGGTTTGCTTAAGCCATTAACATTTGCTACAGAATCCTATCTTCACTGACTTTCCCAAACTTCTGGATATACAGTTACTAAAATAAAGAAAACAGATGGTCAACAAAGTGATTACTGGAAAATTGACGAACACAACCCAAACTTCTAAGAATTCAGTATAAAAGAGAATTTTTACCAAACAATAACATCTCTGTCATTCTGAATTTAAAGCAAAGACTTTCTTTCCATCTTGGTTTTACACACTTGTAAATTATAAAATAAATGATACACTCAAATGAAGCCTTAGGCTTAATATCTAAGCACATTTGCCAGAGTGTTTCTATTCTCATTCTCTTTTAATTTTCCACAAAATTCTTCATAGGGGACAGAATGGAATCTCACCAAAACTGATCTTAGTTTATTCATTTTTGAAATCAAAATTTGATTAGAATTTTAACTTTGAAATCCTTCTACAATATAAATTTATATTTTAAGTCACTAGTCCACATGAAATGCAGGCGAAAGTGGAAGAAGGGCCAAATTTTCCTTTTTATTTCTTTTTTTAAAAATTCCCTATTTGTTATTGATAGGGAAGGTTCAATTCCCAATCCTGGGGCAGGAAGTTGAGGGTGGGAGAAGGAGAACAAGAACACAAAGGACAAGTAGGTCAGATCTAATGGCTATTCGGTGTGTCACTATGAAGGGCTACTCCGCGACACTCACCCGCACAGCTTTAATGTAGCGCGGACGAGTGCAAAAGTGCTCTGATGACACTATGAACAGAACTTTATACCATCAGAATGCTGGTAAAATAATAATTATGTGAATAAGGCACATTTCGTAATTTTCTTCTCAGGAGATAACCTCAGTCAAAGGAGATAATGATGGAGCAAAACTGACTGTGTCCTAATCAGTACCAAGAAGTTCAGACTAGGCCTCAGGAACTCATCTGGAATATAGGGGACCTAGAGACGGATGCAGGAAACACAGTGTACTACTGGTGCCTTTACTCCCTTCTTCAGAGCTTCTGTGAATCTCACCCAAAACACCGATGGCTCCCTCCCTCCTGCACAGGGAGGGCCCCACCTCGCCCTACCTCAAGTCAGGAAACACCTTTATTTTCATGTCTGCTCATTTCAAAACACTCACATACACACACTCACCTGTAGGGGTTAGAGTTGGGGGAGATTAACTCGATGATGTGTACTTCCTTATCTAGGGGCTGGCTGGATAGCACACACCCTTCGGCTTCTTTGGGCTGAAGGTACTCAGCAAGGTAATTGAGCGAGAGAAAATTCTTCCCTATGTTGCACGTGGGAGGGAACACTTGATCTGAAAGTAAAGAAGCACAGGATAATCTGTCAAACCACTGAGCTACGTGGTGGCCACCAGACTCAAAGGAAAGAAGGTGATGGTGACACTGAACAAGGGAAGGATACAGGAAACCACACGTGCTAAGGAAGGGCCTTAGATCTCCTGAACCACTGCCCTGAAATGCCACCCTGTGGTCACTAGTGACCCCCTAGTGATCACCTCTAATGGCCTCTTTTGGTCTAAGTCCTCTCCTTTCTTGTTTTCTGTGCTACTTCTTGGTCCTCATCCATTTCTTCGGACCCATTTCCAGTCTCTTTCACTGGCTCCTCCTCCTCTGTCCATCCTTTAAAAACCATTGGGGGTTTTCAACCTTGGGGGCACGGATCCCATTCCAGAGGCTCGGATTCAGGTCTAGGTGGGGCTAGGACGCTGTCTCTTTGAAAAGCTCCATAATTGATCCTGATATAAAACCAAGACTAAGAATCTTATTTCCTTCCTCAACCTTCTCTTTGCCTTAGATTCCTCCTAGATGATATCAATCACTTCCATAGCTTCAGCTTGTACCTAGATCATGACTCCTTTTGTGAGCCATAGATCTGTACTGTCATCTGCCTACCAAGCACCTCCCAACTAAAGCGCCACTAAATACTTCACGGTCAGCATACTCAACACTGAATCCAATTATTGACCCTATCTCCACATACGCTCCTCCTTGGAGAGTTGCTCCTTCATTCGCAGGAAAACCAGCTACCTTAGCAATCCTCTGGCCCACGCGTACAAGGCATCATTCCCTCGTATTTATCCCTCACAACACTTGGTGCTCTAAAGGAGGTAGGAGTTTTGGAGGTTGGAGTTTTGAACAGTGAGGGCAAACTTGCATTCTTTCTCATAATCTTGACACAGACAACTAATGTTTCCACCGCACTTGACTGTTTACGAGGTGCTTTCACACCTATTGTCTCATTGTGCTGAGGGCTGGTCAGCATCTCTACCAGGAAAAGCGATGCAAGTACCAAGAGTCTGAAGATACTCCCCCAATGGCACATGCCGTTTACACAACACTGTGGTTGATGGGATTTCCATTCAGTGGTTTAAATGTTTAAACAGAACTTGAAACTGCTGGCAGTGTGACAGCTGGGACCAGTGTCAAGGAAGTTCTAGGTGTAGCAAGCTCTTTTTAGAAGGAGTAATTAATCAGAGTCCTGGCACTTTAATGAAACAGACTTCTGCCCTTTTCGTTTGATAGACAGGATGCCAGGGTTCAAATTCACCTGCAGGTCTCCCTTTGAGAAGCATTAGTCCAGGAGGTCCCAAGGTTGGGTTGATACTGCCCTCTTCCCACCCCCACCAAGCTTGTGAAACCTTCCTTGTGCTGAAATCCACAGCACACACTGTTGCGACAGGGCTCCATGCACCATGGCACCCCCAGAGCCACCCCTAGAACAGAGGGGACCAGAGAAGCTCACGAGGCCTCACTCCCAGGCTCATTCCAAGAGAGCGGTAAGCTCTGAACGCTGCATTCTTCCCTAACGACCCCCTCAGAGAGAAGAAGCCAGGACTCCGCCAACCCAGGCTGCTGGAGCAGCCTCCTCTCCACATCTGCTGAGGGTTTTGCCAGATGAGCAGATGAGGAATGCACACCCTGCAGCTGCAGCCCTGCGGATGCCTCCCCCAGATCACAGGATGGAAAATGATCCTGGGGTGGCAAGGCTGAAATTTCATCAAGAATCTGAGGTTGTGTAGATGGGCCACAGGCGGGCCAGTCTGGAACTCAAGAGACTAGGAAACTCCTGAGACTCTGGCCTGTATATCCAGCTCACAGGGTGCCTGGTTTGCACCTGGCATATAGTAGGGTCCATGGTATAAGTTTCCTGAATGAACAAATGCTGATGTGAGATTTGAAACAAATAAAAAAATACTCACCCATGTCATGACCCTCCTAAGCCACTAGTGAAGGTTTAATGGTTTTAAAGTTGCTGTTACTAAGGGCTCAAGTCCCAGATGCCATTGTCACTAAGTTGAATAAGTTGATCATTTTTTGGTGTGTGTGTGTGTGTTTCCCCCAAATGACCTTCTGCATGCCTGGCATCAAAACTTACGTCAACTGCCAAGTAGAAAGGAAACCACAAAGGGGAATCCCCGGGTAGAAACCTGGCATGTTTGGGGTAGTGGGGGGAAGGGGGAGCTTATTTGTATTTTAGAAAAAGATTGACAAATGACTTTGAGACCTTGAATGATATATTCTGAGAGCCTGGGAGGTGACACAAGCTCCTCACTTTCCTGCTGTGGAAACTGAGGCTTACAGCTTCACAGTTAATGAGACCAGCTGGGGTAAGAACCGAAAACTCTTCCATTCTTTTTATTCTAGGTATACAGTTGAGAGCAGTAGTTCTCAAACATGTGTGAGCCTCAGAATCACCTGGAGTGCTCGTTAAAACACAGATGACAGGACGCCACTCCCAGGGTTTCCAAATTCGGTTGGTCTGGGATGGGCTCGACAACAGGCATTGCTAACAAGTTCCCAGGTGCTAAGGATGCTGCTGGGTAGGGACCACACTATGAGAACTACTGGGGATAGAGCAACAAGAGAGGCTCATGGCCTGGAGTCCCTGGGGTGTCAGGAAAGTTCAGGTTATGGGAAGCTAGCTGATGAGGCTTGTCCAGAGGAATCTGATCCATGGTGATAAAACAACATCATCTTGTGGTCCGTCGGCCTAACCAAGGACTCTCACTTCCCCTAGCTGCCCCTCTCCAGGGTATGGGCCAGTGACATACCCAACTGGTAGCTGACATTAAATTTCAGGAGCTCCAAAGGTGTTACCAAGGAGTTAACCAGTTTTTACTGAACTGGACACCAGGTCCTGTAAGTTCTTCCCCAACCTAGTGTGTGGCCTTGGGGACGTCACTTAATCCCTCACTCTCAGGGTAGGTGACAGCTGTGCATAGAAGCACTTTCACTGTCAAGAGAACAGAGCCCATTATTTTAAATGTTATTATAACACATTTTCTTATTCTAAGAATTCCAAGGGGGGCGATCAACATTCTTTCATGCTACTACATAGAATTGTGCTTCAGAAATGCAGACCATTGGCCAGGGCTTAGAAAATCTCTTACAAGAGATTTTCTATTTTGTTCCAATGGGACTTGACCTCTACAATGAAAATTTAGTAACGAAGTTCAACTTTTTGAACCCAACTCTCGTCTAAAACTTCTCCTCTCTTTAGTCTGCTAAACAAGTCTTTCCATCCAGGTAGCCCACGTTCACTTTTAGAGTGTGCTGATTTGGCTAAAATACAGCATCAGACAGCAGGCATTAGACATAAGAGTCAGCATGCACTCTAATATCAGTGTCCACCTTTCCTGCACCTGTCCAAAAGCCCAGATCCAAAAGCGGGCTGGGCACAAGCATTCAGGAACCCATCCTGCATTGCCACGCTGCCTGTGGAGGAGGTGACATCTGCTATAGGATTCAGCAGAAACCAGACAGATGCTGAAGACCTGAAATGCAGTTTTCACGCATCACGAACTATAACAAGGACCCATTCGCCAGGGCTGTTATTTCTAGTAATTTATAAGGGTCCCAAATATACTCAACTAAAAAAAAAATGATGAGAAACGTTCATTTTTTTAAAAATGCACTTTTCAAATTGAGTCACCAGATATTTATATCCCTCCGCAAGGTAAAGAAATTAAAATGGGCAATCTCTTATGAAGGCCAAAGAGTTCCTTTCTCCAATAATTTGTCCTTGTAGCAGGCCTTAGTATTAAAAATACATTCAAACACTTTTCTTCTGCTATCGTCCAAAATTTAACTGACGTCTTGAAATAATAAACTGACATTGGCTTCAAATGTTTGCCAATAATAGGTAAGAGGAAGCCTGCTGTTGACCCAACCTGCCAACTCCTCCTTCTTTGCCATCAGTTATCACCTCCTTTCCCACACCCTTGGCTTCTCGCCCTCCACTCACTTTTTCTGACTTCCGTGTATGGATGTCTTCTGAATCGTACACCACAACCTCCTCCTCCCCTCTCAGGGAAGCTACTCCCCCATTTCTCACTTGGCCATCACCAGGCCTGTTTCCTCAGATGGAAAATGGAAAGGAGGGGATGTGGGGGGAACAGGCCCCACTAATCCCGCAGGTCCCTGCCAGCTCCAATTCTATAATTATAGGATTCCTTGCCCTAACCACCTGGTCTCAGAAAAGAAAACAATTGACTGTCATAAATCAGTCATTATTTGAAACCACATAAAATTTACCTTCCCCCACTTTAATATAAATGTTCCGTGCTATCTTGAGTTCGGTGAATGAAGTGACTGCTCCATACTCCTTTCGGGCCCAATTTAACAGATGTTCATTTCCATGGGGAAAGCGCCTTTCTTCTGTTTCTGCTGACAAGGAGAAGTTTCCTGATGAAAACTGGACCACAGAACCCTCAGACACCTAGAGAAAAGAGAATTGCATATTTAATGTGGTACAGTCACCTGGAGCTGAATCATAAAGAGAGAACGCTTATCAGACAACTAACGAGTATTTGTCAATCCAACCTCCTCCCTTGGTTATACAGGCAGATGATCTATTTTGAGCAGCTGATTCAAGAAATAACCTCAAAGCTACTTCTACCTGCTAAGGACAAAGCTACCATGGACCAGAATGTCCCTTTGCATTTTTAAAGAACTTTGGGACAACATACTACAGAGTGCATTGTGAGTAATCATGCAAATTATCATTGCTGTTTTCCAGGTATCTAAATTGTAGGCCAACATTTCAAGTAATGTGTTTCAAGTCCAGTGGGAAGTTTTGGTGAGTGTTATCATGAGATTGTAACAGGCTTCAGGATCAGGGCAAGTGAACTTGACCTTCCATGTCTTCCACCACCACAGGTACACAGCCAGAGTCCCTTTCGTTCATGTTCTGAGCACTGAGATAAACAAAACAGCCAGAGGTTGGCAGTCTCCTACCGCATTACATTACTTCCTAGCAGTGAGATGAATCTGTATTAGTTTATTTTGTAAGAGCCCCCCAAATTCCCAAAGATAATGAAGTCAAGAGGCTTTTGGACTCATCCTAGTAAAACTTTCAGAATGCAAGAGCCCTCCTTGCTGAATGTATTTAGACCATCGCTGGTCTAAATTTTTGACCATCGCTGACCTAGCAGATCACGGTATATTTAATTAACTCATACAAAAGAGGACATTTATCATTGTGTTGCTGTACTATGATCAAATTTAGTCACTGGTGAAAATATGCATGTCATCCCCATTGGCTACCATTTATAAAATAACTGATTTTATCAATGTCATGGTGAAATGTGAGCAAAAAGGCTCACAAATTCCCAAGTCATAAAACTGTATATGGTATTACATTTCATATTAGCTACTTATCATTAACCAAAAGCAAGCAGGTTCAAAAGAGGTTATAAATAGCCAGACTGAAAACAGGTTAAGGGCAAGGATTTTGCTTACGATTCTATTGCTTACAGCAGCATTTTCAACCTTAACACGCATACAAAATAGTACTTACCTATTGTGCTAGGCATTAATATTTTCTATTCAATTATATATACATATATTTTTTAAATGCTGGTAAAGAAATACTTCATCAAATTGATTCCATGACCTATTAAAATGCTATGGTCTCCCTTTTCAATGAAAGCTAGAAGCACCTAAGAGCTTCTAAATATCCTGAGGCCCAGGCCACAACCCAGATCGATGAGAATCTTTGGGGTGGGACCCAGACATCAGTATATTTTAAAGCTCCCTGGGCGATTCCATTGTTTATCCCCAGTTGAGAAGCCCTGCCTCACTGGGTACTGAGTGATCCAAAGGTTGAAAAACACTGTTATAGGTCAGGCTCAGTATGGGCACCTTGCAGCTTCCTCTCCACCAGTGGTCCTTAACCATGGGTGATTTTGTTCCCAGGAGACTTTTGGCAATGTCTGGAAATGTTTTTGATTGTCACATCTGGGAGAAAGGAGCTAGTGAGTAGAGGTCAGGGATGCCGCTAAACATCCTAGAATGCACAGGGCAGCTCCCACAACAAAGAATTATCCAAAATGTCAATAGTACTGTGACTGAGGAATCCCAGTCTATATTCTGGACTGACAATGTTACTACCACTCAAACATCTACTGGATCCCCAAATTGACAACCCTTTTTATGCTAGAAATTGGGCTCTTTAGTACCTAATAAAGAGTAAGAGAACAATTCTGGTTTGTATTGACTTGAAAGCCTCGAACTAATCATTAATAAGCTGGCCGTAAACTATGACCACTAATAGTAGTTACCATTTACTAAATACCTACTACGTATTAAGCACCACAAAGTGTTATCAAGTATGCTAATGACATTTGCTAAATCTCCCAATGCCAGTTATAAGCAAAACCAGCAGGGACCATATAGCTTCAAACTTGTTTTGACATCGCCTAAATAAGAACCCCCAGACCCCCATCCTGAGCTATTTACAATAGCCATGCCAACCTATGCATAAATCCTCTGAGGCTTAGCTACTCACCAACTGAACTTCAAACAACACTTATCTGATTTTCTGATTTAAGCACTGTAGTAAAATCAATCTTCTTTTCACTGAAAAACACTTGTGCTAAAAAGTCATTTTTATTAAGCCTGTCACCGAAGAAAACCACCAGAGTCCAGAGACCTCTGTCCCACTGCCAGCACACTTCTGAATGCTTAGGCAAGCATCCCTGAATGTTCTGTTCCTTTTGTTCTCATCTCCATTATAGCCATCAAATAAAACGCTGGGGTTTTAAATATGACATACATAGAGAACATTTTTTCAGAGTGGAAGGTGGAGGTATCACCTTGGAACATTCCAGAGGCAAGAATGTGAACAGTGTAAATAAGAGAAGAAATAGGGAGCAACTTCGGGACGTATCCTGAAGCAATTAAAAAGTGATGCCATGGGATAGCTGATGCTTCCAGAAGGGGCAACTCCTGGCTGATCCCCCCGTGCACCATCCACCATGCTCAAGGCTGTCATCTCCCAGGCCAGCAGTAACGAGGATCACATACTCAGGGCTGAGGAATTTGGAAAAGGAGCTAACTGCCACTCCTCAGGCACATTCCAATAAGAAGGAAGCAGAGCTGCCAGGGGCAGTGAAGTGTCCCTGACTGCAGGTCAGTGGAAATTTTCTGCTATGGCAAAGTTAGTCAGCACTCCGGCTGACGACCAGTTCTCCTGGCTCTGACAAAGCTGGATGCTGACAAAGGCCTGCCCTAAGCCCCACTTGGTTTAGAATGTATTGTTATTCCCACCCGATCCTCCAAGGGAAGACCTGTGAGGTAGCTACTGTGATTTCCCTGGTAGAGAAGAGGAAAACTCAGAGAATCTCAAGGCCCATCTAAGGTCAGAGAGTCAGCACCGGGGCATGATCGGGAGACTTTCGACTTCTGGTCACAGGTGGCCTGTACTTGAACACTTCCAGAAGGAAGACCTCACTAGCTCCTAAGGCAGAAGATTTCAGTTCTTATTTTTTATCTATAAGATTTGCCTTCTATCCATTTGTCTAAACTGTGCCTTCCAGACCAAAGAATTCCTTCCTCTTTCCTCCATGAGACAAGCCTTCAAATGTTTGAAGATGTCACTCGACCCTACGCACGACTTCACTTCTTTAGGGCACTATAGCAGCCCCCTCAACACCTCCCTGGCACCATGGTTGTCAAGACCTCTACCAGCAGAGTCTGAAATGTGGTGCGTGGGACAAGACTCAGGGTTTGGAGCGTGGTCCAACCAATGTACTATGACGGTAAATTTTATGTGTCAACTTGACTGGGCCAAGGGGTGTCCTGATATTTGGTCAAACACTATTCTGAGTATAACTGTGAGGGTGTTTTTTTGGATGAGATTAACATTCAAAAATTGGTAGACTAAGTAAAACAGATTGCCCTTCCTAATGTGTTTGCGTCTCATCCAATCACTTAAAGGCCTGAGTAGAACAAAAGGCTGACCTTCCCCCAAATAAGAGAGAATTCTCTTGCTTGACAGCCCTCAAATTGGGATATCAGCTCTTCCGGGTCCTACTGCAGCCTAGTCCTAGAAAGCAGCCTGCTGGCTTTCTATCTTAAACTGGAACAGCAGCTCTGCAGATTTTGGACTTGGTAGCCTCCATAATCACGTGAGCTAATTCCTGACATAAGTCTCTTTCTATGTATATGGGGACACTGCATATGGCCCAAGATGACATTAGCTATCATATCAGCTGAACCCTGCTATTATCTCATATTCATTAATTTATGCTTTAAACATACATCCAACAAATATATACTGAGTACCCACCTACTCTGTGCCAGGCACTGTTCTAGGTGCTGGGGATATAGTAGAGAAGGCGAAAGACAAAATTCCCTGTCCCTGTGGAGCTTACAGTTTAGTAAGGAAGCCAGTGGAGCAAAATAAGTAACATATCTAATATGGTAACCAATGCTATGGAGCAAAATAAATTCAGAGAAGAGGAGAGGGGTGCTATACTTTAAATGTGATGGGGAAAGCCTGAGAAAGTCACTGAACAGTTAAAGACCTGAAGGAGATGAAAGAGTAAGCCGTGTGGTTAGGGGAAGAGCACTCGTGGCTGAGGCAGCAGTGAGTGAAAAGTTCTGGCAGAGGAAGGAAGAGCAAGGAGGCCAGGGTGACCGCAGCACATGCGTGAGCAGGAGAGGAGTAAGAGAGAAGGTCAGAGAGATCACAGAGGACACCGGTAGGTCCAAAAGGAGCTTGCAGACCCTTGTTAGGGACTGTGATGTTTAGTATGGGAGAGATTGGCCACCACTGCCAGTTCATGAAAACATCTCACAAATGTTGGAATAGGATCATGCTGGCTCCTGCATCAAGTCGGGACTGAAGGGAGACCAGAAGCAGACACTAGTGATAGACTTCTGAAATTATCCAGGGGAGAAAGAGGATCACTCCGGGGAGGTGGTGGAGATGATGGTACCTAAATCCCCAGGTCTTTATTTGATTAGATTGAGGCTCTTCACATCCTTTCCTTACACCAGTAATTCTTTTAATACAAAAAAATAAGGCTTATGTTTATTCTTTAGATCCATATTTCAAGTCTTTAGAGACCATATAAAAATCCTTATTCTGTTAGCTGTCAATATATCTCAATTTCATATGAGTGCTTCCTACACATTCATCTAAATTCCCGAGCAGCTGAACAAGACCAGGCTGAGGTCTGTGACTTACAGGCATACCCCCACACTGACCCACGCACATTATACAGCACTTACTGGGGTCCCAGGTTGTTCGCCAACTATAAAGTGACCCCCAAAACTGTCCCCATGTTGTAAGGGCATCATGCTAAAATCTGTGAAGGGCTGTGCTAAAATAAAGACATGATATATCAGTGTCATTCCTCTACCAGTCAAAGTTCTAGTCCAGCCATCTTCATGGTCTGGCTTAGGTTAAAATTTGTGGAAGAACATAAATGTAAAGAAATTAGCGAAGAAGAAGGAGAAGGGGAAAGAGAAGGCGAAGGAAAAGGGAAAGGGGAAGAGGAAGAAGAGGAACAGGAAGAAAGACAAGGAGAAGAAAGGAAAATAATTTTCTAATATGAGGAAGGGTTAGAATCACTATTGCAAGGAAAATAACTACATGAGTGAATGTGAAATTGCTTTTTACAAATGTTAAGAGCAAGGATTTTATAGTCAGATAAAATATCAAAAACTTTCCAGGGCTGTTGATTCTATCCGCCATCCTCTACCTTATTTGCAGGTCCGTGCCATGCTACCTTCCATTTCTGGCCCTTACATCTCAACCAAACTGTTACCGTGGCCTCCTATCCTCCAAGCTGCCAATTCTGTCTCCCTCCATCCCTCTCCTCCACCCTGTCACCTGGGAGATCTCTCTAAAAAGTAAACCCATGATGATGCAGGATAACATCTAAGCATCTTAACTGGCACATGACCAGAGAGGGACTCTGGCCACCCCACTTCCCACCACTCCCCATGTACCCAGGATTCACCATATGGAACCACTCACGGTGGCAGAACACATCATGCTGTTTCAGGCTCCCAGGTCATTTTACATCCTGCTCCCTGCCTGGACCACTCTTCCGCGCCTTGCTCACCTGATAACTGCTCCTTGCCCTACTACGAGTATCACTTTCTCTGTGAAACCACGGAGGCTCCCTTTCTCCCCTCAGGATAAAGCTGCCCACTATGCCTGGTACACACTTCACGTGAATTGCATCATTTATCAGCAAATCTGCCACCCTCAATTGACAAAGAACTCCTCGAGGGCAAAAACGCCTTGTTCTTTCTGAATCTCCTGGGCCCAGCACAGTGCTTGGCACAAAGCAGGGGCTCAATAATTGCTTGTTGAATCAAAGCTCAATGCTGTTACTTACAGGAAAGGATATGCCATTCCTATAACCCTTACTTCCCTCACTGCCCAGGAAATGATCATTCACGCAGGCTTTAAAGCTAATGACTTGATTTTTTTTCACCCAATAATTCCCCCTAAAAACCAATTATTAAATCATTTAGTAGTTCCGTGTTTTCCCCCAGAATCCACTGATCTTTCCTCCTGCTTGCTAATTAAAACCCAATCCTCTGACATTCCCTGACATGACAAACGTCTTCCTGTGGGAATGAACAGAGCCCTGAGCTCCAAGAATACCGATTCTTACTTAGCAAGCATCTGTAGAAGGGGCAAATGTGAAGCACGTCACTGTCCCACAGGTCCCAGGCTGCCGAGACCCACACTGCGCCACCTCCTCTGCTGAATGCTCTTCCTACTCAAACTACGCACGACATTTGTATTTCAAATTCTAGTTATGCTACCAGACTTTTTTAAAGAGCAGAACATTAGTCTATCTGCCAGTGCTGGGAGTTTTATTACAAGAACTTACGGCTAGGCAACGAGAGCCAAGTTTATTATTTTTTCTGGATCAGATTCAACAACCTTGTCCAAAAGAGCAAGCAGAAAGCAAAAGAGGCAACTGGCCCTTTTGTTTCCACACCTGCGTTGAAGCTTTAACTCTTCAAGCCCTAAGCAGATCCACTGAAGCCTCAAGATGGAGCTGCCAAGCCTGGGTGAAGTGAACAAATCCTGGCTCACGGGTGCAGTCACCATTTTCCTGGAACTGAGGTTCTTCATTTTAGCACTTATCTCAGCACATCAGCTGACTCAGAGGCCTGGCAGCTGCACCACGGTCTCTCTCTGGGCCTCCTGCCCCCAAGTTGCTTTTATCTTCAGGGAGGAAGGAGGGAGGAGCTCTGCAGAGGACAGGGCCTTACTGTAAGGTCTCACCTAGCCCTGGCCCTCTTGGCCCCATCTCCTTGACTCCCTCCACTCCTAAAAGAACGCTTCCCGATGAACAGTCCTGATGATAATGCTAGATAACAGGTGGTAATTAAGTCTCATCTGAGGTTTCACCTCATCTCCTTCAAGTCCACTCACATGCTACCTTCTCTGTGGGGCCTATTTAAAATTACAATCCAAATACCCAGCAGCCCCAACTCTAGCAATCTTGATTCCCCCCAAACCTGTTTTACGTGTTCTTATTTCCATAGTATAGTACAGTCACCTTGCAAACTATCATATAACTTACTTATTTGTTATGCTTATTGCCCATCTCTTCCCACTAGAACGCAAGCTCCTTCAGAGGCTGGGATGTTACGGTATGCTTTGTTCATGGGTATATACCAAGCACTGATAACAGTGATGGGTACAGAAATGACACTCAATAAGTATTTGTTCAATGAATGAATGAGTGAATGAATGAATCTTGAGATCCAATTAACTGGCAGTGACTCCCTAAAGTTCTGTGCTAAGAAAGACTCTGAGGTCCTTCTCTGCTACTGAGGAGTAGCAGAGAAATGGGAATGAGTGCCATGATCAGCCATGTGTCTGCCAGCGACTCAGGGCTGTCACTGCTCTGCAGTAATCAGTACCCACAAGCCACCACTGAGCACGTGAAATGTTGCTAGTTAAATTGACCTGTGTTGTAAATGTAAAATACATACCAGACTTTGTGCTATGTCTTATAATTACAAAAAAAGTTTTAAAATCTCAATAATTTCTTTACCGATCACATAGTAAATGATTATTATTTTGGATATCTTGGGTTAAATAACATATGCCATTACAATTAAATTCACTTACTTCCTTTACTTTTTACATTTACTAATAGAAGATTTAAAATTACTGATGTGGTTTGCATTTTATTTCTATTGGACAGCATTGCTCTAGCACCTCCTCCAATATGACCCCAAGGAAAGATGTAATGATAATGTCCATTTACCCACCCACTTCTTGGTCTGGTCTCAGAACATAAATTACTATCAAGAAGACATCTCAAGCCCAATGCTTCCCAAAGTGTGATCCTTGGAACAGTATATCACAGACAGAAGTACATTAAAATGCAGATTTTAGGGTGGGATAGACATGCAGGGTCCAGGAAACTGCCTTATAATCTCCCTACCCACCCACTGCCATGATTGAGGATCACAGCTCTAAGCCATAGATACAGGTAGCCTTTGTAAAGCATTAACTTGATTGCTCAAAGAACAAGCTAAGAGTCTTTCCCCTTGTACTGGTTAAAAAACAAAAACAAAAACAAAGCCAAGAGGGAGAGAGTAAAGCCACGTCAAGTCATGGATGGAGTCATCCACTTGCACATGTAAAAAGAAAGAAATGAACCTTGTGAAATAAGAGGAGCCATAGCTCCCCAAAGATATAGAAAAGCCTGCTGAGATCTCAAAGGAAAATCTGTTCCAAGACCCACACACGTGCACGCATGCACACACACACAAACACACACACACAACAGCTCGGCTATGGTCCATGTGGAGCTTGAATTATCAGTTGGGTGAGTGCCTGCTATTCAGGTTACAGCTCTGTGGGGCTGCTCTGACTCGTACACCCAACTTCACACATTTACATAACTTTGGCATTGGTGAAAAGTTCAGCACTTGCACAATCAGAATCGTTCCTTTCCCTCTTTTGTCCTGCCCTACACCCAACTTCTACTATTCCTATTCCTTTTTCCTGACTCCTGCACACAGACAAATTTCTTTTTGGAGTTGCCAGCTTAGGAAATAGAAAGAGCAGACCAAGGAAAACAGATGAAGCAAGGAAAAACACACTGACATTTCAGAAACAGCTGCCATGCCAAGTATTCGCTAGTTTGATTCTACGGGGAAAAAGACACACAGTAAAAGAGAATAGGCATTTCTCTAGAATTTAGGTTTATGTGTAAGTAGGATCTATGCACATTGGTCCTAGAACTCGTAACAGTGCCCACACAGAAAGGCATTAAGGAGATGCCGCTTTGATGTATTTTGTGCACAAAATCCAGTAAAACCAAACTTACATAAAGTACTGGAACAGAATTGAAATATTTACCTCCCACATGAGGACTGAACCCTACATTCTGAAAGAGGAAAATCACACGTTCTCCCTACCCAGTTCTTGGGAGGGCTGTGCTTGCTTATTTCCTCCAAAGCCACGTGACGTGAAATGTGGTCTGAAACATGTTTTCTATTAACCATATATCATGACTCAATGTTTTTCTAAGTTTGTTGTAGAGAAATAATAAGTTCCATGCCCACGAACATACAGTCATAATTTGCAAAGCTACATATTCATGAGCCATGTGATTATGGAACCTGCCAATCGCGCATTCAAGAAACACAAATCCATGCAACCATTTAAAAACTCTTGGGTGTTATTATTTCGTATCCATAATTAGATTACTTTCTTTCAAAAAAATGACTTAAAACATATTCAACAATTTTTCTCAAAACATTCATGATGATCACCCTCTGCACTTAATTTTTATTTTTGCTGAAATATAAAGAACTAAGGATTGAAACCACTCTCTGTTCTTAACACCCCACATGTTTACACATGTCCAAGAGGAAAGTTCTGAGATGCTGCCCTCTGAATATAAACATGCACAAACTTGAATGTGAGCCAGTACAAAAGCAACACTCTAATCTCCCATGGAAATGTTACAAAAGTGATAGTATATGTGAATATGTGTATATATGCCTATATATATATAAAGAGAAGCAGAGTTTCTCACTCATCTGAAAGACAGACTCAGTCCCCACAGGATACCAAATTAATGACGCGTGAGCTGCTTTATCATGCCGAGTTTTCCAAAGCAGAGTCCCAGGCCACAAAGGGATCCTCACTGGCCTTGCCAAATGATGTCTCCAGACTATTAAATTTACCCTTTTCAACTTCCAGTGTTAGCATGATATTAGGAGAAGCTTGACCCAAAACTTAAAATGCATTTGCCATCTAAAGGGTGTTTTTCAGAAAAAATAAAATGTTGGCATCATTACTATTACTAGCCACGATCCTCAATCTATTTTTACCCTCCAAATGTGCTTCTGGGAAATCCCTCACTGGGGAGGATTCTTTCTTTTATTTTTCTTTTAAGTTACATCCAATCTGCCAACCCTGGTTCAAGGGCACAAACTGAATTTTACAAACACTTGGCTCCAAATAGGTTCCTAGAATTCTCTTTACAGCATTCCTCTTTGTCAAGACTGATCATCGAAGTTCCATTTTACAGAAAAGGACGTGAAGGCTCAGAGAAGCTGACTGAGGCACAGCTCTGGTAGAAAACAGGGCTGACAATAGAACCAAAGATCTTACAACTCACTCTATAGCTCTTTCTACTCTACCACCACGGAGTAGTCAGCTACCAAACTCAAGAAACCAGTGGACGTGGGTAAACAGAGCCGTGCTCACCCCCCTACTAATAGGACACTGGGAGATAATAACCATAAAGTCTCTTCCTGATCACTTACTAAGTGCACATTCCATAGATTCTGAACCCTCACATCTGACAACTGAAGAAACTGGGGCTCTGAAAAGTTAGGTAAAGCCCCAGATTACATAGTTTTAGCAAGAGACGAGTGCAGATTCAGACTGTGTCTGTTGGGTTCCAAAAACTATGCAATACAAACCCAGATTGAGAGTGAAAAGGTAAAGCAGTGAGGCAAAGCAGAGGTTATGTGCTTTCCTGCCTCCTGCACAGAGATTCTCCCCATTGGGTTGTTTCCTTCTCTTTCTCCCCTTCCTCAGAGGCCTGAGAAGCTGTGTGGTGGAAGTAGAGGAGAAAGAGAATGGAGGGGCAGACAGAAACAGAAATAACTAGATGGAAACAAAATAACTGCTTGGCTGGAAAAGAGATCTCTTGTAGTAAACATTAATAACAACAAAAACTGCCGAAGGCTCTGAAGGTGATTGAATAGAAAATATGACAGGTATAGCATGGCAAGAATGTCAGGCTATATAGATTTAAAATGTAAATGCTTCTATGATGGTCAGTTTTACATGTCAACTTGACTTGGCTATTGTCTCTATTCAATCAAACACTAATCTAGACAGTTGCTCTGAAGGTATTTTGTAGATGTTATTCAAGTCCATAATCAGGTGGCTCTAAAGGAGATTATCCTAGATTATCTGTACGGGCCTGATTCAATCAGCTGAAAAGCCTTAAGAGCGGAGCTGAGGCTCAGCTCATGCTGGAGAGTTCTAGCGGCCCTTCTTCCTGACCTCTGGCTCTGCAGATTTCTGGCTTGTCTTGCCTGGCCCCACAATGGTGTAAACCAATTCCCTGCAATATTCCATAAAGCTAGATAGTTATTATATAAAAAAAAAAATTCCCTGCAATAAATCTCTTCATATATATCCTCTACTGGTTCTCTTTCTCTGGATAACCCCTGACTGATATAGCTTTTTGTAAATGGCTGGTGCAAGCCCCAAGAGGAATGGAGATGCATCTTCTAGCCCAGCAACCACAGACCTAATTAACAGTTCTTTGTTGTTTTTTTTGGGGGGGGGAAATGTGGGGGAGCAGGGGGAGGCGGGAAGTTTCTAAAGGCTATTTCCTTGGGCCAGGAAAAGGGAGCAGGATGGAGGTGGGGGCTTCATCTGCAAAACTGGTTGTATCCCTCTTAAACTTCCTGACATTAGCTCTTAAGCAAGCACAGGCTATGTTCCTGGGCTCAGCCCCATTTTCCAGTCTGCATTTAAGTCTCTGGAGAAGAGCAAGGTGATCTCCTATGCCAAAGCCAAGAAGGTTGGATTGAACATGTCTAACATCTCTGATAAAGTAATCCCCAGACTGCCAAGGACGGAAGCAGATATGAAGCAAGGACTCCTGGTGTAGCTGAGCCAGAGACGGACCGACCAGAAGAACATGCTATTGGGAAAGGAATGGAGAAGCAGTTCTAAAACCCTTACCTTAGCGAAATACCAGCATGCCCTGGATCCCAGCACTTAAGGATTCACAATACACTTTGCTGAAATGAGACCAGATAGGTGATGCATGCCAGCTCCTCACTGGGTCAGTGAGTGAGGCCCTGACGTGGCCCTACGAGCTCAGTTCTGAAGCCCTGTCTGTAGGACAGTCATTAGCGGCTCCAGGCTGGAAACCAGTGTGACAGATGACATCACAGTCATGCCCGAGTCAGGCAGTATGTAACTGCTCCCAATGAGGTCTCCATTTACCCCTCTGGAACGTATGGGGCACCTGAATTAGGTCTGTCCCTTAGGAGGTCAGCCAGTTACCTTCCTAGCACTATCTGTGACTAAGGGATAATGACAGGGGTTCCAACCAAAGAGGGGAAAAATCAGGAAAAAAACGGACTTAGAACACCTTGGAGGTTTAATCATTATGTTATTTTTAAGGTGGCAGCCACCGTGGTACCTTCCAGCCATTGGCAGAACAACTGCCGACACGATTCCAAAAGCTCCACATGGTATCTGGGAATGCTGTTGTTACATGTAGTCAGATGTGATCAGGACCACCTGCCACATCTAGGTCTCGGGAACATGACTTCCTCTCCAAAAAGAGAACCCTGGTCCAAATGACAGTGGACAATTAGAATCCAGTGTCCGTGGCTACACCCACTTGCTCTCATTCAAAGTATGACTTCATTCAATCCCAGGATCAAAATCTGGGATATGTGATGTAAAGAGAGAAAGTAGGGGAAATCTAGCCCAAACTACTAATCCTCATCATTCAAAAACATTTATTGTTACTATCGCTAACATTTATTGAGCACTTACTACGGGCCAGAGACTATTCTAAGCACTTTACATGGATTATAGCCACCACTTACTAGTGGTGTGACCATGTACAAGTTACCTAACCTCTCTTTGTGTCAGTTTCCTCATCTTAAAATGAGGATAACAATACTGATAGTACCTAGTTCACAGGCTTGTTGTGACAATTAAATAAGATATCTAACATGCACAGAAGGGTGCTAGTGCATGGCGCACAGTGTGTTTGTTAAATATACACATACGCATATCCTCACAACAGGTCACAGAGTTGTCTGACAGATCCTCAGGCTGACAGACCCCTGGTCGTTCCCCACTGTGGCAGGACCATGGCCTTCATGTCCAAGCTGCTTGGAAGGGATATGTGAATCCTGTTTTCAAGGGTTGGGGCATTGCTGGCTTCATACAGCAGCGCTGAATAGTACCCAGCATCCCGTATTACCCAGAAACCAGAAGATCTCCAGAGCAGGCTCTCTGTGATAAAGATAGGCGGGCTGCAGATCAAATGGGTAGTGACCACTGTGGGCTTTTGCCAGAGGTGGCAGATGGACAAGCCCCTGACTTCCAGGTGCACCCTCAGCCCTAGTATCCCAGCTGTGTCATTCGCCACTCAAACAGGACAAAACAGAAGCAGACCGATGACAACTCTGTGACCCAATGGCATTAAGAGTCCAAACGTGCAACAAACACCCCAGGCCTTCTTGAGATAGGGTGTCAAGACCAAGGGCAAAAGCAAATCTTGGGATATAAATTCTACCCTGGACAAAGAAACAAGAAAGGCTAAAGGGAATCCTTCCTCCCCTGCAGAAATCTGCTTCCAAGCCAGGAAGTTAGGCGATGGATACTTGGAGTGCCAGAAGTAAGTTGACTCAAATAAACTTCTTCTGTGCCCAGGAAGGAGTCGGGTCATCCTGCAGTCCCTTCCAGAGACAGGGAATGTGGGCCACTTTGGGGGACTGCCTACCAAAGGGCCTCACTGTCACTGTCTGCAGTTTATGAGAGGACCCAGCATAACCACGAGCTTTCAAGGTGGCCTCACCAGAATCTCCTAGGAGACAGATGTTCCTCCCTTCCATGACATGAAAAATTATTCTGCAACCTCCTTTAACAAAATACTTGCTTTTTCTACCAAACAGCTTTCCGGAGGCTGCCCACCATGTTAATCAAGGGCTTCAGAGATGTAATATTTGATATAATTGCCCAACCCACAGGAAGGGCAGGTTCATCAAATTACCAGATTAGCTTTAGCAGGAAAACCTTAAAGGACGTCATGGGATTCTACACGAAGAAACACCAAACTTCCCCCCTCGGTGAAATCGAGTGTCTTTAACCTGATTATGTTTAATGAAAGTAAAGCCTCCTCAGGGCTGGGGCCCATGGCTGCACACAGACATGACACAGCAAGTCCAGCAGAGCCAGGAAAAGCCTACGCTTGCCTGAAGCCTCCAAGACAGGATGTCTTCACCAGGAAGAATTCACCCAGGCAAACCTGATGAGGCTAAGGAGCCACTCACTGGCAACATTCACCAGCCTTAACCTAGGAGGCAGGATAAATCTATTAAGTCTCTCAAAAAATCTTTCTGGACCAGGATTACCAGTGAAAACTGGACTCTTTCCAATGCTCTAATTGTTACAGTGACATTTAGGAAGAGCTCTCACCACAAAAGGGTGAAAATTCATTCCTAGGAAATATGGTAGCTGACTGACCCTAGTTCATGAGAGGCTCAAGCCTCTTATAATTAGGGCTGTTTCAGACAAGCCACAAAACCAACAGATAAGCAGCCTCTGGAACAAAAATGCACAGTACACAACCACTTGGACTGTCCCACAGGACACAGTGAGTCATTCCACAAGAGACACGTAAAAAACAAGAAAAAAGAAGGACTAATCTTGAAACATTTAGTTACTGAATCTGCCTCTAAGACAAGACAACTTAAGTGGGGCAAGACCTCACTGGAAAATCCAGAATGGTATTCCCAGCTCCGTAGTATATAGGGGTGACCCTTCTGGTTGAGCACAAAAGCGGTGTTTGTGTCTGCAATCCTGACCCACCTGCCACAGGCTGCTCCTCTGTCAGCCTCACAGAGGGAATACTGGGAATATGAGGATTCCCATTTTGTCCAATTTTCAGGATCCAACAATGGTACTTATTACACTGAACTGTAACTCCTAATCTCTTAACCACCTCTCCCACAAAATGGAAAGCTCTGCGAGGGCAGGCAATCCACTCACTCCATTTCTCTCTGGACTCTCCACACCTAGCACAGTTCCCAGCATCCTGAAGGCACTAAAAACTGGGTGTTGGATGAATGAACAAGGAGATACATAAACCATCATACTGAGTATGCTAATATCATGTTTTTCTAAACGTGGGAGAACTGCCAAACAAGAGAAAAGAGAAAATTAGAAAAGAAAAAAAAATTTTTTTTCCAGATTTTTTTAATGCAATGCAGTAGAGAATACAGAAAAGTTTTGTAAGTTCCCTCCTGCACAAGCAAACTTGAATGTCTGAGTTATTCATGGGGCATTTCTGGACACCACAACCCTCAATTATACATCACTTGGGTTCATAAAAAGGAATGACTGGACATGCGCTGTGGTACAGGCTGTGTATGTCCCTTCCTAGAGCACAGCTAAGCACACATCTGGGGCTATTTAACAACTGATTGGAAATTTCGCTTTCTGATTTCCAGTTAAATACTGGGCACAGGAAAACAAATAGCACTTGTTTTTCACTGAGCCTTGTCAGTCATCCAAACTGCAATGCAGACCAGAGAACTGCCTGTGGTTTGATGGCCGAGGCCCAAAATATTTGGACCTATTTTTCCCCCTGAAGTTTAAGTAAGAGGAATAAACCAGATTTTGGCAACCCCAGCTTCTTCACCCATCTCCCCTCCCCCACCTTCTCAGAAACACAAAACTTAGGTTTTAAATATTAAGCATGTTCCTGGTATTAATTTACATTTTTCATTAGGATTAAATTTTGATTTGTTTTTAATTCAAAGCCAATAGCATAGAGTTTGGTTTCTCATTTGTTTCAACTGCCCTGCCCTGATATTTACTTGGATTTGCTAAAGAGGCAATGTTCAGATTACCATTTTCTGTTTCTAATTAAATTGGGATATAATATCTAACAGTTGTACTATCAAAAAAAAAATCAGCGTTTGAAAGCTGGGAGGAACTTTAGAGATTGGTTGGTACCACTTCCTCATTTTAGAGATGAAGAAACTGAGGCCTGCATAGTTAAGTGATTTTGTCCAATAATGTATGCATATAACTAGTTAGTGGCAGAGTCAAGACTAGTATTCAGGCCTCCTGCTACACAGGCCAGGGTGTTAACTAGAAACAAAAGCCCGAGTTACTGCTAAGTAGAGATGCCAGATAACATACAGGACATTTAGTTAAATTTGAATTTCAGGTAAACAATGAATAATTTTTCAGTGAAAGTATGTTCCAAATATTGCCTAGACATATTAAAAAATTGTTTGTTGTTACCTGAATTCGAACTTAACCGGGCATTCTTTATCTTTATTAACTCTGGAAACCCTCACTTGGAGACCAATATTCCCTTCGACTCCACATTTCCAATCAAACATACACATACTTACATACGTCTTTCCTGATTTTAATGATAAATGGCTGGAGAAAATAAACCACAGCACCGTAATCCTAAAAGTGAATGAGGCTGAAAGAAGTTGCTGCTTATTTCTTGAGTCTTTCCTAATCATTGACACCTTTTTTCCTTATGAGCAATTAAAGCAACTAAGCTTGCTACTAAAGGCTGGCTAAAGCCTCAGGACTAGACATTTTATGTTATTAGAAGCCAGCTATTAGCATCTCATCTTGAGAATTTCTGCTTCTTCCAGGACCCCAAGTCTGTAGACCTTGCAGGCGAGAGTATTTATGTTTGGAACATACAAAAAAAGAAAGGTTAAAAAAAAAATCAGATTGGTATGTGAAATAAAGTAAAAAGATTTTAAAATTTAGTTCCTTAAATTTAATACCATCCCTTTTAAAAAGTGTGCTGCAGCAAGTTTGTTTCTAACAGCTTTATTGAGATATAATCCACCCTTAATGTAAGTATATAAATTACATAAATATAATAATATAATCATAATTTACCCTTATAATTTACTTTATTGAGATATCATAATAGTCACCCCTTTTAAACTATACAATGGTGTTTTTCAGTATATTCACAATTGTGCTAATATTCACCACTATCTAATTCCAGAACATTTTTTCACCCACAAAAGAAACTCCATACCCTTAGTAGTCATTCCCCATTCTTTCCTCCCACCAGGCCTTCGGAACTACCGATCTCCTTTCTTTCTCTGTGAATTTGACTGTTTGGGACATTTCGTATAAATGGAATTACACAATATGTGGCCTTTGTGTCTGGCTTCTTTCATTTTATAATGTTTTCAAGGTCCATCCATATTGTGGTATATATCACTACTTCAGCATTTTAATGGCCAAATAATATTCCATTGTATGGATATAATACCACTTTTTTCATCCATTAATCAGTTGATGGATATTTTGGGCTGTTTGCACTTTTTGATTATTATGAATAATGCTGCTGTGAACATTGTGGATAAGTGTTTCTGTGGACATATGTTTGGCCCAATTGTTTCCCAAAGCACCACTTTATATTCCCACCAGCAATGTATGTGAGTTTCAATATCCCTACATAGTTACCAACACTTGTTATTATCTGCCTTTTTTATCATAGCCATCCTAGTGGGCATGAAGTGACATCTCATTGTGATTTTAAATTTGCTTTCTCCTAATGACTAATGATACTGAGCATCTTTTTATGTGTTTATTGGCTATTTGTGCTTTCTCTCTGGAGAAATGTCTATTCAAATTGCAGTTTATTTTTAAAGACAACCTAGTATTGTGGTTTTCTGGCAAACTCAGGTTGAAAGTTCAGACTTCTATTGCCCAGTTGAGCTGTCCTACTTTTCCTTCAATGTGGAAATGACTGCATAAATAAAAATAAGCTTAAATGACTCTTCTAAGAGAATTTTACTTATAGTTTCAATGGGACAGACTGAAAGGGTGGGATTATTTTTATTTCCGATTGCAGTAAGGGACAACTTTAACCTACCCAATATTCTCTGGGCCATCCATATACTCTGCAAAAGAAAAACTGTAAGGCTGTGAAAACTCCATCGTGTGTGTGTGTGTGTGTGTGTGTGTGTGTGTGTGTGTGTCTTATACTCAAAGATACACTACTTGAGACTCAACCTGAAACAATCATTCTTTACCCCACTCCCATTTCCTGGTAATCAGAACAACCAGATAAAGGAACTAAGTAGACTTGCAGAAGAAATACCACACCACTTTCTCCCTGCCTAATACATTCCCCCTGCCTGCACTGTAGAATCCTGAGAAGGACTGGAATGATTGGACAGGAAAAAAAAAACAAAAAATGATACCTTTATTAGACAGTACTAAAGTACAATAAGTCCTCACTGAATGTCATCGATAGGTTCTTAGAAACTGTGACTAAGCAAAACAATGTGTAATGAAAGCAGTTTTACCATAGGCTAATCGATATAAACAAGAGTTAAGTTCCTATGGCATATTTCTGGTCACATAACCATCACCAAACTTCTAAATAAAGACCCCAAAACACTTTCAATATTAAACACTGAACTAAATGTGAGCTATACACACATTTAAGAAATATTAATAAAAACAAGTAAGAAAATTCTTTTCCACTGATTCTAGATCAGGGTTGTGAGTGGCCGGAGCTTATCCTGGCAGCTCAGGATGCATGGTGGGACCCCACTTTGGACAGGACGCCATTCCATTGCAGGGCAATTCGCACACACTCACTCTCACTCAGCCTGGGACAACTGAGACATGCCAATTCACCTCACATGCACATTTCTGGGATGTGGGAGGGAACGGAAGTCCTCAGAGAAAAACCCAGGCAGACATGGGGAGAACGTGCAAATTACACAGATAGTGGCCCTAGCTGGAAATATTTTTTTTTCCTTATCACCAGTTATAACAAAATGATGCTGAACAAAAACAACACTGTTTGAGGACCTGCTGTACAATATTTTTAGTCACCCTCAAGGTTGGCTGAGACATTTTGAGTAATACAAGGCCCCCGCTAACAAATTATGAAAGGTTTCCTTTTTTTAAAGGTTTCCTTTTTAGTTATAATAATGCAGACATGTTGACTTAAATTAAAAAGTCATCCAGATAGGAGAGTAGATGCCATTACTTGAACTTTTCTCACCACGCTACTTAGAAAAACAAACAAACAAAAAAACTGTTAAAGTGTTATAGCTCTACCTAGAAAGTAAAGACAGCTTTAATTAAGACAGTAATGCAAATCCTTCAGCAGCACGTCAGGGAGGAAGCAAGGACGTAGGCATCTTAAACTGAAATTCAAAGACCCACCACTCTCTCCTCAGCTTCTCTAAGCTCTCTAACCTTGGAGAAGACAGTAATGGAAACAGCTAACCCTCAGTTTCCAAAGATTCCATGGGCCTTCTGAAGTGTTTGGATAAAACATTTTATGCCAAATAATTTAGTTACCTTATCTACAAAATTTAACTCTTAACTACTGTAAGTAGATAAACAACACACTACTGGGTTTCTATCCAGCAGCTGATCCCTCTTCTGCAATGGCTGTCAAGCGGATGAGTAGATTCTGAAATTCATTTCAGGTTATAAGAAAGTCTTGTCTTCTTTACTTCAGCACACTTTCTATTAGAGAAAGCTGCCCAACTTATGACAGAACTTGCAACACTCGTCTTCTGCTGATCTCAGAAACTGAATGAAAAACAGATGTTCCCCCTTCTCTTCCAAGCCATTAAGAAATGTACAGATGGGAGAAAACCGTCTTCCCTAAAGACAGCCTGCTGGACAACAAGGCAGACAGAGTTCAGGTGTCCCAGAATTTAAATCCTAAACTTATCCCATTGCTGCTTCCCCCATGTTGGTAATTTTAGGTTCATCCCTTGATCTGCAATCTCCCTAAGATTGGATTAACTCCAAATAGGGTTGATGTTAAATTGTTTACTAAAACTGTCGCCTTTTTGTCATTGTTGGTACGTCTTACACTAATGGCCACGAGGCAGTTCTTAACAGATCTTGAACAAAATGAAAGCAAATAAATAATAACTAGGAGTAAGATACTTTCCCTTATAACCCCATGGAGTAGCAGATTGAAGAAGGAATCCAGTAAGTGACCAGTACAGCTATGGTATATGTGACCCACATTTTTCATCTGGGCCTGGAGCCTAGGGAAATAGGAACTCCTTTCAATCTGGGGCCGGCCAAGCTAGATGTTTTATAACTAGCAATGTAAATTCAACATCCTTCCCAAGTGTTCTTTACTATGACTAATAACAAACAGGAACAAACGTGGCAGGTAATGCTCATGAAGTTATTAGTGCCAAGCCCTGTACTAAACATTTTACACTAAGTGCATTTAATCAAGATAACAACCCCATGATGTAGGGACTGTTATTATTCCCGTATTAGAACTGATGAAAGTCAGGCTTAGAGAAATAAAATAATTTGCCCCCGATTATTGCTTGGATTCAAACCAAGGTAAGCAAAGCCCTCGCTCATAACCTCTCTATAACCTAACCAATGTGACAGCCACTCGCCTCATGTAGCTACTGAGCACCTAAAGTGGGGCTAGTGTGCTTGAGTAACCATAGTTCTGATTTCAGTTCATTGAAATTTAACTAGCCACCCATAGCAAGTAACCGATAGCACAGCTCTGCCCTATCAAGGCCAAGTGTGTATGTATATGGCCTTCTGAATGTGGCCATTAGTCTTACTATCACAAATACCTTTAATCACAGGAGCCTGACGATGATTATGAGTGTGAAGGGAGCCAAGTCACCATAAGAGTTTGCAGAGTAAGTCCTATCTGGGTTTGAGTCCGAGCTCTGCCAGGTAATTAACCGTTTGATTTAGGTCACTACTTAACCTATCTTGAGTCTTAGTTCCTCATCTGTAAAAGTATCTGTAAAATGGGGTAAATAGATTGGTGCAAAAGTAATTGCAGTGTAAAAGGTTAAAAAAAAAATTGCAAAAACCACAATTAATTTTGCACCAAACTAATACCTCCATCGTCATATGGTTAATGTGAGAATGAGATAAAGTATCAGAGAACTTAGTGCAATACTTGGAATGTACTAAGTGCTAAATAAATGTGCTAGTAATAACAACTCTGACTTTTGGCCTTTTTAATTTAGAAGTAATGAGAGTTTCAAGTCTCAAAAAAAGGCCACACTTTAAGTTATTAGTAACTGCTACCTTATAAATGTACTTTTGAATTAAAATTTTTTATTTTGAAAGTAATTCACATTTACAAAATTGCAAATATAGTACAAAGAACTCTTGTATGCCCTTTAACCAGATTTCCCAGCTTTCAACATCTTGCCATACTTGTTTTATTATTCTATTGATCCATCGTATTTTCTTCCTGAACTATTTGGCCTTTTATTCCTTAATACGTAAGTGTATTATGTCACCTAAGGAGGATATTCTCTTATATAGCAACAGTACAATTATTAAATTCAGGAAATATAAAATTGATACAATACTTTAATCTATAGGCCTCATTCCAATTTTGCCTTTTATCCCCATAATGTACTTTATAGCAACGCGTCCCCCACCCTCCCCCCAACACACACACACATACCCAAGAGGATCCAGTTCAGGATCACACATGTGTGTGAGTCTCCTTGAATCTGGAATGACTCCTCAGCCTCTTCTCGTCTGTCATGACTAACATTTTTGAAGAGCATAGGACAGTTATTTTATAGAATGTCATTCAATTTGCTTTTCTCCAAAGTTTCCTCATGATTTGAGTCAGGTTATGTGCACTGTGGGCTAAAATACTTCAGAAGCGATGCTGTGTTTGTTCTCAGGCTATCACATCTAGAGGCACGCAATGCCCATCTGCATCGTATCGATGTTAATTTGGATACTTTAATAAAGGTATTGCTGGGTAGCTCCCCTAAATACAGTTACTAGTTTGCCTTGTCATTAGTAAGTAATTTGAGACTATGAAAATGTACTGTTCTTCAAACTCCCTCCGCCTCCACAAGATTTAGCATCTACTGATGTGTCCTGAATAATCGACTTTTATTATGATGGCTGCAAATTGATGATTTTCTAACTCCATCATTCCTTCTCCACTTATTGACTGGCATGCTACTATAAACGGGAGCTTTCCTTTCTACCCGTTTTACTCATTTCTTTAGCTACTTTTTAACTATATTGACTATGGAGTCTTACTTTATTTACTGGGTACCACGGAGTTTTTAAAAGTACTTTTCAAATACAAGTGACAAGAAACTATATATCTAGATCAAGAGTAATTAATTAGGAAGAATTTATTCATTATGCAAGAGAAAGACTATTAGCTGAGGCCTCTTCTTGTTTTGAATGCTTGTGGGCAGGAGAGGTTTAAAAGCCCAAGGCTCTGCAGTTGAGGACATTAGCAAGTTGAGGACATTAGCACGAAGCTCTAGCAATAGACAGTGTGAGCTATCACTGTGAAGTGCAGCGTTGCTCATCATCAGACATGATATCATACCCCAAAAATTCCATCCAAACAACCCATCAATTTCTCCACAACTAGCAAACTTGAATGTTCTGGCAAACTTAAAAGGACATGATTTACAAATAGTAGGTAATATTTGGATCTTTCCACAAGAGCTGGGTTCCAGCTTTTTTATAAAATACAAATGTTTTCATTTTGGAGCTCACTGTGTCACTTTCTCAACAAACAGATCCTCGTATCAGAAATGAGGCCTGTGTTATATACAAATAGAATGGGTTTGCACGCCATTTATTTTGTGGTCACAGACCACACACCCAATTGCTATTTATAATATTTACATTGCTCATGATGCCACAAAGGGGAACTCAGAGCTGAGACCACAGCTCAGGCCACACAGAATATGACTGCAGGTCTTGCTCTGACGTGCAAACTAGACCTGACTCTCCATCCACAGAAGAAGGCATGTGAGTGGTGTTTGTTTTCTACGAAAGCTTATCTATGCCATCCAAGTATCACTAAGAGCATACTCCAAATTTAACACACTGTGGAGTCTGGTATTATTTCAGTGAAACAAGCCTTTTAAAAAGGCTTGGGGCTGGCCAGGTGGCTCAGGCGGTTATAGCTCCATGCTCCTAACTCTGAAGGCTGCCGGTTCGATTCCCACATGGGCCAGTGGGCTCTCAACCACAAGGTTGCCAGTTCAATTCCTCGAGTCCCGCAAGGGATGGTGGGCTGTGCCCCCTGCGACTAGCAATGGCAACTGGACCTGGAGCTGAGCTGTGCCCTCCACAACTAAGACTTGGACAACAAGAAAGGACAACAAATTGAAGCTGAGCTGTGCCCTCCACAACTAAGATTGAAAGAACAACAACTTGACAGGAAAAAAGTCCTGGGAGTACACACTGTTCCCCAATAAAGCCCTGTTCCCCTTCCCCAATAAAAATCTTTAAAAAAAAAAAAAAAGGCTTGCAAAGTTTTAAGGTCATTATAGCCTTGTGCTAAGGATCACTGTGGGTTTCAAACACTTACCAAGAAAAGTCTGGAAACCCCAATCGCAAGCCTCTCTGTCTTCAGATGCCAAACCAGGGGCTGTGGGGAGTTGAGCAGGAACACGACAGGCTTGTGGTGAATGTGGACTGAGGAGATGGGATTCAGGTGTAGAGTGACCTAGGAAGCAAATACAAATGGAATGGGTTTGCACGCCAAAACAGAGGAATCTTCGCACTGGCTTTCCATTAAAACCACTTAGCGTAGCATCTGGAATACGGTTCTACAGCTCCCCACTAAGAGAAGGAGGCTATAAGCTAGTTCAGATTCATAGATAAGATATATTAGGTTGAAAAAGATGACATTGCCAATATTTGACCATTTTTTACTACAAAGACGGTTATATCATAGGGTTTAATCCATATTCATCTCAACTAAAACATGATTCAGCTCCCAGTAATAGTGGAACACAAATAAACAGAACACGTTGTTTTCAGCCGGCAAAGGCGGAATAAAAGTTACCTTTCCTCAGGACTGCCTTATCCTTCAAGTCAAATGACTGAGCTGAAAACTGGAGTCCAGAACCCTCTGAGAGCAGGTCATCCTCTGATCACCAGAGAAATGACTTTCTTCTCTTCCAGGTAATCTCCAACCTCTATAAAGTAACGTGAGTTCTGCCAAGAAAAGTGTCGAAAGCTAAGGGAAAGGGGCTGCCAAAGTGAGCTGCCAGTGCTTTCATCATCCCTGCTATTAGCTTGAAGGGGTTTTCCAAAGAAATGAAGCACAGAGAACACATAGAATAAAAACTGATTGTATATAGCCCCAGTCAAAAAGAAGAAAGGAGGAGAAGGACAGGGAGGGAGGGAGGGAGAGAAAAAGGGAAGAAGGAAGGAAGGGAGGGAGGGAGGGAGGGAGGGAGGGAGGGAGGAAGGAAGGAAGGAAGGAAGGAAGGAAGGAAGGAAGGAAGGAAGGAAGGAAGGAAGGAAGGAAAGAAATGGAATAAAACCATAAGCCGGGATAGGAAAACTATGGCCATTTTGATAGCGGATCAAGGACTACTGTCGGTTACCAGTGTCGCCATTAACGCCATCAGAAAGCACCTGTGAGGAGAGCAGGAAACAGTGGGTTCACTAATGTCCTCCTGGAGCACACGAGTCAAGGTTGGTCAACATGAACACAGGAAAGCAAAACAGTAGATACAGAAATAACTGAGCAGATGGTTTCACATAAGCATGTCTCACACTGGCTTTCTCTACAGAGGGGAGAGGCAAGACCCAAGAATCACATATTTAAACAAACTGAACTCACTAAAGAGCATCAAAAAGTGATAAGGAAGGAGAAGGGCAAAAAAGGGCTTCAGCTGGAGAGACACAGACTAAATGATACACTGGGACTAACAGTACATCTTCAGCCATATCCTTATGAGGATTAAATGGTCTAGATCTATGCTCTGAGTCCATACAATCAACAGGAACAGAACACTCAAAGCTGGAGGCTGCGGCCTACTGTGATCCTCATGTATCTCTACCTTTTATTGTAGGGACTGCCTACGACGCCAGTGTCACGCGTTGCAGTATACTCACAGGTCACTGATAAGGCACTGAACTTTCCATACCCTTAGCACATGGTAGCCTCTCAGTAAATGCCAACTGGCTATTTAATTGTTCTAATTTTCTTTCCTTTTTATTTTTTAAATAGTCTGAGAAAGTTTTATTTTTATTTTAATTTATTTGGGGGTGAGGAAGGGGAACAGGACTTTATTGGGAAACAGTGTGAACTTCCAGGACTTTTTCCAAGTCAAGTTGTTGTCCTTTCAATCTTAGTTGTGGAGGGTGCAGCTCAGCCCAGGTCCCGTTGCCATTGTTAGTTGCAGGGGGAGCAGCCCACCATCCCTTGCGGGAGTCAAAATGGCAACCTTGTGGTTGAGAGGACGCTCTCCAACCAACTGAGACATCTGGCACATGGCCCATGTAGGAATCGAACTGGCAGCCTTTGGCATTAGGAGGACGGAGCTCCCACCTGAGCCACGGGGCCAGCCCCCTAATAGTTCTAATTTTCAACACCATGAAAGTATTTTATTCTATGAATAATTTACAATTTGTAAATTGTAAATTTACCTTTACAATTGTAAATTGTAAATTTACAATTATAATATATAATACCATCTCATTCATTAACTGTTGAGTGTGTGTCTTCATCTCCAAAATAGACTGTAAATACTCAGTAGGCAAAGGTATGTCTTGTTTAATACTATGCTTAACACAGAGTAGATAATTATTTAAATGATTCGCTTATCACAGTAAATTCATAAATGTATGTTACCTAAAAGGTAAAGAAGGCTGCATATAGGTTCAAAGGGATTTAGCTAGCCAGTTCACAGAAAAGTGAAGAAAAACATGAGCAATACTCAAACTACGATGAGTTATGTCTGCAAGACAGCTAGGATCACTTTTATATTTGGCATAAGGAAAAGTACTAAAAGCAGAGTACTAATGAGCAACATGTCAAGTACAGCTACAACAAAATAAAATGTTCCTTGGTTGTACAGACTTTACCTCACAGCATTTGGGAGATCCTATCTGCAGCTAGAAATACACAGATTGATCGCCACCATAAACAAGAGCGGCTGTAGAAACAGAGCAATGGCTAAGATTCAAATTGTAGCATTAACTTAAACAGAGAGACACACACACTACAGAAAGCACACACTATGGAGAGTGGAGAAAGGAGAGATGAAATCATTACTGTTCAAGAATACCTGAAAAAAGAAACACTCTGTCACTAGTAATATGTGTCAGTAAAGAGTTTCCAGATTTATTCATTCCAAAACTGTTTATTGAGCACCATAATGGCACAAAGAATAGCAATGCATATCCATAGAGGCTACATCGACTCTTTTTCTGATGATTTTCTTTGTAGCCCTCAGGCATATAATTCTTTTTGGAGTGTGTAGATAAAATAGTAATAAATATATATCTCAAACAAACAAGATTTTTTTAAAAACTTAGGAAATGAAAAGAAAAATATGTATGAGACAGATATTGGTGCCTAGGTCCAAAATTTTCCAGATGGTCAAAAGTGTCGAGGCCTGGCTCACACAATCAAGGAAAGATTTCTAGGAGCCACAGCTCTCTGAGCTTTCCTGGAAACGGCTCCCTCTTCAATATGTGGCAATGTCTAGCCAAGATGAATCCTCGACTCTGGCACACGGGGCGCAGGCAAAACCCCAAAACCATTTGGCAAAGAAGAATTCACACTATGATTAGGAAATTAAAAGAAACATACTCAGTACTTTTTTAAAAAAGATCATTTGGCAGGAACAGAAAGTCCCCCGTTCACCTAATCCCTCAGCAGCCTTCCTCTTCTATCCTTCCTCCACTTGAATAAATCTTGCTGAAGGGAAGACAGGGAACAACCAAAAACAACCAACAAAAGAAATGAAGGTGTAAGAGCTCCCAGAAATGTGGGGAGAACATACCTGGGTATCTCTTAAAGAATTCCTGCCTAAAGTACCTAATTTCTCTCAGGCTGGGGGGAAAAAAAGTAAGAAAGAAAGTCTTCTTTAGAATGAATTATAGCTCAGGATAGACTTTAGTGACAAAGATAAAAACATACTGCTAAAGTTTTTCATGGGTAGGTTACTGTCCAGTGATCACGGTGTAAACACTACCAGAGCGGAGGCAGGCTGCAGCAAAGAAATAGCCCATGGAAAACTCCAGTAAGTTTCCAGCTCAGAAATCCAAACAGTAAAGAGTTGATTACCAATCCAATGTCAAATTTACATAAAATTCAGGGTCATTATTTAGTTTATGGGCTTCATAATACCGAACTGGACTGAGGGACCATGTGACGGCGAAGGCTTATGGGACTAAGGAGGAAGTATCCCAAATGAGGGAGCAATGACTACTCTCTAAATTACTGGCTTCTTGATTAATCTTTGGGAGTCACAGAGCATTTGAGAACTTAATGCAAGATATGAACCCTCTACACACACACACACAGACACACACACACATCCATATGCATATTAAATTTTACAGGCAATGTCAGGGAAATACAAATACATCCATTGCCAGACCCATGAACTCCACATTAAATACACATTAACCCAGGTTAAGGATTTCATTGTAGACGAGTAGGAAAATTCTAGTGGCAGAAACAGAAACAACACAAAAAACTCCATCTAATTAAACCAGAATACATCTCTGGTCTTAAGATGTCATCTTCTCAGGGAAAGAACTTAATAGCTGACAACTCAGAACTAAAAGACTTCCACATGCAGTTTCTGGGGTTTCAGTGACCTCTTTTAACCATAAAGCCTAGTCCAGGAGTTCCTGCTCTAATCATGCTTGTCTCAAACAGCGCTGAATTTCAGTGTTCCTAATGCCGTGAGAAAATGCAAGTACATCTGATCTGTCACATTCCATATGTAGACACTGCCCCTTGTAGATTGCTGATCCCTCTCCTAAATGAAGGAAAACTAATTGGTCTAATCTCTTCTATGACATCTATTTATACTAGGTCTTCTGAGGTTATCTGTGTACTTCAACAAACTTAGACGTAATTAATATATTTTTCCTATTTCATAAAGAAATTCAAAGTAAGTCATTTTGAGTACTTTTCTGGGGAATCTGAACACAATTTTGACTCAAGTCAAGGCCAACTCTAAGGAGCATCAAATATCCAAGTGGAAAGACAACCAACCTTCCTGTCTCCCATTTAGGAAGCATGTCCTTCCTTCCTTGCCCATGTTGTCACCAGAAAACAGTAAGGACAACTTTCTTTGGACATTGTTAGGGTGAAGACCTCTCTGTTCTCCAAAGATTATCTTTAATAAGCAAAAACTATATATTGACTCGAACTCTGTAAATCATGTTATGAAAATGAATTATGTATTTTCTTACAGGAAAGAAAAAAAAACCCTCTACTCTTTATCGAAAAATGCCACAGGAAAATTGTTTTGAATTTCCCAGGATGTATAGTAGAGATGCAAGATATTTCTACCATAGGGATGTCAAAAAATTTCTTATTAGTTAGACCCCTCTACTCCTGGGAGTTGTTAAAACAAACAAAAGCAAATTGAGTGAAACAACTGATAAAAGAGTCTAACAGTTATCCAATTTTGCTAACGTGTCAGCAAGGTTCTATTTCAACATTTCTGATTCCTGTAACAGCCCCTATGGACTTATGAAACAATGAAGTCATCCCAAACACTACCAGAGAGACTCCTGTTTTCTAAAACCAGACCAAACAACGCTCCAAAATGGATGATCCAATCATTCATTTACACAAACATGGATAAGAAAAAAACTCTAGCACTGTGTCTATAACCAAGACCCATAAAATCACATCCTCGGCTGTATGTAGCCATCACCTATGCCCTCTTCAGAGGTACCGTGTTTCCCCGAAAATCAGACCTAGCCTGATCATCAGCTCTAATGCGTCTTTTGGAGCAAAAATTAATATAAGACCTGGTCTTATTTTACTATAAGACCGGGAATATAATATAATATAATATAATATAATATAATATAATATAATATAATATAGTATAATATAATATAATATAATATATATAATACTGGGTTTATAATATAATGTAATGTAATATAATATAATATAATATAATATAATATAATATAATATAATATAATATAATATAATATAAATATAATACCGGGCTATATATTAATTAATCTATATTAATGGATCCAAAAGACCCATTAGAGCTGATGGTCTGGCTAGGTCTGATTTTTGGGGAAACACGGTAGTATTGGTAGTAACTGAAAACATCGTGAATCTGGTCTTGTAGCACCCATAATTCACCAAGACAGACAGTGAGACACAATTCTATTTCAGGATACTAGGGTACCACAGCTGAACTCGAATTTCACTTACATTTGGGCAATAGACTTTTAGGAATTCAAATCTGACCCCAGATGCATGTGAAATGTGCAACCAATTGTTGGGAGTGTGGAACAGTCGTTAGCTGCTGCTGTAGTGTTTTAAAGTGTATTCTGGTGTGAGGAACCCCTACAGCTGACATTTTATTTGCCATTGCTTGTCTTTTGCCATTTGTGAATTTGAATCAAAAGATTCTCTCAAAATATTCTTGGAGGAGTGGATTTGGAACTTTTAAAAATTTCTTTATTATTTTAACATTTCTCTGAATTTCTAGAGGCACATTAATCAGTTGGTGCTGAATTCAAGGAATCTCGACCTGTCTTTGTCATCACTAGCGGGGTCTAGTGACCATTCTTCCTGGTCTCAGAAGTACTGAGGTCAAAGATTTCACACTGCCATGACAAATTATATTAAAAAGATTTCACACTGCTACAGCAAATGATACCAAGTTCCTACCTAATGGTTTTGTCTTAAAACCACTCAACATGATGAGGGGGACACAGCCAGTCAAATCCAAAACTAATTCCTACCCCTCCCAACAAGGACAGGATTCAGGATTCCCTGGGAGCCTCTGAATATAAGCTAATATGACCACACACCAGGGGAAAAAAAATTACTTTTTTTTTGATGCAGAAATAAGTCTGCCCTCTCTGCTCTATATTTTGAAGCCCTGGAAAAATACTCGGAACTAAATTTGGGTTGGGGGTTGAGGAATAAGAACTCATATAAACAAAGGAGTATTTCTGAAACGACAGGTCATGACCCTCTAAAGGGGTCCTGGGAGAGTTGCACGGGGATTCCAGGGACCCTGTGCCTTTCTTCCCGTAGTAGCCCATAGCCTGGTTCCTATGGGGAAGAGAGGCAAGGAAAGGGAGACACTGGATGTGGGAAGATCCTGAGATAGGAACCTGCTGCTAGAACCCTCAGGAGGCCACTGCTGACTGACGGCAGGTCTGAGAATACTGACAGGCCCTTTCCCATTGTCCTTTAGTGTTAAGTATCTGCCTTCTGAATATCATACTGTATGTCACTAACACACCATGGCTTTGCAGGACCCTGGCATCCAGCACCCTCCCCCCAGCTCCTGGACAGACATGTGTGTCCCGCTCAAGATGCAATCTCCAGTGAAATCTTTCCCCATCCACAGGCAGAGGTTCCTGCAGACCACACTCATGTTTCTCCTTCCACATGGCACTACAATGATCTGTTTAGATGTCTGCCATTTACTCCCCTCCCTTTACACTGTGAAATCCTCAGGGCATTCTTCCAGGGCAGAAACTGAGTCACACTCATGTCTGCATCCTTGGGCCTAACACACAGATAGACATCTAGTGTTCAGTCCACGTTTTCTAGAGGAATCAATAAAAAATTATCCATGAAATGTGATTCAAGTAATTATTGCAGAGTCATATTGCCATGCTTTTCCGGCATCTAACAAAGAAATGGTGGTGGGGGTACATCTAGTAAAGAGAACATTAACGTCACTATCAAGTTTGATTTGAACTTTAAAACAGTCGAGAAAAGCATATTCCAACTCATGCTACCAAAACAAATGATAGGGGCTGCCTAGGATGTATGTTGGAGAGGATTCTGAGGCCACACTCAGGCTTTGTGTGAATAAGTGCCCTGATTATCATCCTTGGCTTTGTGAACAGGACAAGGTAGATAGAGCAGTACTTAAGCCACGTATTTGGACCACACTGGGCAAAAAAAGAAACCATTTTTTTTCCTGTTATCTTTAACAGTTATGCAAGTACAAATATGTAAAATGTGGGATAAAAAACACCTTTGGAGCATGTGTTCCTTCTAAGGCATAGATAATAAAGATAAAAAAATTGGACCAAATGTTCTACTGTCTTTTAGAGGCACAGAATTTTAAATGCTTTTCATTCAGGCAGTGAAGTGTGTTAGATCGGTTAGAAATTAAAATTTTAGACAAATTGAAGGAACTCAATATCTTCACATTGATTAATGTGCAGAAAGGTGTTTTTTTTATATTCCTTGTCACATTTAATAAACAAGTTCACTCCAAACACTCCATTATTGTTTCCTCTCAATTTCTACTTTTTGTAATGAGCTTAAAATTTTTTTTGCTACTTAGTAAAATGGTATTTTGACATGTACATGTCTATTAATAATAAGATGCGAAAACGGTCTGCTTGACGGTCCTGTGGTGAACAACAGAAATGCATGATAAAGAGAATTACTGGGGTGACCAGTGGAAGCTGATAAAAGCAGGCACAGCAAGAACCCGATTCCCACATGATCTAAGTACTGGATTAATCATTTCCATATGCCAACTGCAGTCACAGAGACTGCTCTTAAGCAACACCTTAAAGTTAGTAAATCTATCATGGTAAAAAAACAAAAACAAAAAAAAACACAGAAAATGCACTGGTGTTCAGGTGATAATTTAAGATGCTCCAAGCATTAAAAAATGGCATTTGAATTCCCCTGAGCTAGTATATTAACCTGAAGCTGATAAGAAATTTTAAATGGGCATACAGTGTCACTTGTCTAGCACAAAAGAGCAATCTGGAGAGGAGTAATTACTAACATACAGAAGTTCAATAATATTACACTTGAGTTACTGTTGTTAGTAAGACTAGTGGTAGCAGTCACTATTGTAGTGACAGCCAGCATTATTTCCTTCCAAGGAAAGACAATAGGCAGGTCCACGGTCCTTCTATTAGGTTAAGACTTGATGCTCTCAGGAGAAAAAGGTGCTTTACATAATCATCTAATTATTCCCATTTTAAAGATGAAGAAATCGGTGCTCAGAGGTAAATAATTTTTCCAAAGTCATACTGCTAGAAAGTGGCAGTGCTAGGAGTAGAATGAATGTCTCTGTCCTCTCTCTTTTTTTGCTCCCTACCTTCCCACCCCACTCTTAATCTTGGGTGTTGTCCTAGGGGCAAAAGTGACACCCGTATGCCCATTTACAATTTATCAGTTTCCCATGAGGAGCCACTCTACAGGAGTAAGAGGCAGGAACTATTTTGCATCTGGAAAAGGAAAGATAAGGAAGAAAGCGGGGGGCATTGAGTTGTGAGCAAGATGACAGGAAGCTAGCACCAACTGAGAGGTCAGTTAAACTCCACAGGGATGGGTCAACAAGTATTTTTATCAACAGTGATGTCTATAGTGCCAGCTAAAATTGTTTGCATTGCTTTGATGGAAATCGTCCTCTATCTCCTCTAGGAAAGCTTTTAGAATGCTCACTATTCCCATGATCAAATGCTTTATGGAACTCAAAATGGTGCTGGTGGTGTTTCAAATCCAAGTGAATCAAGTGTATCTCAGACACATCACACACAGAATTATAAACCCAGGAAATGGAGATGGCCACGAGAACTCTAAGGCTCTGGCAATCTGCCAAATATACCTTCCTCTGGATTTCAAGAGGCCATGGAATTAGCAGAGGTGCAAGCCAATCATACCTTGAGCTCCAGGAGCTCCCTGTTAATATGTGGACTAGACCGAATTACTACGGAAACTCAGTTCTGGTCAGGGCAGGAAAATCTTGGAAATTGTGTGAAATCTAGTTTCCTTTGGAAGCTCTAACAAAAAAACAACTCCTGAGGTGGCCAATTAGCTCAGTCGGTTAGAGCACGGTGCTCTTAACAACAAGGTTGCTGGTTTGATCCCCACATGGGCCACTGTAAGCTGCGCCCTCCACAACGAGATTGAAACAACTACTTGACTTGGAGCTGATGGGTAATGGAAAACCCACCTAAATAAATAAAAATCTTGGAAATTGTGTTTAAAAAACAAAACCAAAAAAAAAAACAACTCCTGAAGTTTACAATACTGGCCTGTATGGGTATTCTGGTCTCATCCAGCCAGATTATGATTTTAAGTAGAAATGTTTTTAGAGGAACTTTAGTTTCATTGTTACACAGCCTATATTGAGAGGAAGACAAAATAACTCAGAAGTCAAAGGTGGAGATGATGTTCTGTGTTTTGGGAGCATTTATCCTGAAAAAGCATTATTTCCACTATTTTTTAGAAGCATGGAAACAGTATGGAGGTTCCTCAAAAAATTAAGAATAGAATTACCATCTACCTCAAAAAACATGAAAACATTTATCCATAAAGATATATACTCATATGTACCCTGATGTTCACTGCAGCATTAATTACGGTGGCCAAGACAATGGAAACAACCAAAGTGTCCTTCAATAGATGATTAGATGAAGAAGTTGTGGTATACATACACAATAGAATTTTAAATGTTTTTAATTCAAGTAGTGAACTGTGTCAGGACAGCCTAATGCACAATAGAGCAAAAGCAGTTTGTAGTATTTACATTCAGTACTTTTACTTGTTTTCGTCCTCAGCTTCAGTTTTCCTTGAGCCCTGCAATGAGTTTTCAGAGTAAGACCTATGATCACAGAAAGCAGAGGGAAAGTTGCCAAAACAGCATACAGAACTTGGCATGCTGTGGTTGATAAGTGTCAAAGATGGGATGATATCTTCCTAAAGCCAATACTGAAGGGCTTAAATTTCCTATTTATTTTCTCGAGGCAGCATTAAAAGTAGTTCAATACATTTGTTCTAACCAGAAAGGAACAAAGCTATAATAAGGAATAGAACATCTGGTAACAAATTTATTATAGTTACTCTATATCCTTGAAAACCCTTTAAGTACTTATTAATAACCTGGAGGAAAAAGGAAAACAGAAAGTAAAAGAAAGAAGCAAAAAATCTAAATTGCAGGAAGTATGAACAATGTTCCTTATTTAGATCAAGAATGATCCTGTTGTCATTTATTTACAGGTAAATCAGAACTGAGTGTCATGGCGGGGACTAGGAATGAATGTTACCTCAGAACGAAACAAGTGCAAATTCTAACACAAACCATTTGATTTTCAAGTTATGTAACTAGTGTTATACTATACCAGTCACTCATTTCCCAATAATGAAGATACTGTAATCCTGTCAAAACAATACACATAGTCAGCAAATTTAAACCCTAATAAATCGATTCATATTATTGGGAATTAGTAAATATATAGAGCAATAGAAAGAGATAAGGATGATATCAATTCATTTCCAAGTGAATAATTAAAATTGTTTCCTCTACTTGATACTAGGAAATACGAGGTTCTGCCTTAACATTTGGAAATACTAATTGTGTATTAACTTTTTATACAGTCTCATTTTTTTATGCTTAAAATGAGAAAACAAGAAGCTTTTAATCTCTGAATTTTATTCAGCATGTTAAACATGGAAGGCACACATACAGTTGGAGCACCTGTATTTAAGAAGAGTTTTACAAAGGCTTAGTTTCCCATGCAAATGGAGTAGGTACAAGTTACTCTTTCATAATACAACTGTGAAGAAATTTTCTAACTCTGAAAGTACAAGTTACTCTTTCATAATACAACTCTGAAGAAATTTTCTAATTCTGAAATTAGAATCTCAAAGATATCTAGAAGCTATCACGATCAAACAGCTTAAGCTGTTTCATAATTCAATCAAGTCCCAAATGCCTATTAGGTCAACAGCTGCTAGTCTTCTTCTCATTTTCAGCAAAACTACTATAGTCTACCATCCCATCAATGACTCATTCTTTGAAAATACCACTAATAAGCAGTCATTAGAGCCAAAATGGGAAAAATAGAGGGGAGGGAGGGGGGTCACATTACAAAATATTCAGGCTTAGATTATACATTTAAATCTTCCAAAGTTACCAGTATCATGTAGAAGTAATTAAGATTCTGTCATTCATGATGTACGAGCAGAAAAGAGAAATTTGACTGATGACAAATCTCTCTATAAAACGTGATCTGAAGTAAGCAAATGTGGCATAGCCACACACAGAATATTATTCAGTCATAAAAGGACTGAAGTACTGATACATACCACAACATGGATGAACCTTAAAAACATTATGTGAAGTGAAAAAAAAGCCAGACACATGTTGTATGATTACATTTATACGAAAAGGCCAGAGCAGGCAAGCCCAGAGGCAGAACACAGAGTATAGTATATAGTTTCCAGGTCCGAGGACTAGGAGAGAATGGGAGTGACTGCTAATTGGTACGGAGTTTCTCTTTGGGGTGATGAAAAAGTTCTGGAATGAGATAGTGGTGATGGTTGCATTACACTGTGAATGTACAAATGTCACTGAACTGTACAATTTAAAATGGCTAAAATGGTAAATTTTATGTTATGTGTTTTTACCACATACCAAAAAAATGTGATTTGAATTTTCATATGGGATGGACCAGACCAAGTCTTGAGTTTCAAATCTCATCTGTAAAGACCTTCCTGTGATACTACAAGGAACTCAATTTCTCTTAGAAGGCTGAGAGGTCCCATCAATCATCAGAATGTCAGCTCTAAGGCAACCAAAGCTAAGCCACACACTAAGCTAGCTTCTGAGAGTAACCTGTGTCTCCTATGCATTTTTTTTCATCTATTCAAACATTAGTTAAGTACCTGTGACATACCAGGTACCATGTCGATTACTGGCAAGAAAAAGATGAGGAAGATGTAGCCTATCTTTCCCCAATTTGCTCACAGTCCAGATGGCAGACAGACACATGAAGAGGCAATTATAACACAAGACCAGTACTGAGCTATGTCCAGGGTATGTGGGAAGAGAAGATGTCAAGGGTCTGGACAGGCAACAGCCACTTGTTGGGCTGGGCTGGTTCTTCAGGCAGAGCAAATTAGACCCAAACTTCCCTGTAAGAAACAGGCAAAATCTGTCAACCGGAAGAGGGGGTGGGGAAGACTTCCAGAATCACTTTACCCACTTACTATTTCATTTCTTCTCTAAAGAAGTTTGCTAAATTTGTTTTTAGAAATCCATATATTTAGTAAGCAATGCAATAAATTCTTTGAGAGTGTTCCTCAACAGTAATTATTTCAGAACAATATACCAGGATACAGCAAATCCATTAGGGAAGTGATGACAGTTCTTTACTATTTCATAAAGAGTTCAGAATACTGTTACGGTAGGTTCAAGTCACAGCTGCCCATGTTTGGTCTATGTGAGTCCGTGGCTGCTTGTTGCCTTTCGTTTATAAGCCTAGATTCTAAAATTAGAACTAGCTTTGAACAAGACATTACTCTCCATAAATTATTAAATCTCCCCTAGCCTTAAAAGAGATAAGAGCAATCACACAGGATTGTTGAAAAGGTTAATTTATATTTATTATAAACATAATTCTTTATAAACTCTGAAGTGTAAGGAAAACTGTATTATTCTCTCAAAGAAAGATGAAAAGTTAAAATTTTCAGACCAGTACAGATGGAAAATATTCTAAAATATCCTCATTTTTAGAATAGAGAGAAAAACCTAATAAAGTCAAAGTAATCATCAGATTTCACATGACTTAAGTAAACAGACTTTTTAACCAGAATTAACAAGTGGCAAAATTATATGATTTTTGTTTCTTCTTCTATAAATTTTCCACTCACAATGGAAGGTTCCCAGTCCGTACTGAGAAATGAAGTATGGATGGTGTACAAAATGTACAGTTTCGCCAATAGTAACGTGGGATATCATCCCTCCTAAAACAATGAATGACAAGATGTTTCATGGGGAGGGGGGACCTTATATTAACCTCAAGCTATCCTAAGAATATCTTAGCACCTAAGAGACTGCTTTTTTATTATTTTATGGCTTAAAATGGGACGCATAAAATAGGATATGATTAACCAGGACAGCATAATGACTGAAGGCATGGACACTTTCACCAAACTCCCTGAATTCAACTCCCACTCCATTAATTCCCTAGCTTTGTAACTTTGGACAAATTGCTTGACCTCTCTGTGCCACCATTGTATCATCTAAAAAGCAGGATGAGTTATTATGAGGAATAATTAAGTTAATACTTGTAAAGCACTCATAACATGCTTGCCCCATAGTTTAAAATTATGTATTAGTTATATATAAGCCCACAACAGATTTCAGGAACTTTGCACCTGAGGTATCATGAGAACTTTCTCCTATAAAGATGGATCTCCCAAGCCTTCTCAAACCCTCTTCCTTCTTGTGAAGCACTCTCCATTTGCTAGTCTGGAACCCACTCCTACCAGAGCTGTTTATAAAAAGGACATACTACTTTCCTGTGGTTTGGAAATTCTCAAGGACAAACTATATGCAAACTCAGCAAGTTAGACCGCTCAGTTCTGTTTAGAAAGAGATAGAGGCATGTACGAAATCTAACAATTAAGTTCGTGAACTCATCCTAGAAAACATGCTATGTACCTCATTGCTGAATATCACTATGGTCTCCTTCGAAGTACTCCCCTTGGGAAACTATGCACCAACGCCAGTGCCTAGTCTACCCTTCAAAGCAATTTTGTAACTCTTTTCTGGAATGGCCATCAGAGCTGTTGTCGTATTACCCTTGATGTCCTGAATGTCATGAAAATGTCTTCCTTTCAATATTTCCTTTATCTCTTTGGGTAAAGAAAGAAGTCACCTGATCAGATGAACAGGGAGGGTGTTCCAATACAGTTATTTGTTTACTGTGCTGTGTGAGCTGGTGCACTGTCATGACACAAGAGCCATGAATTGTTGTGAAAAGTTCAGGTCATTTTCGTCTAACTTTTTCACGCAGCCTTTTCAACACCTCCAAATAGTAAACTTGGTTATTAACTGTTTGTTCAGTTGGTACAAATTCATAATGAATAATCCCTCTGATATCAAAAAAGGTTAGAAAAATCGTTGCCAATGAGTTCACAAACTTAATTATCAGACCTCATATTAACACACTTAATTTAATTGCAATTGCGTATTCTCACATGGGATCAATTCTGCTCATCATAGAAAAAAATACCAGGCTTTTTAAGGAGTCATCAATGCACCCAGAGGAAGAAAGCTCTTCCCAGCAGACGCTCCTGACTCTTCTCTTATAGCATGTAGCACCTGCTTCCTTGTATTAGTTAACTTTGCACATATAAACTATCTGAGAGGCGAGGTTGGGACCTGTCATTTTATCACCTTAAAGCCTAGTCTAATGACTGGCATTGAATAGGTACTACATAAATATTTAATTATGAGAGAATGAATGAATGATCGAATCAATAAACACATTTTAAAGCATAATTGTCTTCCAAGATCTACACTTTCTTACAAGTTGGCCACTGTCACCCAATCCTTTGGGTCACTCTGCCTTCCTTTCTAAATTACAGGCGGTTTGACCTAGTGTTTAAGAGCAATGATTCAGAGCCAGTTGGAGTCTCAACTCTCCATTTACCAGCGTCAGGGACATGAGCCTGTTAAGACTCTTTGGGCATTAGTTTCGTCAACTGTAATGTGAGGATAATGCTTGTGCCTATTCCATCATATGTCAAAGGATTTAACATGTCATGTGTGTAACGCACTCAGAACAGTGACTGACACATAGTAAGTGCTCTTTAAGTGTTAGCTATCATTACTTCTACCCTCCAAAGCTATGGCTATTTTTTTGCATTCTCTTGGTTCCTATGGAAAGAAGGTCTTGTCTATACTGCCCTCCTCTGAAGTTTAACGTCAAAGTCCTCCGAACACCAAACGGCTGCCATCCTTGACTTAGCCCACACCCTCTTCCTCAACCAACTTCTCCTCACTGGGCACACACAAGCCCTGGTAAAGCTTCTTCTTTACCATCAGTCTCTTTCTTCCCCACCTGGTAACTCCATAAATGTCACCAGACATTCTCCCAAAGCTCTTGTTCACATCACTATCATGACCAACAACATCTCCATGGCTCAATAAACTCTGGCTTCAGCCAGACTTGGAGATACTTCAAAGTCCCCATATGATTTGGGAGAAGGATAAGGGAGCTGTTTGTTTTGAAATACAGCATGTCCTGAATAAGATGCCCTGTTTCCATGTATTTGTTTACCCTGACACAAACTATTGACTCTCATGCTTGCTACAAGCTGGGTGAAGACCTCCACCAGATAGAATACCAAAAAGGTTGAGACAGCTGCAAAGGTTTCTGTTTCCCTGGAGATGGAGTTTCATGGGAGGCTAAGAATCACCACAGCAACCAGACTACAAAAACAGTCCATGAGCTTCGCCCCATAACTCTGGTAAAGCAATTTGTACTCCGTGAAAAGGCTGGGGCACAGAAGTTGAAAAATGATCAAAGTAAACACTGTTCTTCAAGCACCATTTTGTTGTGCTGATTTCAAGGCATCAAGTCACAGCATCAAAGTTCTGCTATGAAAGACGCACATCAAGTGCCAAGGATTTGCTGGGCTGAACTAACTGCTGTGGTGTGAAGGTCTAGAGATAAATTCATAGCACATTTTCCAAAACAGCCATTTCAAATTTGGTCTAAGAGCAGACCAGGGTAAAAATGTATGCCATTATATCAAGTTACCCTGCCCATGCTAGAACAGCTGTTGATCCCAACCCTGTATTTAAAAAAAAGAGAGAGAGAAGGTGATTTGTTTAATATAAAGCCTTAAACAGACTTTATCCCATACTGACCTTACATGGACTAATTCCTACATATTTAAAAAAAAATTATCTAAACCTTATTTAAGACTAAATGGGAAAAGAACCTGTTCTAGGGTATCTGATCTACTACCCTCAATCTACGCTATAGCTTAAATAGCAAATAAGAAAGCATAGTATATTGTTTCTATACCATACAGAAACAGCAACTATAAAGTTTATAAACAAAAATTTCTTCACGGATTTATAAAAGCCTTTAATTTTAATTAACACGATTAAAGTTAATTATTTACTATGCTAACTATAGCTTGAATATACAGAACATTTATGTTTTATTTGAAGGACTTCAAAGCAGTACACCTAAGTAGCCTTATGACATCCTCAAAAGAAGTTAGGTTAAAAAAACCGCAATTCCCATTAGCAAAAATTTATAGAAAAAAATTCTCAGAATTATATTGGCAGTACATGATGCATTCATAGGAAACACTTACTGGAAAGGAGAGCTCTATAACTCAAATTATCCTGAACAGAACATTTAGAAACTCAATTAGAACAATGCGATGTGTACACACACATCACATTCCCCTTCTTTTGATGTATCCCATGTATAGTGCTTTTTCCGGAATCTGTTCTGGAGAGGGAGTACACTTGCACAATTTCTGGGGTTTCAGCAAGATGCTCCATGAATCAGCAGGGAGTCTGCTACCCACAGAACTTACTGTTCCACAAGCCCCAGTGGCCCAGCAGTTTGCAATGTCTAACACGTAAATGCATCAAAGACAGGAAGGAATGGCTCCACGTAAAGACTTGCTCAGTCTTTTCTAGCTTCTCCCTGTTTTATCTCCAGGTTAACAAGCATGAAGTTACTAAGCTCACAGGGAGACGTTCTTTCTTTATATGTTTTCTGCAGTCATTTATTCATTCTGCAGGTAACAAGTGGCTACTATGTGTAAGAAGGAGGCACTTTGGTAAGTCAACCTTTCTCAAAGTGTGGGGATACATAAACCATATTTTAAAATTGCTTATGTATTTATCTTTATGGCTATTAAAAATATGATTCATGTTTAGCATGTGTAGTGTGAAATGAGGTGTTTTTCGATTTAAAGAAAAATATTAGATAAATAATAATACAGGTAGTATATTGTATGAATATTGTAAAAACCACAAAGACATATATAAACTTATCTTTGGGAAACACCACTATGTATGAAAGGGCTTCAAATACGAATCAGATATAAAACTTGCTCTCAAGAAATTCAGTTTCATGGGGGCAAAAAGATACATAGATGTAAATGTGTCTGTAGAGAGCCGAAAGGGGCCACTTCTGCTGGACCCCAAAGGTTTACAGGACATGAACAGGCAGAACTAAGGGGACAGGGCAGGGAAGAGGGCAGGGAGAACCTCAAGAGAAATGTCAAAGTGGAGGGCAGGGGGAGCAGCATGGGTAGATTTGGGGAACATTTAATTCAAACAGAGCTGAGGAAATATACAAAAGAAAAATAGAGAAATAAAGTTGGAAAGGTAGATTGGGGCCAGATCTCAATGGTCCTTGAAAGCCAAGCTTAACTAATCAGTAAGGGCAACTGAAAGAATAGCATGTAATCTAATTCACTGAGATGTGGCCATGGCTTATCTCCAGATAAATAATGGGTACATCAACTTCTGGCATATCAAGTGTCACTTAGTTAATCACATTAACACATTAATTTATTAAACACACTTCAATCGTCTCACTTATTTGCCCAAATGAATATACAATATATCATAATAGGGTTTTTTAAAAAGCCCATTTTGTATAGGATCCCATTCCAAGAGTCATTCATTGTTACTGAATTACCAAGGAGTATCTTGCAAGGTAAGAAAATTAAACCTTTGTCCTCAACCCCAAGTCTCCTAGACGTGAAGACTTTGTTCCCTAGCTTTGTCCCCAGCTCACAGGCCCTCACACTAGAATCAGGGAGTTACCAGCCTTGAGCATTTTTACAAGGAACAACTCATGGGGCCTGGTAATAATTCTGGTCCTGGTTATATTATTCTATGCAAAAATTCTTAAGTCCTACCCTTAGTTCTCTATTGTGCAAGAAATAGAGTCTCTTATCTCTCTACTTTACCATCCCTAAAGTTACCATTCTCCATCCTACCGATGTCTTCTTGATATGCCCTAAATCATGGCATGAACTAACAATGTTTCTCGTATTTCCTGTACACACGTGAAACAATTTTGGGTCATAATTTCTCTTACAGTATTCTTTTCAAAAAAGAAAGCAAGTGAACTGTTATAAGCAATTTTAGAATAAAAATAGTCTTGTGTGATTTACAGAAAATGATTTGTTTGCCTTCAGGGAGAAGTTAATTATCCATGCCTGAGAAACAGAGCAAAGTAACTTTCACTATATACCACAAACACTGGTGCTTTCCAATCTCGTCTTCCTCCTCGTGTCAGATTCTGAACATATCATTCATTAAAAGAAAAAGAAAAAATGTTCTGCTGAAGCATCTTACTTTGGAATTCGGTGTCCCCCTAAATGAAAAGGATAGACCAAAGCCTACAGTTCTCTGAACAACTGGTAGAGTCAGTAACAGGCCTCAAGACAGATACCTAGGAATAGATGTAGCTGACAAGAAAGAATAAATGGGCTAGTGTAATTGAATCATCAATTCACAAATGCCAAGTCACCCTAAGTGATTTGTGTATTCAATTAAAGGGAAAGATTGACAAAAGTTTAGCTTAACCTGCCAAAGTGAATACAAGAGAACAAAATAGAACTGAAAATATCCCAAAATGAATTTATCAAGCTTGTCAGACCACTATGTTTTAGAAAATTTCTTTCCTTTCGTTTTTCTTTTTTTCTTCCTTTAATTCTGGGTCAGTGTGTGCCCTGTAGTCTTTTATGCTTGGCAGAAGCAAAACAAATCACAAAATACTCAAAGCTAATCCTAAGGGTAAATTAAGATTCACAGTATCTTTTAAAATAGGTAGTGTTGACAAGATAATAGTCGTAAGACAAGTTAATTTATTTGGTTTTGCTGATTTCTTTTAGATATACTTTTCAATGAGAGAGCTACATGATTTATACTGAATTTCAGGAAGACTGGCAGATTTTTCTATTATGTATTGAAATACTTCAATAGATAGGGCTTCCAATAAATCAAAATATGATTTAAAAACAAGAGTCAACACAAACAACATTATTACACTGTCAGGTTATAAAAACACCATTTTGATGGGATAATCCTCCTTAGAGGAAGAACAATGGCTGCTCTTGATTAACCATAAATCATTGGGCTGAGAATAAGTCTCAGTCATTACATCTGACTCATTTGGGCTTCCTTTCAGGCCAATAGGCACTGAGCTAAATTGTATATTAGGCACCCTGGTCAGCTCTATATGCAAGGTGTGAAGTTATGACGTTCTCTCATTTTTCCTCCATTGTTTACTTCTTCCTGCCATTTCCCCACACCCCCCAAATACTTCACTGGCTGTTCTAAAAGCAAAGGAATAGGAAAGGGATGAAATTAGAACCAGTTTACTTGGTTATTACAATCAGTACTAATAAAAGGCTGAAAGAAGCAAGCGTTATCCCAAAATGAAATATTTTGTATAATAAAAATCATTGATTCAGTGATGGAGGAGATTTTAGAGATATTCTCCTCCAGGTATTTGTTGTAAATAAAGAAATTGAAGTCCAAGGAGGTAATGGCATACCCAAGTTCCACACCTGGCTATGGCCTCACTGGGACTAGAACCGAAATATCTATTCCAGTAATCCAGCTTCTACTTATCCTGCTAGTGGGACTATCCAGGTCTCTCCTCGAACCAATTCTCTGTTATTGGGAAAGGACTCCCCGAGTCTTCAGAATTCAGGTCCAGCCTTTTTAAACACTGGACAAGAATGCAGAAACATAAGAAATGGCAAGAAACAACTTCCCCTGCAAAGCACCCCATGGTCTGACCCTGTACTAACTAATCCTATCTCCCACCACTTTCTTCCTTGCTCTATTCCAGCCACACCTGCAGAGTTGCTTCTGAGTTTGGGGCCCTGACATCAGCAGATCATGTTGAAGGAGCTGGCCTTGCCTTGGATCTATGCATGGTACACTGTTTCATCATTAATTTCATTATTAAGGTCTGTCTTCATGTGCACCTCCTCAAAGAGGTCTTTCCTAACCACCACCTCTTCCTGTCACGGTGAGTTCAAAACAATGTAAGCACCACAAGAGCTAAAATTCTGCCTTATCTCTAGTTCTAAAACAGTTCCTGCACACAGTAAACACATTTTTTAAGTAAATGAATTAATGAATGTATGAAAGACAAAGGAAAGAGGAACCAACATATGGGGTGACTCCACAACACGATGCTGGGAAATTCTTCCATTATGCTTTTATAAAATTGAAAAGAAAAAGAAGGCAGCTATAGATATAGAAAGTTACCAGTGCTTCTATCTAAAGCATATCTCCTAAGTAGTTCTGATAAAAGGTCACTACTAACAAAACAAAAATAACCTAATTTTCAACTTACTCAGGATATGCAAGCATTGAAGATCAAGTCATAATACACCTCATAGTTCACCTGATTCTGCCAGCAAGAGGCCTGCAGTGCTGAAGTTTTGGGCATGTGAATGATACATTGTTAATATTATTGTTTCCAAGATTCTTTTCCAAATTCTACTCCATGGTCTTTTTATCCCTAAAGGGCAAAACACTAACCTGTTTCCAAGCTATTTGGTAATGTTTTGGCACAGATAATCCAATAAAGAGAGTGGCTTGTATAGAACAGAGCTATCGTTAGTAACAGGTTGATCCAAACTGCTCCTTTTTCTAAGCTCTTAACCTATAGGTGACAACCGAGCTATTCACATGTAATTCTTACCAGATGGCTATTTTACTGCAACTCAAAGACTTACCTTCAATATGATTAAAGTCAACAAACAACACCAGGAGCAATATTTAAGCCCACATTTAAAGAGAGCAAAGAAGCTGAGATCATCTAAATGAGAGCAGGGGGAGAACTTGCTATCCACTCTATCATTGCCACCTTTGGCAAATTCTCAAAGTTAGGGGGTGTGAGGGCTACCAGTGCCAGGCACCGTGCCTGACAAATAACAAGTGCTTAGTAAATACTGATTTAATGATTGAATAAAGTTTAAACCTTGAGAAAGCCCACCTTGCCCACAGCCACTCACTGCACATCAAACCCACCTATAGGAGGGGTCTGCGTGCAGATTCAAGCTTGGGCTCTACCAATTACCACCTAGCTCATGGCCTTTGGTAGAATATTTAACCTCTCTCAGCCTCAATTCCCATGCCCATAAACTAAAGCTTACAACAACTCCCTTCTTAGGGTTGTTGAAAAAACTGACCAAAATGGCAGTCTGTGAAATCCTCTAAGAAAACAGCTTATCTGTGTTTGTCTTTGGTTCCAACCAATGTGGTGCCTTTACCTCTTGAGTACGGGTTCCTGGATTTTTAAGCAGGATCACAAACTGATGACATCTGCCCACATGACCTTCAGCCTTCCTAGTAAGGAACAGCTTTTCTGCCATTTCCCAGCCTTTCCCTCAACGTTTGGGATTTGGGTCTCATTACAGACCATGCACAAAAACAAATGCAACCATCTTCCTGTTTAGAAAAGGATACTCTGAGCAGCCTCAAGTCTTGCTCTCCAAATTTCATCACAATTTTGGGGACTTTGAAATCCAACAAAGAATGGTCCCGAGAATACGACATTCATTCCACATCAGACCCCAACACCACATCTGCTCTGAGGACACCCCATATTTTGGGACAGAAACTCTATCTCCTGCCTTTCCATCCTGGAGTATACCTTTCAAAGAAATAGGAAAACAGAAAGTGCTAAAGCCACGAACTCCTTCCAAAGCAGCTGAAATCACCGGATTATGAAGTAAAGCTAGATTATTTCTCCTAATCTGTGGCTGGAAAGTTTGGGGACAAATATTTATCTTTAGAAATCTAAATTGCCTTTTCCAGTGTTCAAGATGATACCAATTCACCCAACTACAAAGACTTGTAGTAGTACAGATAAGCACCCATTCCTCACCATTAACACCAACAGACCCAGGCTCTCACAGCTGCCCAGGTACTCGCTGTCCTCAACATAGTTCATGCTCCTTAACTTGGCTCTATTATTTACCAACCTCCTCCCTTGTCTTTGAAAATGCTCACTTCAGCCCTCAGCCAAACCACATCCCATTTCAAACCTCTCCCAATTCTCACCTCCAAAAAGCACTGCCAGGCTAGCACACCTGGCTCCAATTACCCCAGCGAGGAGCCTCCCCCAACCCCAGCCCCGCGTCCTTCCAACATGCCTGCTTCCTTAGCACTTCTGTGTTTATCTCAGCCCAGCTGTAGTTGATTAAGTCTATTTGGTTAAGTTTCTATCATGTGTGTTTAGGGCAATAATATGTTTCTATGTCTCTGGCCTTTCTGTTTACAGGTGTCGTTCTTTGCCCTGGTCCACATATGGGATGGTGAGCTCCACGGCTGCTGCCTGCGTCACTCCCAAAATGCTTTGCATGCAGCACAATCAGCGAAGGCTGCCCGCCCATGACTGTCCAGCTGCCTGTTTCTAATTACAAGGGGAGGGGCCTTTGCTCTGCAAACTGAAATGATTAGCTCCTCTAATCGTCTGTATTTCAATAAATAAAAGCGAGGGGGAGAAAGATTCATTATGTGTACTCTGTCCTGTTGCAACAGTGGGGCTCTTTGGAAATCATAAAATTTCTCTGTGCAAGGCAATAAGATCTGTAAAGGGATGAATCTAAAAAGCATTTTCCTAAGTATTATATTTGGAGACCAGCTTTGCCCCCCAGATCTGTAAATCCTACTTAATGCAAGTTTTTAAAAAAACACAGTAAGAAGGCATCAGATATCCTTAGTTTACATTTCAGCTCTTAGGTGGTTCCTCCCCCACTGTATGCGGAGGGTTGCTTTAAGGACGCTTTCTAATTTAACGATTTCCAGAAACACTTTCAATTCTACTTTTAATTGGTATTTTTTACCTAATGCAAATTATGCTGTTTTTTCATATTGGAGATCTGTACTAACTATATTAAAAAAATTTCTCCTTTAATTCTGTAGACTTAAAAAAAGCAATAGCACTGAGAGAAGTATTAGATCTCAATCTTCCCAACCTCTTAATATTGACTAATGAAGAAACTGAGACTCGCATGGCTCTACAGATATGCTCAAATTGAAACCAAAAAGATCTTGATAAATGATGGACCAAATCCTTTTATTAAAACTCACAATCCAGAGCTATTCTCTATGCCTTGAAACTTGGATTACGAAACATTTTTTGGAGAGACGTCATCAAAATGGTGTGAGGTGAGGTGAGGTTCTGTAAAGCTCCCCTGGAATTTAAAACTAATCGAACAACAATAACTCCACAAATGACTCCCTGCACAGCAGACAGGCAAGAAGAAGAGGCCCACTACTGAATTCACCTAAAGGTGGGAGAATCGTGCCAGCGGGGGAGGAAAGAAGGGAGAGTGCGGAGACGGAACCACGCGGGAGCAGGACGCAGACCTAGCTCAGTGCTCCAAGCTCGCTGCATCCCGGAACTACCGCAGCTGCAGGAGAGGGAAAAACTCAGACTGCTAGGGCTCTGCTTATGGCCCACTGGGCTGAGGGGGCAGCATATAAAACGGCTGAACCCAATGCTCACGGCAGAGACCTGGGAGAAAAGACTGAGGGAAGAAGGCTGAAAACAATGGTTTAAGACCTCACTGCTGAGCAGAGAACGGAAGCCTTAGGCACTGAGACTAGCCGCCCCCACCCTACCCTCCCAGAGCTCGCCTCGCCCCCACCTGCCTGGTGCTAGAAGTGGAACAGTAGCAGTGCCAGATCAAAAGAACAGAATATTTGCTGCTCTGAGAACTGTGGACCACAGACACAGATTCGCAGCCCAACTAGTTCCAGCAAGGGGAGGGAGCTGTGGAAGCAGGACCAGCTGTGGTGGTGGTCACCGCCATTGCTCTGGGCCACCTCTCACAACTCACCCCGCCCCTGGCCCCACCTAGGATCCCTGCAGGAGTAAACAGAACTGCTGAAACATACGGGCTCTGAATCTGGTGCAGGAAGAGCTTTGGAACTTCAAAAGCTCTCCGCATACCCACACGGACACTGCGCCCTGTGACCCAGGCGAACTATTAACAGAGGAGAAGCCCGTCTCCCAGGGAATCCCACCATTATGTGAGAAGCTGGAATAGTGCAGAGAAAACATAGCACTACCATGTGAGAAAGAAAAAAAAGGCTGCAGTCAGAGAGAAAATAAAACATTCTACCAACAAGTACTGGAAAACAAAAGAAAGAACTCTTCCTATCAACCTGTTGCAGAAGCCACTCCTGTAGATAACTAGGAAGAGAAATAATAAATGAGTAATTTCCATGAATAACCAAGGCAACAAGAGAACTCAGAAAGAAAGTGAAAAGTGTCCAGAAAAGGAACTTAAAGATATGGAAATATGTGACTTAAATGACAGAGAATTCAAGATTGCAGTTCTGAAAAAACTCAATGAGATGCAAGAAAACACAGAAAGGCAGTTTAATGAACTCAGAAACACAATCAAAGAATAACATGAGCATTTTACGAAAGAGATTGAAATTTTAAAAAAGAACCAAATAGAATTTCTGGAGATTAAGAACTCAATATAAGAAATTAAGAATGAAATAACCAGCTTAGGTAGTAGAGTTGACCAGATGGAAGAAACAATCATTGACATTGAAAATAGAAACCTGGAAATCACACAGATGGAAGAAGAAAGAGACTGGAGACTTAAAAGAAATGAAAAAACTGTACAAGAACTTTCTGACTCCATCAGAAAGAGCAATATAAGAATAATGGGCATATCAGAAGGCAAAGAAAGAGAGAAAGGAACAGAGAATATATTCAAACAAATTGTTGATGAGCACTTCCCAAACTTGTGCACAGAACTGGATCCTCGAATCCAAGAAGCAAATAGAGCACCTAATTACCTCAATCCCAACAGGCCTTCTCCAAGGCACATTGTATTGAAGCTGTCTAAAATCAATGACAACAAAGAATCCTCAAGGCAGCCAGGGAAAAGAAGACGGTAACCTACAAAGGAAAGCCCATTAGATTATCATCAGATTTTTCAGCACAAACTCTACAAGCCAGGAGGGAGTGGAACCAAATATTCAAACTATTGAAAGAGAGAAATCATGAGCCAAGAATAATATATCCAGCAAAGATATCCTTTAGATATGAAGGAGGAATAAAGACCTTTCCAGACATACAGAAGCTGAAGTAATTTTCTAATACATGACCTGCACTACAAGAAATACTAAAGAAGGCTATTCAACCACCATCAACATGGACAGTTTGTGGCAACCAAAACATAAAAAGGGGGGGAGTAAAGGCCTGAACCGGAATATGGGAAGGGAGAACTTGAACCGGAATATGGGAAGGGAGAATATGCTGAAGAACATGGAATACTCTAAATATCAAACTTTCTTTTACATAATCTTAAGGGTAACCACTCAAAAAAAATCCAGAACTGAAATATATACTGTAATAAAAGAAACACAGGGAAACATCATAGAATACCACCACACTGAAATAGACAACAAAAAGGCAAAGAAACAATAAAGACACAGCCTTACCAGAAAACTAAAGATAGAATGACAGGAAATCCTCACATATCAATAATCACCCTAAATGTAAATGGACTGAATTCACCAATAAAAAAGCACAGAGTAGCAGATTGCATCAAAAAACTAAACCCAACCATATGCTGTTTCCAAGAGACACATCTCAGCCTCAAGGACAAGCATAGACTCAAAGTGAAAGGGTGGAAATTGACTCTCCAAGCAAATGGTACCCAGAGAAAATCAGGTGTAGCCATAATGATATCAGATGAAACAGACTTCAGGATGAAAAAGATAACAAGAGTCAAAGATGGGCATTTCATAATGGTAAAGGGGACTATACAACAAGAAGACATTAACAGTCATCAATATTTATGCCCCTAATCAGGGAGCACCGAAATATACCAAGCAACTACTAACAGAACTAAAGGGAGAAATTGACCAAAACACAATTATACTAGGGGACTTAAATACATCATTGACAGCTATGGATAGATCATCCAAACAGAAAATAAATAACGAAATAGCAGCCCTAAATGACACATTAGATGAAATGGGCATAATTGACATACATAGAGCACTTCATCCTAAAACATCAGACTATACATTCTTTTCAAATGTACATGGAACATTCTCAAGGACAGACCATATATTGGGACATAAAATCAGCTTCAGCAAATTTAAGAAATTGAAATCATACCAAGCATATTCTCTGATCACAAGGCTTTGAAATTGGATATCAACTGCAAAAAGAAAGCAGGAAAAAACACAAATACAAGGAGATTAAACAACATACTTTTAAAGAATGACGGGGTCAAAGAAGAAATTAGAGGAGAGATCAAAAGATACATAGAAACAAACGACAATGAAAATACATCCTACCAAAATTTTTGGGATGCAGCGAAAGCAGTTTTAAGAGGGAAATTTATATCATTACAGGCCTAGCTCAAGAAACAAGAAAAATCCAAAATAAATAACCTCATGTTACACCTTAAAGAACTAGAAAAAGAAGAACAAGTGAAACCCAAAGTCAGCAGAAGAAAGGAAATAACAAAAATTGGAGTAGAACAAAGTGAAATAGAGAACAAAAAGACAATAGAAAAAAATTAATGTGACAAAGAGATGGTTCTTTGAAAAGATTAACAAAATCGACAAACCCTTGGCTAGACTCACTAAGATAAAAAGAGAGAAGACACTAATTGACAAAATCAGAAATGAAAAAGGGGAAGTTATCACAGACACCACAGAAATACAAAGGATCGTCCAAAAATACTATGAAGGACTATATGCCACCAAATTCAATAACCTAGAAGAAAAGGACAAGTTCTTAGAAACATATAGCCTTTCAAGGCTGAACCATGAAGAACTGGAAAATCTAAACAGACCGATCACCAGTAACGAAATTGAATCAGTCATCCAAAACCTTCCCAAAAACAAAAGTCCGGGACCAGATGGCTTCACTAGTGAATTCTACCAAACCTTCAAAGAGGATCTAATATCAATCCTGCTCAAACTCTTCCAAAAAATTGAAGAAGAGACAGTACTCTCTAACTCATTTTATGAGGCCAACATTACCCTGATACCAAAACCTGATAAGGACAACACAAAAAAAGAAAAATACAGACCAAAATCTCTGATGAATACAGATGCGAAAATCCTAAACAAAATTCTAGCAAATCGAATACAACAATGCATGAAAAAGATTATTCATCACGACCAAGTGGGGTTCATCCCCGGAGCACAAAGATGTTTCAACGTCCGCAAATCCATGAATGTGATACATCACATAAACAAAATAAAGGACAAAAATCATATGATTATATCAATTGATGCAGAAAAAGCATTTGACAAGATACAACATCCATTTATGATTAAAACACTTAATAAAATAGGTATAGAAGTAAAATACTTTAACACAATAAAGACCATATATGACAAGCCCTCAGCTAATCTCATAATTAATGGTGAAAAACTGAAGCCCTTTGCTCTACGTTCAGGAACACGACAGGGCTGTCCCCTATCACCTCTGCTTTTCAACATAGTGTTGAAAGTCCTTGCCAGAGCAATCAGGCAAGAGAAAGAAATAAAAGGCATCCTGGCAGATTGGGAATGAAGAAGTTAAATTATCACTCTTTGCAGATAACATGATGCTATATATAGAAAACCCTAAAGACTCTACCAAAAAGCTATTAGAAACAATCAACGAATACAGTAAAGTTGCTGCTACAAAATCAACGTACAAAAGTCCATTGCTTTCCTATATACTAACAATGAAATGTCAAAAAAAGAAACACAAAAAACAATTCCTTTTGCAATTGCAGCAAAAAGAATAAAATACCTAGGAATAAACTTAACCAAGGATGTGAAGGACCTATATGCTGAAAACTATAAGACATTTTTGAAAGAAATTGAAGAAGACACAAAGAAATGGAAAGACATTCGTGCTCATGGATTAGAAGAATCAACATAGTTAAAATGGCCATATTACCCAAAGCAATATACAGATTTAATGCAATCCCCATCAAAATCCCAATGGCATTTTTTAAAGAAATAGAAGAAAAAAATCATCAGATTTGTTTGGAGCCACAAAAGACCCCGAATAGCCAAAGCAATCTTAGGAGAAAAGAACAATACTGGAGGTATCACACTCCCTGACTTTAGCTTGTACTACAGGGTTACAATAATAAAAACAGCATGGTATTGGCAGAAAAACAGACACATAGACCAATGGAATAGAATTGAGAACTGAGAAATAAAACCACATAAATATGGACAGATAATTTTTGACAAAGAAGCTAAAAACATACAATGGAGGAAAGACAGCCTCTTCAATAAATGGTGCTAGGAGAATTGGATAGCCACGTGCAAAAGAATGAAACTAGACTGCTATTTGTCACCATGTACCAAAATTAATTCAAAATAGATCAAAGACTTAAGCATAAGACCTGACACAATAAACTGCATAGAAGAAAACATAGGTACTAAAATTATGGACCTTGGGTTCAAAGAGCATTTTATGAATTTGATTCCAAAGGCAATGGAAGTAAAAGCTAAAATAAACGAATGGGACTATATGAAACTTAAAAGCTTCTGCACAACAAAAGAAACCATCGACAAAATAAAGAGGCAACCAACTGAATAGGAGAAGATTTTTGCAAACAGTGCCTCCGATAAGGGGCTAATATCCAAAATATACAAGGAACTCATGCAACTCAACAACAAAAAAACAAACAACCCAATTGAAAAATGGGCAGAGGACCTGAAGAGACATTTCTCCAAAGAGGACATACAAATGGCAAATAGACATATGAAAAAATGCTCAACATCACTAATCATCAGAGAAATGCAAATAAAAACCACAATGAGATATCACCTCACCACAGTCAGCCACCTTGTTGATCGCTATCATCAACAAGTCAAATAATAACAAATGTTGGAGAGGCTGTGGAGAAAAAGGAACTCTCATAAACTGTTGATGGGAATGCAGACTGGTGCAGCCGTTATGGAAGGCAGTGTGGAGGTTCCTCAAAAAATTACGAATAGCCTGAAATTATGTAATTTCATTAACAATTGTCACCCCAATAAATAAATTTAAATAAAAAAATAAAACAAAATTGCGAATAGAATTACCATATGACCCAGCAATCCCTCTCCTGAGTATCTACCCAAAAAATCTGAAAGCACTTATACATAAAGACACACGTGCTCCAATGTTCATTGCAGTTTTGTTTACAGTGGCCAAGACATGGAAACAACCAAAATGTCCTTCGATAGATGAATGGATAAAGAAGTTGTGGTATATATACAAAATGGAATAGTATTCGGCAGTAAGAAAAGATGATATAGGAACATTTGTGACAACATGGATGGATCTTGAGAGTATGATGCTAAGTGAAATAAGTCAGACAGAAAAAGCAGAGAACCCTATGATTTCACTGATATGTGGTATATAAACCAAAAACAAAACAAGAACAAGACAAACAAATGAGAAACAAAAACTCATAGACACAGACAATAGTTTAGTGGTTACCAGAGGGTAAAGTGAGTGGCGGGTGGGAGATGAAGGTAAGGGGGATCAAATATATGGTGATGGAAGGAGAGCTGACTCTGGGTGGTGAACACACAGTGGGATTTATGGATGATGTAATACAGAGTTGTGCACCTGAAATCTATGTAATTTTACTAACAATTGTCACCCCAATACATTTTTTAAAAAAAGAAATGTGTTTTCTGACTGAACCATACGTACCAATATCAAAAACCAGATTTTCAAAAAAATATGACATTTCCAAATAAAAAATATTTCTCTCTCAGTCTGTTTAATAAAACTAAACTATGTATTAAAATCAACATATTCACTTGTTCGTTAAAGAATTTATTTCACACATATTTATTGAGTGCTCACTACGGGCTGGGTATGTTCTAATTACTGGAGACAGTGCACAACATAAAACATCTCATAGATATTCTAGTGGAAAGGACAGACAATAAACACATTTAAATAAATATCAGATGGTGTTATGAGTTATTTTAAAAATGTAAAATGGTTTGGAGACAGTGGGAGGTGTGCCTCTTTTACTTTTTTGTTTGTTTTTCTTTTGGGTATGGCTATTTTAAATGGGCTGGTCAATGAAGGGCTCTCTGCCGAAGTAACCGCTGGGCAGGGACTGGGTGAAGGAAGGGAACAAGCCATGTGAATAAATGGGAGAAGTGCTTCAGGCAAAGGATGTGGGGCAGGAGTGTGCTCTGCATCTCTGGAGGACAGCAGGGCTAACAACTGCAGTACAGTGAATATGGTGAGAGTGGTGGGGGAAGGGATGAAAGTTCTGCTGGGGGCTGGGGATTTTATTCTAAATGTAATGGGAAACCACTACAGGAAGTTGAGCTGGTGAATTTTGTGATTGGACTTAAGTTTTAAAAAGATCATTCAGGCTGCTATGTGAATAGATCTTATTAGCTAATTATGATAGTAGCTATTGAACGCTTATCATATTCTAAGCACTTGTCACATTTTAATTATTTAATTGTCATAGCAATCTATGTACTAGATACTATATAGGTAGTATAATGTCACAGAGCTCATAAGCAGTGGAACTGGGCTTCCAATACAGGCATTCTAGCTCCATCCAGATCCTGCCCTCTTAAGGGACCTGGATGGGGGTCCACTGTGTCTCAAGTAAAGATATGATGGTGGCTCAAACCAAAGGTGCTAGTGCGGATTGTCGGGGAGGGGGGTATAAAACGTAGGAGGGGTGGGAGGGATGGAGGTCGAAGGTGGGCTAATTCAGAACATATTTTTATGGTAGGATAAATAGGATTGGATATGACATCTGAGAAAACAGGAAGTCATGGATAATGCCAAGGATTCTGGCCTTTGCAACGGGGTAGTAGCTTCCTTTACAGAAATGGGAGAACACAAGCAGTGAACAAATTGGGGACAAGAGGGCTGCATGGAACTCGAGATAATCTCCCAAGCTAACGTGAGATAGGGAGTATGTAAATTTCCTGTGGCTTCTGTGACAAATCACTAAAAACGTGGTAGCCTAAAACAACAGAAATTTATTCTCTCATAATTCAGGAAGCCAGATGTCCAAAATCAGTTATTAATGAGCCAAACACAAGGTGTCAGCAGAGCTGTGCTCCCTCCCGAAGTTCTAAGAGAAAATCCATGCCTTGCCTCTTCCAGTTTCTCATAGCTGTTGGTATTCCGTGGCTTGTGGCCACATTACTCCCATCTCTGTCTCCATGGTCACGTCGTCTTCTCTTCTTGTATGTCAAATCTCCATCTTGTAAGGGACACGTGTGATTGCATCTAGAGGCCACCAGATAATCGAGGAGAATCTTCTCACCTCAAATTCTTTCAATTAATCACATCTGCAAAGACTATTTCTATAGAACATTCATATAGTAACATTCACAGGATTGGGGGGACTAGGCTGTGGGCATATCTTTGGGAGACATTACTTTGCAAGGAATACAAATAATAAGAATAAAACCCACAGGTATGGACAAAGTGTTAGCAAAATGTACTCTTCTACATGGGAATTTGCTCTTCTATTAACTCTCTCAACTCTGTAACCCTGGTAATCTAAAACAATATATCAACTGTAATAAAAGGCAACTTGCTTATAGTTTAAATTATGCCAGATTGGTTAGCTGTATGAGGACTGGAAACAAATTTTTTTTAATCTGATAGAAAGACATATTTGGTAGCTTCCCTGAGAGCAGTGACTCTTATAAACCAGGCACGTACTTGTACTTCTAGGCACCATGGAACTACTTTTATGGCGCATAGTTGCCAGTTAATTCCTGGGAAGTGAGAGGTTTCTAAACAAGGACAACATGCACATGCACACGCACACACACACACACACACACACCCTCCTCCACCACCCTCCCATGCAGATTTCCTGGCATTTGAGCCATCAATTGGAGAGCTCCAGGGGGCTGTCTATAAATGGATGTGTAGGCAGCCATAAGACATCCAAAAAAGAGGACCGGCATGCTGCCCTGCTGCTGTAAGCCTTCCTTTTGAATAGACTGAAGCCACCTGTGGCCTGTGATAGACAGTCTCTTGGGTTTGAATGTGTACTTGAACCCAAGAAGACCCCCTGGGTATTTGTTGCCACGTGTAATACAAACATCATTTCAGTTTAATTATTTCCATTTCTTCCTCCACAGAACCCTTTAGCACAGTGAGCAGTAGGGTAAAGTAGAGCATTTGTTCCATCTAGTCACCCTCTGGTGGTCTCACTTGCAAGCAGCAAAATGGCTAAAAGGGAAAGAAAAACCTTAAAAAACACAAATTAATAAATTCACAAAAACTGAGTTGACTGTTTCCTCAGGGAGAAGTAAGTAGTACCTTCACAGAAGTATGTCATGCTTCCTGCACTATGCCTTCAGGAGGCCTATTCTGCAGGATTAAATGCAAAAGTCCCAACCCACATCACTGTTGGAAATGCGCAAGTGGGCTCATTACTCAGAGCCAAGATAAAGGATAAATCTTTATGAGTACCGTAAGTATGAGTCATAAAAAATAGGAAACACATGTAGGTCATATACACAGTAATAGTACCGAGCCAGGGAAAGTGTTTAGGAAATGCATATAAGAACACATGGCAAAAACAGGACTAAAAATTACCCTTGCACACTACTCCAAAACACATCTAAAAAACTCACATCATGCGTCAGGGGACCATATCACTCTGATCTCTAACAAACATAGGTCATTTCCCTATTTGGAAATAGGCAGGCTTTTCTTTTTTTCTTTTTCTTAATGCAAATAGGAGGAGCACTGAATGAAGAAAAAGTAACTTGGAGTAGGCTTTGAAAGATTTTATGATTTGGGAAATTTGAACAGCTTCCAACTAAAACACTGGGAATTAGATATTAACAGCACTAAAAATGAACAACAAAAAAGATCTTTTTAGAGAAATACTTGTTCACAATGGTAATATTACCATTTCATTTAGCTTCTCACTATGTTAACAACCAGCGGTGATAAGGGGGATGAGTGGAATCTTCAACCCATCTGAAAGCAGGAAACAAAAATAAATAGCCAACACATGCACTAACAATATACAGAGCAATAAAGGGCCAGAATTACAGCCTCTAAAGGGTGCTGGGCTCAGCAGAAAGAACGCACAGTGGGAAAAAGGCAGAGCTCTCTGGCCAACTGCACCAGATGAAAATCTAGGCATTGTTCAGAATATGAGGGAGGGTAACTGGCCCCCCAAAGTCCTCTGCAACCAGATGATGGAGGCGAAATGCCCAAGTGTGACTCATCAATAGAAATTAAGTTCTTCAGTTGCTGGATTTTGGAAGACCCCCTAAATTTGAGATTCAGCACAGCAAACAAAGGAGACACCCTAAATGACCAATGTCTCACACCAAAGCATGCATGTCCATGTCCATTGGGTCCCTCGGACTTCAGCTTTCTCCTTTATCTTCAGAAACCTGATTCCCAAAGGAAGCGTTGCCAACATGTCTATCCACTTGAGATTGAGAGGAGTGGGAGAAGAAAGTGTCAAGTAGTGTTTTTAACTTCATTAAGTGTTATATTTACCTAAGACTTCAAGAAAGTCAATGCTCCTGAAGAGCTATTCTGAGGTAGAAATCTCAATGTAACTTCCACCTCACAAAAATTCCAACTGTCCACCACCAAAGGACACCCTGCCCCCACCCGCCCAGGAGCATGGCCAGAACTAAGACCCGTAGTGTCTCATTTTCTCTCTACCTTTCATTCCTCAGTCTTCTCAGCAGCTCCATGTATCTTTATTCCTGTCTCCCGAGGCCCCTATCTATGCATGGACATCACCAGAAATGAGGCCACACTTGTGGGGGGGGCACACCTCTTAAGATATGAATGTAGCTTCCATTCAAATCAGCGCATAGGTACGGAGTACCTACCCGTGGCAAGCCCAGTGCTGGGCACATGAAACCTACAGGCACTTCACCAACTTGCTGAAGCAAATACAGTAAAAATCAGATGAGTGTCCACATGTATCAACAAACAGAAAGGCAATTTTAACGCGATAACATCTCATCTAGTCTCTCTAGCTTCAAAAGAAGCCAAATCATACCTGTAGCTCGCCTCTATTCCCCTCAATGGATGTAAAAATGCTGGATTCAGCCGAAGGACTGAGGTTCAGGCAAAAAAAAATGCCATAAATATAAAGCACTATTGTAGGGTATCTTGGACGAGAACCCAGATAATGCCAGATGATTGTGGGCAAAGAACCATACCCAGGAGTCCAAAGCATAGTTATTTCAACTTAGTTTTAGCATGCTAAATCAGAAGTGCACGCAGATCAAAATCCTACCAGAATACTGGAAAATGGTGATCAATAAACTTACAAAACCATAACATAAAAAAATGTAATCCCATTCCTATGAGTTTAAAGGGGCTATCTAGTATCTGGGCATTGATATTTTATTATTTCAGACAAAGCCAAGGAGCTCAGGGAAAGGACTATTTCAATTACCCAACAGTTCAGGTGAGGTGCCCTGGCAATCTGCAGAGGAAAGCACACAGCACACAACTGCATTGGAAGCCAAAGCAGCAGGTCTTCCAAACACAGATTCAGATTCCTGTGTCTTTAAGACCAGACCTTCATAAATGGATTGCTTCTGCTGGACACCATGCTCTAAATAAACAGACTCTTCTGGCCGACACACAACTTCCTGTAGGGTTCTGGTGGGTAAGGCTTGCAAAGGCTGCCAAATCCAATGACCAGCAACTTTTGAGCTGACTTAGAAAACAAGCTAGAAAGACTTGGGTCCAGAGTAAACAAAGGAAAAAGCCACATTAAACAGGGAACAAATTACTATACAGGCAGAGATATTTTAAGTGCTCACTGAGCAAAAAATAAAAATAAAAAATAAATAAAAAATCAAGTCATCAGGTATTTAACAATACAAGGTAATGTAAAATGACCTCTTTCAAATTGGAAGAATCAAGGTTAATTAATTCCAGAAATATTAAGAATTGGCTGGATGTCACCCCCTACATCATGAGGACAGATCATTTTCAATGGCCCAACTTCAAACCCGGCTCAGATCAAATGAGCCACTCAAGGGAGCAGCATGGAGTCAAAATCCATTTATAGCTTTTTACCCTACTGAGGGAAAAGACTTAACTAGTTGACTAGCAGATGACTAAAATCTGAACAAGTAAAGAAAAATGTTAACAACTGTTAACAAAACTCTGAAACTGGGCTGGGGAAAGACTGAAACAGAGATCTGGAGAATTTAAATTGCAGTAGCATGAGATTTAATTAGGAAAAATAAATCAAAGCAGTAATACAAAATGGAAGGTACTTGCGGAGCTACAGAAGTTAAAGCGGGGCCTGGGGACAAAACATCGGTCCACTGATACGATGCAAATCAAATAAAGGTAAACTGTGGAAAGGGGGAGTCGTTTAAGAGGACGTCAGTGATACTTTAAATAACATCCTTGACACCGTGCAAGAACCCAATATGCACAATTCAAAAGGGCCAAGACTTGGATTCTGCCCTTGAGAAGTACACTCTCCAGCTAGGTATGTGAGAGTAACATACATGATTCGTATAATACAAGAAAACATAATTCCACACTTTGGGGAGGTGCAGACTCTATTGGGGGGAAGAAAGGGATTCAGAGCAATGTTTAGAAAAGAGAGGTTGAGGAAGGTTAAGGAATCAAGAAAGGGTTTGCTGACAAGTTAAGACTTACGCACGGGCTTCTCACATGGCAAGCATTGAGAGAATTAAGAAAGAAGTTCAGGTAGAATTAAGAAGAAAGGTATGAAGCAAAACATTCTTCTGAAAGGCCAGGGTGAGGCTCAGGAGTATGCACTTAAGTATCTCCAAGGGATTCAGATACAGGGGGTTCACATACCACACACTCTTAGAGAAATACTGAATCGTAGGATAAAGTCCAAATCCTTACTCGTGCTGCCTTTCCATTCTCATCTTCCATTTCCTGGCCCCACCCCATCCCATCATTGTCCCCATCCTCTATTCCAGGGGTTGGCAAGTTTCTTCTGCAAATGGCCATCTCATAAATATTTTAGGCTTTGCCGGCCATGCAGGTCACACTACTCCATTGTGCCACTGTCCTGAGAAAACCACCACAGATAATATGTACATGAATGGGCGTGGCTATGTGCCAATAAAACTTTATTTACAAAAACAGGTATCAGACTGATGAATGGACAAACAAAATGTGGTACAGCCACATTTTGTGTATAGCCATACAATGTGTATAGCCATACAAAATGTGTATAGCCATACAATGGAATATTATTCAGGAATAAAAAGGAATGAAATAATTAATACATGGATGACCCTCAAATGCATTATGCTAAGTGCAAAAAGCTAGTGACAAAAGTCACACATATTATATATGACTCCATTTATAGCAAATATCCAGAATAGGCAAACTATAAAGAAAGAAAGTAGATTAGTGGTTGCCTAGGGCAAGGAGTGGAAGCGTGGGGAATAAGGAGTGACTGCTAATGGGTACAAAGTTTCCTTTTGGGGTGCTGAAAATGTTCTAAAATTAGATTGTGCACAACTCTAAGAACCAATGGCCTCACAACTCTATAAATATACTAAAAACCATTGGTGCGTACACTTTAAACAGGTGAACTATATAGTATGGAAATAATATACATACGAAAACAGGCAGCAGGCAGGATTTGGCCCAAAGGCCATATCCACTCCCTGATCTGCACACTGGCCACACCATGTACGTGGAAGAATTTTCCTCCACACAAGTTTTCTGCTCTTCCCTGTGTGTGTGTTGAGGCCTCCCTTCTCTTGTAACCAGCAACTTCTACTTAACTTTCAAGACCTTTACCAAATGTCCTCTTCTAGGAATCCTTCCCTCACCTGGAGATAGAATTACCACCCCCTCAGTTGGGCTCCTGCAAATTTGTTAATTTTATAACAAATAACGGTTATGTAATTTGTCACCCTGTATTAAATGTGAAACACAAGTGATGAAGCTGTAAAGATGAATCAGAACCTAAACTGAGTATCTACCAGCACAGTAGGTTCTCCATAAATAACTCAGTGAATAGGTCTGTACATGAATGGACTAATGAATGAATTGTGGGAGTATTTATAGAGAAACACGGATTTTATGAAGTGGTCCACAAGCTAGACTAAAAGAATAAGGGGCTAAGGCTGAAGATGCCAGTCTCAGGAAACTGGATAAGGACGATGAAGGATCCGTGGAGAAGAACACAGACTTTCAAGAGAAATTGCAGAGAAAATGTCAATAAAACTTGGTGACTGACCAAATGCAGGGTTTGAAGAGAATGGGTAAATCCAAGATGGTTCAAAAGTCCCCAGAAACATGGTAGTGGTGACACTGACAGGACAGGGAAGTTGGACTAATAAACCAGCACTAGGGTAAAGGGAAGACTGGCTCAGGAAGTTTCTTACTTTCAGTTTTGAAGATATGAAAAACAGCTAGTATCTGATTGTGTACTATGTGCCAGGCACAAAAACCAGCCCAAGTGCTATAGAGACCTCTCTCAATCCTCAGTGCACCCCGTAAAGAACTGCTACTATGGTATCATCTTCATTTTAAAGATGAGGAAATTGAGGCATAGAGAATTAAGTGACTCAACCAGAGTGACACACTTGGGAAGTGACAGAGCCGAGATTAGCCCTCTATCTGACACCAGACAGAACCATACTGAGAGCCACTCCTCCACAGCACATCTCAGGCCCCAGGAACTAAAGGTAGGACCTGAAGGTAAGTTGCTTTAGAGACTGACTGGAGCTCCACTCGAGAAGCTTGGAGAGAGTTGGAGGAATCATTGGCATAGAGGTGACAACCAAAATCCTGAGAACAGGCAAACCACTTTAAGGAGAGTAGATGGGAAAATAAGGGTCAAGGATTGTACTTCAGTCAAGAACCCCTAAGAAGGAAGGAAGAGCAGCTGGGAAAGAAACAGAAAAACAGACAGAACGCTAGAAGGCGAAGCAAGCTCAGGTAACATCATTAAACCCAAAGAGAGATGCCAGAAAAGGGGGTGCATAAAAAGGAGCTGAGGAGGAGTTAACAGTGGGGAAAGGTGTTATGGAAGCAAGAACTCAGTGACAGGAATTGGGATCCCTGGGTTCCATCCAGCAATGGCACCAATTTCTTCATTGCAGTGAATAAGTGGTCGCTTTACTCCCTGGTTGTGGTCTCTTCTGTAACGTGGTTGGGACTAGATTGCCTCCAGTCCCAGCACTCCATGAGTTGGCCAAAAGGGCATCATCAGGGACTCCCCAGTAATGAGTTAAGGAGAGGAGCTGTCACGCTGCAGAGAGGAAAGAAGGACAAGGCAGACACACAGACATTCGCTCATTCAAGAGGTGGGATAGGCTAGGAAAAGAGAAATTAAGATGGTGTGGAGAGGTGATCAGCAGGGCCAACTTCATACATAGACTCTTCACTAGGGGGGAAAGAAAAGTAAAATAATTAAACACGTGTCTACCATTCACAGGAATATTTAGAAAACACAGTGAGGGAGAATGATTGAAAGTAACGTAATAACTACTTCTGCAGAATTTGTGTCTTTAAATCAGAGATATTAGCAGTAAATTTCCTTTTATTCTCAAACAAAATGTCAAGATAGCAGATAAGCAATGGAAACAAGAAAGCACAAATTGGCTATCAGGATAGTCTGCACATATCAAACTGGGCATGTGCCCAACCAGTACATCTGGGTCTCAGATTTGCAGACCTGCTCCTTACTTTAGTCTATTGCTTTTTAAAATTCTCTCCAAAAAGTTCTAAGGGCAAAGAGTCACATTTTCAAATGTGGAGGGTGCTCCTGAAGAAACATTTTCTAACAACATTTTCAGGAAATTATACAATTTCTTTTTTTTTAAGTCAAGAGAAGTTACCATAGCAACAGTAGTATGGGTCAGGGTTGTAACCCTAACCTCCATAAAGACAAACAAGCTGGAAAATGCTGCTGCTAGACAAATTTTAGAAGGGGTCAAGGCAGTCTCTTCTCCAGACTAGAGAAGAGGCAATAAGAAAGGCTTTTTCAATCTGTCAGCTCCCAGCCAGCAAACAACTTAACCCAGCATTACTCATACTAAAATGGCAGAGTCCGACCAGGCCCAATCCTTCTGGCGGGGCAGGGGGCTGCGCTCTCCTAGGGCAATTTTATAGCATCTGGACGTTACTGTGATAAATGACAGGGTTTAAACAATGTGGCCAGCCAGCATCTTGGTAGGAACAATGCAACTTCTTTGCTTAGCCTGTATTCTGATTTGTTTACTACACCCTGATGTTTACTATTACCACTCTGATTTCTGCTTTCACTTTTTCTAAAATTCACACTGGGTTTATGGAGTGTTCTTATTTGAGACTTAGCTGAGTTTCAGATTGAACATCCTGCCCCAGTGTGTTAGAAAACCATCCTCGACTAGCATGGCCGTTTTAACAGGCTTGCACTGTCCTCTACTAAGACAGCAGCCGGATGTCTAGCTGCCTTCCCATTCTCACACCTGCTCCTCTGTCCACTTCGGGTACCTTCATACTGCCCAGTGGGGTGTCATCATTTAAACTGCATTGAGTATCTTCATGTGAAGGGACAACTCTTTTTAAATGATGTGACTGTCCTATTCATTTAGGGCCTCCAATCCTATGTGAGAGTCAAATTCAGTTGCCTTTCAAGTTAATCAAGTAACTTCCACAGCAACCCTGTAGTGAGGGAAGGGAGGGAAGATGGGGCAGAGGGAAAGGGAAGAGAGGAAGAAGGGGAGAGGGCGGCTGAAACAGAGGGGAAGAGGAGAAGGGGAGGTGGAGGGAGGGGAGGGGAGAAATGTTTTTTGAGAAATGTGATCCTTGTAGTCAGTGTCACTCCCTGATATATCTGCTGTAGATCTGGGACAAAATGGACAGTTCCGTGGTAATCTTACGTGTCATTCCGGGGTGATTTCCAAAGCAACCTCCATTGAAACAAACACCACACAGTGTTTATACATGGAAGGTATTTGTTTAGTACTAACTGCATTTCACCAATATCCAGTGTCTGTGGGAGGGGCTTGACACGTGCTTAGACATACTACCTGTAAGATCGCTGAAACATAAATAGCCTTCAGTTTGTTTTGATTTGTTTCCTGCTTCCACATAGGACTAGCATTGGGAAGTCTTTCATGAATAACAGCAGAGGCAAAAACCGCCCCAGATAGAGAAGGAATGCAGCCAGTGTGCGCTCGTGTTCGTTTGCTATTTTTGCTCTCACACATGCACTCCCCAAAAAGCTAGTCTTGAAATTTTGTATTAGTTCTTTTAGTGGTGATGGGTAAACGTAACAACACACAACCATTCTCCCCACCTCCCGCACTGGTGTGTCTATATTTTAATAACTGAGAGGGAAGGGGGAAAGAGAAGATGTCCACCTACTAATACTGTGGAAACAGGGGAAAGACTACATCTAGATAGGTAAGTAGATAGGTAGTAGGAATCTCCAAAAATGTTTAATCCCTGAACTGCTAGAGTTCTCAACGTAAGCAAAAAAGATGTCAAATCAGATGGCAAAATCCACATACTGAAACTCTTGCATTTCATTCACAGCAGGAAGAGTCTCTTAATGTACTTCTTCTCCCTTCTCACACAGGTCAAGCAAGTTTGGTTACGAGAAGTGGAACAGAAGCAGAGGACAGGTGAGTTACTTTTGTGAAGGCAGCTGAAAGCCTCATGGGGGGAAGGAGGAGAGGAAAATAATCAAATCAGTAGGTGGCATTTAGTGTGAGTAGTACCCGTCCCATAGAGTGCAAGGGTTCCTGAGCTCAGCCCTGCTTTTTATAATTACTGACACCCGATGTGATAATCTCCTAAAGGAAAAAACAGATACGGCCACACACAGATCAACCTTCATATTGCTGCATAGTCATGAGGGAGGGAATGAAAAGGGACTCCGAACGCTGGAAAAAGCTATCACATGAGCCTACTCACAAAACCCAAACCTTGTGGAAGTGAGGTGCTGGGTCACCTGACAGGTAGAGCCAACCGAGACAGGACAAGGAAAGGACTGCAAGGAAAAGGGAAGTGGACTGGAAGTGTGGGGAAAGCTTGAACTGATGGGTCCAACAGACCAGGCGCAGAAGCGGGCTGCACGACCCAGGGTCCGCTGTATCGGCCTCCTCCCCCTTTCAGGCTGAAGCGGAGTGGCAGACAGACAGTGCAGCGCAGGGGCCTGGCCACAGGAAGCACGGCCACCACCCCTACCTGGCTCTTCCTGTTACTTGAGGGGTAAAGGAGCCGTTCAGAAGCAAGCAGAACAGTTGGCATTTTAGATGTGCTTATTTCATTCTCTTTTCCCCAATTGTGATATTTCCTGTCCTCAGAAAGAACCAGGAAATGGACAACTTTATGCCACAGTCCTCAGAGAAGGTCCAGCGTAAAACTGACTCGGAGCCACATGTGTGATTAACCACACATCCCATTTGGCGCTGTCTGCCAAGAAGCTTCGAGCCAAATTTCAAACTCAATCATACCAACCACATTAACCCATATGGCTAACAAACTACACTTTTCTTTTTCCTTTTGTCCTCATTTTGCATTTCTGCTTACACTGTTGGTCTGTCTATTGTTGTAAGCCCATCCCAAATCCTGTTTTTGGAATGAGGCAGAGAATAAGCAAATGCATGAAAGCGAGGAGGGTTTTGAGCTTTCTGACACTCAAGTTATTAAACCTGGCCCCTTTCCCAAGACAATGGAGCCTCTAGGTCCTCACTCCACCCCTACAGCCAGTCACTGGCACACCCATTAACAGTCGCTCTTTTAATGTCAAAACAAGTACATAAATTTAAACGCCCATATCTTTTACAGGCATCCTCAGAGATACTGTGCGTTCCGTTCCAGACCACCGCAATAAAGTGAGTCGTAATCTTTTTGCTGGTGGAGGATCTGTGAAAAATGTAACATCTGTGAAGCACAGTAAAGCCAAGCGCAATGAAACAAGGTCTGCTATACACACTACGTAATGCTAACCAGAGGCTTATCCTCAGCAGCTTTTCATAATGAGCAAGCAATTAGGTAGGTCGGAAATAGAAAAGACCCATCACCACATAAAAGCAGGTCACAATATAAATTAGATGATAGGAAGCAAAATTGTTGCCATTCCAGCAACTAATGAAAGTATGTTACTGTAAACAAGCCAGTGGGGGTGCTACAACCCTTCTAGGGAATTTGGAACCACCCTGAGGGGCCAAACTGACAAGGGGTGAGGGGTGAGGGGTGAGGGGTGCATTTCACTTTGAAGTCGAAGAGTACAAGGAGCTGGTTTTAGAGGATGAGACTGGCCTGCTTATTCTAAAAGACAGAGCTGATTTCTCAAGGCTGTTTACCCTCTTCTGCCCTCCTCTGTTGCCAGAGAGTCTTTTTCCAGTTTCCTGTTCCCTTCCAAGGCTGTTGTTTCCAAAACCAGTGATTACAAATGAGAGGTGTGGTTTCAGATGAAAAATACAACTATAGGTCTGCGCTGTCCCGATGAGAACCAAGCAGGGAGGCCAATGGCGCTGTCCCAATGAGAACCAAGCAGGGAGGCCAATGGCAAAACAGGACTTTGCCACAGAAGGCTCTATGTACACTACTGTTAACAAGTGAGTCCTGACACAAATTCTCTGCTGGCCTGTAAAAGTATGTATCTAACTTAAATGTAACTGTTTCTCCAAATCTTGTCAACCTGAGGCAGTTATTACTTCCAGGTGAAGGCTGTCCCTTCCACCACACAGGAAAAGCAGCAGCCTTGTCGTGTCAGCTGAAGAACACCTTAAGGTGCCTGGGATGTAGGAAGTTAGTAAAATGTTAGAGACGGATGATTTATAATAGGTCTTAATGCTGATCGTGCACCAATAGCAAGCCAAGGGGAAATGGGGTTGATTTAGCAATTCCCTCACATTTAAGGAGGATATCACGAAAAACAACTACAGCGGTCATCAGTCAAGCTCAATTATGGCTTGGAACCAGGAGGGCATTCCTTATGCTAATTTATAAGCAACAACATTTATCATTTCATTTTGAAAAATATTTTCCTTTAACACCCAGTAGAGACACCCACAAAGGCTGCCTCTGGTCCTCCCACTACTGCCCTGAAAACAGATCAGCTGTGATTTTTAGCAGACATATAATAGCATATCTCTAAAAATCAAATCACCAAGGAAGAATAACAGAAATAGTTGGTTAAGTTTAGGTTGGAGGATGCAATCTTGGTATAAAAACAAAAAAAAATGAATACATTAAGGTAAACTTTACAAGCTAATTAGAAATATTGGCAGGTCAAGTTATTGTTTAAATAGCTTTCCTGAGATAAAATCCACATACTATAAAATTTACCCATTTAAAGTATAAGTCAGTGGGTTTTAGTATACTGACATTTATCCATGCCATTTAGTATATTCAGTTGTGGAACCATCACCGCAATTTAATTTAATTTTTTATTTTTTTATTTTCTTTTTTAAGGGGAACAGGACTTTATTGGGGAACAGTGTGTACTTCCAGGACTTTTCTCCCGTCAAGTTGTTGTCCTTTCAATATTAGTTGTGGAAGGTGCAGCTCAGCTTCAAGTTGTTGTCCTTTCAGTCTTAGTTGTGGAGGGCGCAGCTCAGCTCCAGGTCCAGTTGCCGTTACTAGTTGCAAGGGGCGTAGTCCACCATCCTTTGCGGGAGTCGAGGAACTGAACTGGCAACCTTGTGGTTGAAACGTGCTCCAACCAACTGAGGCATCCAGGAGCTCAGCGGCACCTCAGCTCAAGGTGCTGTGTTCAATGTTGTTGTTTTTTAGTTCCATGGGGCGCTGCCCACCATCCCTTGCAGGAGTCGAGGAATTGAACTGGCAACCTTGTGGTTGAGAGCCCGTACTCCAACCAACTGAGCCATCCAGGAGGCAGCTCAACTCAAGGTGCCGTGTTCAATCTTAGTTGCAGGGGGCGGAGACCACCATCCCTTGCGGGATTCGAGGGACTGAACTGGCAACCTTGTGGTTGAGAGCCCACTGGCCCATGTGGGAATCGAACCAACAGCCTTCGGAGTTAGGAGCATGGAGCTCTAACCACCTGAGCCACCGGGCAGCCCCCCACAATTTAATTTTAGAACACTAGTCCCCTGCAAAAGAAACCCTGTATGTACTCATTAGCAGTCAACCCCCATTACTCCCTTCCACCCTCCAGCCCTAAGCAGCCAGTAATTTACTTTCTATCACTATAAACTTGTCTATTCTGGATATTTCATCTAAATGGAATCATAGATGAAATGTGGTCTTTTGTCTCTGTCTTCTTTCTCTTAGTTTTCAAGGTTCATTCATGTTGTTGTATGTTATCAGTATTTCATTCATTTTTATTGCTGAATGATAGTCCTGTGTATGCATATACCACATTTGATTTCATCCATTCATTGGTTGATGGACATTTGGATTATTTACACTTTTTGACTAGTATGAATAATGCTGCTATGAACATTTGTGGACAAACTTTGGTATAGACATATGTTTTCATTTCTCTTGAGTACATTTGACTTAGGAATGGAATTGCTGGGTCATATGGTTCAAATGATTTTTAAAAACTGTTCGCACAGCTGCAGTAATGTATCTCCACAGTCATATCTGAAGAAAGTGAGAGAGATTTAATATTTCTCCACCTCCCTCTTACCACCCACAAACAAACTCTTTCATTCTCTCTGTCATGGCCTTCCTGTTCTGATGTCCTCTACACTCACTCCGTACACATCAAACACTCTGAGGTCCACTACATGAGAGAGAGCAGCTCAGAGCCAGATGGAATTTCCAAAGATCACTCAGCCCAACATCTTGTTTTCAAACAGGACTGAACTACAGCCATCTAATTCTTGAAAGTCCCCAAAGAAGGAAAGAACGCAATTTCCCTCAGTTGCCTCGTCTCAGAAATATCTTCAAATCACTAAGCCAAAATCATATACATATTAATACTATATAAATACTGAAGAAAAACGAACAGTCAGATTTTGAAAAAAACTTTAGAGACTATCCTCCACAGGCTCTTCCTTTACTCCTCACTGAACACACTGATGGCTGCTAATTTTATGTATCTTCAGTACTGCCATGTCCTCAAAGGAATTCCAGTCAATACAAATGTGGGAGAGCTCTGTAGTCCAATAGTCTTATGTGAATCTATTTTCAGAGTCAACAATGGTACCGCACAATTTAACATCCAGCATTTGCTGCTATTGCTGCTTCTGTTAGAGCTCGAACTTTCTCTTCTTTCTTGGTTCCTCTGAGAAGCATATATAAAATGAGTAATTACTGCTGCGAAAGAATTGCTGGAGTCAGCAACACTTCATAGGAACTGCATTTCCTCCTCTTCTCCGTTCCCTCCCACCACAAATTCTCCCCCATAAGTTAAGAATTAAAGACATATTACTGGGATAAAGAAATCTGACCTGAAATATGTGTTGCAGCTACAATGGCACGCAACCAAGACTATTAACAATAATTTCCAGTGTAGCTGGAAAGGTTAGACGATTTGTCTTTGAAATGAGCCAACGCTGCACACTTTCACAAGATTAAAATCAGTTTGCTTTTCCTTCTGGACACCTTGCCTCTCCTATTTCTACTCCCCCAAAAAGGCAGAGTGGTTGAAGCACACAAACAAATGGTTCTGGCAATTAACTTTCTTGACCAGAAGAAAGCTCCAAGATAAATTCCATTCTGAATCAGTTTTCGTGCACTTCGCTATGATCAGAATTTTTTTGTGGTTTCTCTCTCCCAGGAGACATAATACTTGAGTGATAACATTTCTGACAGACAGAAGCTTAGAAATAGAAAGAATGACAACTGTGTGTCATCTTTTAAAAAATATGATGACCATTCGTCCACAATCTAGGTCATTTCTGAGCCACGGGAAAAAGGAGGCCACTTCTCTCTTAATGTTAGTTTTAACTCATTCTCTTAACTCACTTGACCTTGGACAAGTTATCTCTGCACCAGCCTGTCACCTGTAAAATGAGGATAATAATAGGACTTCATAAAGTAAATACATAAGTGCTTCCAACAGTGGTGAGACAGAATAAATACTGAGTCACTATAATCATCCCCCCAAAAACCACCACTACCCTGTTTCCCCGAAAATAAGACCTACCTGGACAATCAGCTCTAATGCGTCTTTTGGAGCAAAAATTAATATAAGGCCCAGTATTACATATAATTATATCATATCATATCATATTATTTCACACCTGGTCTTATAGTAAAATAATACTGGGTGTTATATTAATTTTTGTTCCAAAAGACGCATTAGAGCTGATTGTTCAGCTAGGTCTTATTTTCGGGGAAACACGGTATCTTCAAGAAGCTGCCTCGAGCTGGTAGGAGCTTTCATAAGGAGCTACTACCCCCAGGGATTTTCATGCAAGTACAAAATACTGCCATCTTTATTCCAGAGTGTTCCCATTTCCCTACTCAACTTGCAGGAGCATTAGGTTCATAAGACAAAGCAAAGACAGAAGGAAGACAGGGCACAGGAAGAGATGGGAAAGGCATTTTACAATTACAGAGAAATGGCACATAATTTTGTTTTTTTCACAGCCATGTTTAAAAGATGAAATTCTTCAGAACATTCTTTCCAATATGGGGGTCCAGAAAAGTTAAAAAGCCATGAAATCTCTAGAGAGAGACATCCTCGAGTTGCCCAGACCAGAGAGCAATCTGTTACTTGAAATCTTCCTCTGTCCAATAGATGCATGTCCTCCTCCCCACGTACATTCATACATGATCATCCTTGTTAGACTCAGAATGAAAAAAAAAGACGCTTCGTTCAGAAAAGAGTCTTTACAAACTCAGAAGGGGAATGGGTAGAAAGCTGGCACCTGTGCCTACCTGTCTCGGCGGCTGGCCAGGGCCCTGGTCAGCGGTACGGAGGTTCAGGACGTGCACCTCCTGTGGCAGCCCTGTCGTGCCTCTGCTGGCACAGCCCGACAAGACGGTGAAGCTCTCCATTAAAGCCTGGACCGGATGGGAGGCATTGACGGGCGACAGTTCACACTGGGCGCTGGGCTCTGGACCTGCAGAGGGAATCACAAGCGTGAGCCCCTCAGAAACCGCAGTCAATTGTGCCACGATTAAATTGATTGTTCTGGATGGTCAAGCCACTGCTAGCCCACCAGAGAGGAGTCTTTTCAGGTGAGTTGTTTCCAGAACTAAATGGCAGAAAAGTTAGCCTATTCTTCTAAAACCCCAATCTCTGAAATTCCTTTTGGATGATTTTAATGTGTATTTGATTATTTACATTCCCTTTTAGATGTACAAGTCATGAACATATTCCTCTGGATGGAGGAAACCTCCCATTTGACATCTGTGTTCAATTCTTCCTTCCTCTCTTAGAAGAAAGCCAGAGATAAATGAAATAAACTGCCTAAAGCCCCAACAATATTATGCATCAATAATATTTAAACACCTAAAATTGTACCCCCAAAAAAGTATAAGATGCAGTTCCTACTTTTTAATTGCCACCAGTTCTTAGGGAAAGAAAAACAAACTTCAAACAAAAAGTAAGGATGCAATGAGTGGAGGAAATGGGGCTAGAGCTGTAAAGATTGGGCCAGTGGTCAGAAAAATTCTTTCAAAGGAGGTAGGGTGTGAGCAGAGCCTCGGATAGAAAAAGGAGAACCCTGGTCAGACTTGGCTCTTGCTTCTTAGTTCATCCTTTCTCTAATCAATCAGACCTTAAACTCTAAATCCCTCCACTTATCTCCATCTGTTCCTCCTGTAGCCCTCACTGTCTCTGTCCCCAGACAGCTGCAGGTATTCCTAAAAGAAGCCTCAGGTGTCAAGCTCTCCAAGCCACTTTCCATATAAGCATTGCCCACCGAACCCAGGGGTGCTCAACTCAATGGTTATTCCAAATGCAAAAGCCTGACCATCCAATCTCGCAAGCAGGCTCTGTCCCTGGAACACTGCTGGCCTTGTGAATAAAGCCCGAGCTCCTTAACCTGGCACCCAAGGCTTTTCTTAATCTAGCCAATTCCTATCTCTCCAGCCCCACGCCTCCCCACTCCAGCAACACCAGTTGCCTTAATGGTCTCCAAACATACCGTGATGTTTCTCAACTCCATGTCTTTATTCAAGCTTGTTCCCTTTGCCCAAATTCCTCTTCCACTCTAACTTCATCTCCACAACACCCCAGACTGAGGGAGGTACTCATTGTCTGTCCTCTTATAATCTCTCTGCCCATCTCTGCTGTTTCATTTTCCATACTGTAACCATCAGTTTATATACCTGTCTTTGCCAGTCCAGTGTGACCTCCCTGATGGCTGTGGGTTACTCATCTTTGTATCCTCCGCACCCATCACAGTGCCTGGCTCAGAAAATATTTGTTAAAAAATCACTGAGCTTAAAAAAAAATAAAAAAATTGCCGCTTCTGTGATTAGGGCCCCATTCCAGGGACTTGGATTTGGCTGGAAGGAACTGATGTGGGAAACAAAGATTGCTACCCTGATGTGAGGTACACACATTTCACATTGGCTAGATTGATAGAGAGACATTCAGGAAGAAGGGGAACCTTCGATACTTAAACCTCACACACCTCTGCGACGTGGTGTTATCCGCCCCCCATTTGATAGCTGGAAAGACTGGGACTTAACCAGACAGTGTCCACTAAACCTCGGTCTTCCAAATGGAACCAGATAAAAAACCTGAGTGCACTCCCATTAGTTCATCCTGACTTCTGCATAATAAAGACACTCTCCAGGATTGCAGTTCTGGTCTAACTGCAAATGCACTTCAGAACCCACAGTCCTGCACCCCGTCTGCTAGCCCATAAGCAGACACGCTGCCTGGTGTGCGTGCCAATTCTATTTCAGAACTCATGGAAATTATCTAGGCTGATAATAGTTATCTGGTCTGAAATGAAGTATGTACCTTCTCAAATAATCACTGCCACCCTTTCTATTACTGCACTGTGCCCAGCTGCTTTCTGAGAAAGAGAGGTAGTGAAGAAAGATGTCACAGCAACCAAGGCAGAAGGTACTGAATGTATGATTCCCTGAAGGCCCCCTCACAGGGCAAACAGTGTGAGCAGGTGGGCCTGCTCTGTGCTGCTCCCACTCCGGCCTTCACCAGCCATGGTGGGTATGTCTGGTGAATTTCACACCCCAAAGCTCCAGAGAAAGTCTCCTACTCCTACTCAACTCTGGGGACACACAGTGGCTATCGCTACCCACACTGAAAAACCCTTCTGATTTGGTTTCATAGGCTCCTGCCATGAATTTGCCATTATCACAAATCAAGCACGTATAAAAATACTTTTCAGTTCCATTTTTGTATGTATGTGCGAAGCTGTGACTGGGCTGTAGTTCTACCCAAAACACGTCTGCAAAAAGGCTTGCAATCTGCTTGACTTGTCCTCCTCCTGACCATGCCACCATCACCCATCAGGGTTCTTAAATCAGCACACTGCCCATCTCCACTAGGGTGTGAGAGAACACACTGGAAATAAATCAGAGGATAAGATCTTACACAAAGAGGGAGGGAAGCAGAGAAGGGACGTCCCCAGTGCTGAGGATGAGCGTGGAATCTATGCTCTCTGTCCTGCCACAGTCCAGGACCGACAGACCCCCACTTTATGGGCTGCAGCACCAGCCAAGGTTTATACAAGTCAGTCCAAGGTCAAAGAAAGAAGAAAACAATGCACAGGCATATTCTGATCAAGTGACCGGATAGCTGCTCTTTACAGAGACCCACTGGGGTCAATTTTTAAACAGACTCAGTATAGAGTATCCCTCTCCATTGGACACACTAGAGTGGTATTTGGTTTTCGAGGTTCCTTATTGAAATTTTTTCCTCCACATTTAAAAAAGAAAAAAGTTGGAGTTGCCAGTTCAATTCCCACATGGAACAGTGAGCTGCACCCTCCACAACTAGATTGAAGACAATGAGCTGCCTCTGAGCTGCCGGAAGGGTGGCCGGATGGCTCAGTTGGTTATAGCATGAGATCTCAACAAGTTGTCGGTTCAATTCCCGCATGGGATGGTGGGCTGCGCCCCCTGCAACTAAAGATTGAAATGGCGATACTGTTCCCCAATATTCCCCAATAAAATTTTTTAAAAAAAGAAAAAGAAAAAAGTTCCAACATATGATTAAGCTATCCTTAAGCCAAAAAGACCAAAAAAATCAGGAATTATCCACCTCCATCCCCAAGAGTAGACAAGAAATGGTGAGTTCAACAGTTCAACACATAATGTCATTCTGGTCTAATAAAATTAATTGCTCCCATTTATAAGTGCTCACTCTAGCTGGGCTGGGCAGTGCTAGGTACTGTACATCCTTCCAACACCATAAGGAGGCAGTGTTACCCCCATTTAAAAGAAAAGGAAAATAAGCTCAATAAACAACCATCTCGGTCACCCAAGGCCTTGGACTCAGACTTGCCTCCAAGGACAACATGGTGAAATTTTTCATTTAAAAATGTTGGGCCCAAAAGGGTTCACTGGTGAATTCTACCAACCAACATTTAAGAAAAAAAAATCATAGCAATTCTCTGCAATCTCTTTCAGAAGATAGAAGCAAAGGGAATATTCAATCCATGAGGTCAGCGTGACCTCAATACCAAACCAGACAAAAACACTGCAAGAAAAGAAAATTACAGGCCAATATCTCTCATGAACATAGATGCAAAAATCCTCAACAAAATATTAGCAAATCAAATCCAACAATGTATAAAAAGAATTATATGCCACAACCAACTAGGATTTATCCCGGGTATGCAAGACTGCTTCAACGTCCAAAAATCAATTAATGTAATCCATTGCATCAACTGACTACAGAAGAAAAGAACAAAAGAAAAAACCACATGATCTTACTGATAGAAGCAGAAAAAGCATTTGACAAAATCTAATAGTCATTCATGATTTAAAAAAAATAAAAAATCACCCGTCAGCAAACTAGGAATAAATGGGAACTTTCTCAACCAGGTAAAGAACATGTACAAAAACCTAAACAGCTAATATTATATTATACTTAATGGTGAGAAACTAGAAGCTTTCTCACGAAGATCAGTTATAAGGCGAAGCTAATGCTTCCATTCAAGTCCTGCTAATGCTTACAGCTAGGTAGGGGCATATGACCAATTTCTGGCTAACAAGATATAACCAGAGGTGATATATGCAATATATGCTGACAGGAATGAAATGTCTTCTTCTGCCCTTTCATCCTTTCTGTTGGCTGGAATACAGATGTGATGGGTAGAGCTAGAGCAGCCATATTGGGCCATAAGATGGAAGCAACATCCTGAATCAGGCAAAGCAATAAAACAGAAGTTGTCTGGGCGCTTGATGAACCTGGACCTGTTAGATCAGCTCTGGACTGCTTCTTTTCATATGAAACACATGTAAATTTTTCTTTTATTCAAGACAATATTATTCTGGGTTTTCTGAAGCCTCCATATATAAGGTTTCCTCCAAAAATAGTTTCCCCACCATTCCTGTTCTTCTCCCCTGCCTAAGCTTCTCTTACCTCACTTACTACATTAGATACGCATTTTTTTATAGTCTCATAGTACTCTCTATTTCTCTTCACTGCACTTCACTGGCTATACTTGTATAATTTATTTGTGCAATTATTTGTTTAATGTCTGCATACACCCAAAGACTGCAAACATCACAAGAGAATGGCATCTGATCATTCTGCTTATTGCTTTATCCCTTATCCCAGCATAATGTCTGGTACACAGCATGCACTCAAATATTAATGATGGAAAGGTGGTGGGAGAGGAAAGGGGAAAAAACGATGAGGTGATCCATGCTCAAAGGATTTCATACCGATTGGAGACTCTACCTAGAGTTCTTCCTTTCACTCTTTACCAAGTAGCCAAAGTGTCAATCTTGTACTAAAGAAAAAAAATCAATCATGAAATAAAAGAGGTGGCATTTTGGGTTGCTAAGAATCAAGTTCCAGTTGGGGCTTCCCCATCCTCAAATGTCACAGAAGACAAAAATGCAAACCTATTTTCGTCCTTACATCCCAAACAGTCTTTTGGCAAAGCCCTTTTCTCGAGGTGCCTCTCCCATCTGTACACCATGCCCCAACCTCATCCTGCTACCTCCTGAGTCAGCCCCAAGCCTTCCTGCCCCTCTCCCGCAGCCACAGCCCACTCCCATCCTACCCCCATTCACTTCGTCATGGTTTCTTCTGCAGTCTGCCCACACAATGCCAGACCCGTCTCCAGTCAGAAAAACTTCTACCTGAGAACAAGGTGATCCAGCTCCCAGCCTCTACCATACATACCTGAGGTAACAAGGCAGCCATGATTCTTGCTTGACCATCAAGGGGCCCTAGTGTGGCGCTTGACAGCCACAAACATGCTCTGAAACCCTGTCTGACTCATCTGCTCAGTTTTGCGGTGACCTGTCAGCCCTGAAACTGCTAGTTTAGGCTCTCACTGACAGCCTCAGAAGGCTGGGAGTTTCTCTTGTGGCCACTGCTGGAAACCCACAGCCCTTCCTTCCCTGAGCAATCTCTTCCTCACAGTCAACAACAAGCGAACAACACGCTCTGGTGATGATGCTAATCAGCACAGCAAAAGCTTCTCTACCACAAAGGGCCAACCAGGGCACAAATGCAGGGAAAGAAATGCTGACTGAAAGCACCAATATCATAAACACACACTCCTGTTAACCTTGCACCATGCTTTCTAATTAAAAAGCATTTTACAGATATTTTACTATCTGAAGACTCAGAGAAACTCTGTAAAGTGAGTAGAACAGATGTTATCCCACCGTAATAAGTAAACTGTTGCAAGCCACAGAGCTCAGTGCATATTTGGGTCAAATGCTTCCTCACAGTGACACACATACAGGCCACCTCCATTCCTCACTGTTGCCTCCCAATCTGGATATTCCTGTTTCGTCTGGGCATCTAGGACACACCCTGTCCAGGATTCTTTGGGAGTAATTCCCAAAGTCTACCTTTCTCTTAGTCTCAAAGTCTGACCTGAGTTTATCCTTTTCCTCTGGCTACTCAAGCAATCTGACCTCAAAATTTTGCTGAGTATTGCGTTTTGTTTCACCTGTTCTCCCTCCCTCCTAACCTGAAGTCAGACGCCGTATTTCCTGCTCAGTACACCCTCCTCGACCAGGGTAGACACACAGCCTAATTTGCCCCCAAGTTGCTACTTCTATTGACTAAAAACATTTACTGACCTGCAGCCGGCACAGATTCAAGTAAACCCTTTGGTGAGAAATCCAACAGGTGGCGTAAGCCAAGTGGCCTCCATCACAAAGCAGGTCCCCAGGGCAACACTGTGAAGCGCATGGTGGTACCTAGGGCTTCACCTCTCGTGAGAAGGGATTAGTTGTTAATGCATAAGGTTATCATGCACCTTCTCTGGGCCACAAGCTATGCACATATTATTTCCAATCCTCGTAACACTGCACAGTGTTAACACTCCCATTTTAGAGTGGTTGGGAACTGGGTCTCAGTGGTGGAAACTGGCTAAGTAACTTGCCAAAGGTCAAGGGCCTCCCGTAAATGGCAGGATGGGATTCGAATCTGAGTCTCTCAGACTGCAGGTCCAAGCTCTTCCCATGACCAGGCACTGCCTTCTTCTACCCTTCATTTTTTTTTTTTTAAACATGATTTTTATTCTTTTTATTTCAAAACTGCTAAGAAGGGAAAGTTCACAGACAGATACGTGACTACAACTAATGATACAGTTATAATCTGTCAGTAGCTTAAAGTCTATATTATATTAGTCCTTCACCTCTGAACGCACTTACTGGCCAAACATACACATTAATTCACGTCCGATAAAAAAATAAAATAAAATAAACTGCTTGGTTTACACTTGACTCAAAACACTTCCTAAGTTTAATGAGAAAGCACAAACTTCTTTCTCATTTTACTAAATGTCTTCTTCGACTTTCTCACTAATGCTTGCTTATCTCCACACATGGGAAATGTTCCTAAGATCTGGCTGTAACATCAATGTCTAACTTCCCAGTTCCACTTAAAGAAAAAAAAAATGCAAATGGACTCACCCTTTCATTATGTCCTTTTGCTACAACACAGCATTCCAATCTCAGTTACAGAACCCCCACATCCACACTGGCTGCAGGCCAGCCCTGAGACTTGACATAATGCAGACAAAGCATTTGGGAACAGATGCATTTGCTGCACACACGTTAAATTTAATCTGTCCCAAAAGAAATTAATATCACACCTCATGCAACATGGAGTAAAATACTGGGGGGAGGAATAGTTATTGTTTGGGGGAGGATATAGTAAGTCATTTTCACATTTAATAAATGTGATCCTTAAGCATTCTAAATACCAATGCATACTAAGTTGACACAAACATCTGGTACCTATTCCACATAATTTTCAGCACACTGATTCCCCGTATCACCCAGAGTACTAATGAGGAGCGTGTGTTCAGCTGTAATAAAACTGGTAAAGATGCAGAGGGAATCAAGGAGTAATATTATAGCCTGGGACCAAGACACTGCAGTGGGGAGATTTTATTCCAACAACACCATTGGCTAATAAGGGTTTCTGTTATTGTCCCACAGGGAATTCTGCAATGCTGTCAGCTGCAAAGAGGGACAAACTCCCACAGACTGTGGAACTGGGCACTGTACGATCTATTCTGCCTGAGCTGAAAATCCCTTCTACCCCCATGGGATGCAAGAATCTGTAAGAAAGGGCACTCGAGATGATTTCCCAGCCAATAGCACAACCTGCCTCTAATTGAGCTTTATGAGAGGGAATGTGACAAACACCAGGATATGATGCAAAAGCAAAGCTCCAAGAAAGAACACCTGGAAGGCCCTGAGCTCCAGAGCGCCTGCAGTGTACACAACATATGTTCATGTTTATACCATATCAAATTACAACTCATTGGAGCTACAGCCCCTTGGGGATAGAGCTGCGGAATGTACCACCATTAAAATCCAAAGGGGGCCCTTCTACCACAGCCCCCACCTGGGGTTTTCAACAATAAAACTTGGCCTAAGGCTGAAGCTTATCCCTGGTAGGAAAAACACAGAAGAGTCCTAAAACCTCTAATATGGATTTCTCAGAAACAAAACAGCCAGATTTTTCTACAGCACAACTCCTTAAGCATATCTTATCCTAGTTTCTTTCGTTCTCCAAGTGGATATCTAAATCTGAACCTTCCTCTTGAAAATCAACCCTTTTCCAAGAAGTCAACCACCAACTTGCTTGGCCAAAAGCCAGGGCATATTTGTATATTGTTGTGTTGAAACCATGGTGCACCCATGTTGGAGAATTTCCTGCGTTCAAGTGTGTTTTTCAATGTTCAACAGGAAACAATGGGCAGAGCTTCTTCAGGAATCTACATTCTCAAATGTAGGAGAGTCGGGAACTGCCAAGTTCTAAAGGGCACTTGCCCTTCCATCTAAAGGACAGTCGCTCTTCCATCGAAGCAGGATACCACTCTACAACCAAGCAGTTTCAGAGGAGACTTAGGCAGCTTTGTGAGGAAAGTGATGTTGGTTCATTCTGTGTTTTTTATAACCTGAAGAGAAACAGTAGCAGAGGAAGTCACCACTGGGCATAGCAAGAGAAGAGTCCTTGTATTCAGTATACGGTGGTATAGGACCGTATATACCTAAGTGGTCCTAGGTGGACCAGGAGATACGAGAGCTGCATTTTAAACCCAGATCTGCCATTTACAAGTTGTTTGACCTTGTCCTTAAGCTTTCCATAATCTCCCTCTCTTACTTTATGACAGGCTTGAGTAGTAGATCAAATGAGACACTCTACATACAAATCCTTTACAAATTTCACATATATTAGACATTTATATAATTTATGAAGTGATCCCCCGATAAGTCTAGTACAACATAGGGAATATAGTCCATGGTATTGTAATAGCTCTGTACGATGTCAGAGGGGTAGTAGACTTGGTGGGGTTATCACTTTGTGAGGGGTGTACGTGTCTAATCATTATGTTGTTTTGTACACCTGAAACTAATAATAAAAATATTAATTAATTTAAAAAATACTGTTAGAGACACAAGTTTCCCTGGGGGAAGGAGAAATAAATGAATGAAACAATTTTCTCTAATTGAAAAAATGCTTTCTTTATGAGGTTTTAGAATGATTAATAAAATATCTAAGATAAGATGTTCTTATACTACTCCCTAGCTATTACTCCCCAAAAATCATTTCTAACAGTTCCACTGGGAAGATTTAAAATAAAACTATGTATGGTATTAGAGAGTAAAAATTCCTATTCTCTGAGCACATTCTGGAAATACGACTCCCAAAGGTGAGAACAATCCATGTTTCTGCCCCCCAGGGAATTCCACAATCCAGAAAGAGGTAATCTGGCCCCATCTAGGCTGATTTTCTTGTTGCTTCCTTTCAATCTATAAGATAGTACACCTGTTCTTGTTAGTCTGACAAGATCTAAAGGAAGCTGAGGATGAAGGAGACACTGGCAACAGTATTCATTTACGGCAAGATTAGAATTTATGGGATGTTATTGCCTAAATGGCTCAGCACAGAGACCAAGAACAAATCTGCAGATTTGGAGAATGAAAGAAAATGGAATCTGTTTTCTCCGACCATGTGAGTTTGAGACACACTGAATAACGAAAAGAAAGCATACTTTTTTTTTTTTTATTTATTAGTTTCAGGTGTACAAAACAAGGTAATACTTAGACGTTCATCATTTATATCCCTCATACTGTGAACCCCCCTCCCCCCATCCACTATCCCTCCGACCTCACACCGAACCATCACATTATATATATAAAATTATAGTTGGCATTCATTAATGTTTAGCTTCTGGTGTACAATGCCATGATCAGGCATCCACAGTATCCCTGAGGTGGTCTCCCAAATAGGACGCACGTCCATCGGATACCCAACAAAATCTTTACAACATTATTGAATACCTTCCCCAAATTAATTTTCAAAAAAAACCCTGAGGCCATCTGAAAGCATACTTCTTTATTAAAAGGAAAATACTTAACTGATTTCAAAATATTATACACAGTTTAGGCACATAAGCAATAAAAAGTATAATTTAATTCCTACAAATGCACTGTTTTGTGTTAAAGTGAGAGTTGCTGGTCTGAAAAGCTGACCTTCTTTAACCCTAACGGATGACATCACCAAACTTGTTCATCTCTCACACCTCGACTATACACACACCTAAAATAGCCACTAAACTGGTTACCAGAGAGTAAGGGGGGTGGGGGGAGGGAGATGAGGGTAAGGGGGATCAAATATATGGTGATGGAAGGGGAACTGACTCTGGGTGGTGAACACATAGTGGGATTTATAGATGATGTAATACAGAATTGTACACCTGAAATTATGTAATTTCATTAACAATTGTCACCCCAATAAATAAATTTAAATAAGGGGGGAAAAAAAAGCCACTAAACTAATTTTCTCTTTTCTACCTCTACCAAGCTGTGTCTAATGGAGAAGAAAAACATGGGAGGAACAGAGGTAAGGACATGCACAGAAACATGGAGATATGACAACACGCTGCATAGGGCATGCTCTGTGACTAGTGAGATCTTGGTTAGGGCTGGGGGCAGTGTCTGGAAAAACAAGACAAGAATCTATAAGTGGGGGGATGGTCAGGAAGAGTGGAAGGGGAAAACCACAACTGCTGGGGAGTTGAATTATAGCCTGTAACCATTGGTCCTGATTATTGGTGGGAGACAAGCGATTAAAAAAGCAAACTCTACGAAGTTTGGGTTCGGCCATGCAAAATATTACTAATTACAGCCATGTGTACAAACTGGGCCATGAACTGAAAATCATTTGCTTTAAGGATTTTATCAGGGTATTCAACAATTTGGTTGTTAAAGAAATGTAGCAAATGCTTAACACGAATGCCAGATTTACCAAGCATCAATGTATATGTCAAATCCCATTACAACATTAAACCATATTCCTCCCTCTTCAAGCTAGCTAGCTTGCCTCTCAGGCTCTTCTGTCAAGAGGGAAAAAGAGATGATGGTTTGTAGAGCACTCTATAAATAACTAGTGTGCTCTCACCCTTTCATAGTGAAGCTAAAGGGCTCAAGAAAATCGATGGAGCTGGTATTTCCAGATTTTGCAGCACTTAGGGACCAATCAAGTAGCACCATTGATAGGACTTCTCAGTGTAGAACGGGAACACTTGGCCGTAAAAAGACATAAGGATTGTGTCCAGCTAAGTAACCCTGGCCCAGAACCACATCTTTGTACCTGATTAAATTCAGAGACTCCGTAAACCTGTTATACCTACTATACTTTTCCATCATAGCTAATATCAGTTTTTAGTTATGAATCTATTATTTCATGTATTTGCGCAGGTCTTTGTGTGTCTTCTACTTAACTGGAAACCCCATGAGGACAAGAACCATGTTTCTCTTGCTTATCCTCCATCTGTCCTGGTGCTTGGCACAGCGCCTGGTATGTGGCAGGTATTCACAAATACTTGCCGAGTGATGAATTCCTAAAACAACCAAAACCCTAATTTTCTATGGACCATGGAGCCAGTCTCCTGGGTTTATGTCTCAGCCCTGCCACACTTTAGCGTTGTAACATGGGGCAGTTACTTAACTGCCCTGAGTCTCTGATTCTATAGCTATACAATGGGGATAATAGTAGTATCTGCCCCATAAGACTGCTACTGTGTTTCCCCGAAAATAAGACTGGGTCTTATATTAATTTTTGCTCCAAAATATGCATTAGGGCTTATGTTCAGAGGATGTCATACTGAAAAATCATGCTAGGGCTTATTTTCCGGTTAGGTCTTATTTGGGGAAAAAATTAATGTAACATCCAGTCTCATCTAACATAAGACCCAGTCTTATTTTACATATTAATTATAGTAAAATAAGACTGGGTCTCATCTAACATAATATATTAATTTTTGCTCCAAAAGATGCATTAGAGCTGATTGTCCAGCTAGGTCTTATTTTCAGGGAAACACGGTAGGATTAACTCATTTTAATTATCACATAACTATAATTATTATATCCGTCTCTACAACTATGGGATGTGTTCTGGAAAAAAAATAATTTTTAACCTATCTCAATCTCCTTTTGCATTAGGAATCTGAATATTAGAACTTACAAAGTAATCTTGGTTCCATGTAGTTCAATGCCCTCCCTATCACCCAGTGGCCTTACAATACCTCTATAAACTAGTTGATATAAAGGCCTTCTCTTCCAATCCTTCCTAATTTTCTTCCAATCCTTACTAATTTTCAGACTAGTTCTGCCATGGTTTCCAGTCCTAGACGTGCAAAATTAATGTGCCAAGATAAGACTGACCAAGTTTTAGTGGGCTCTACTAGAAAATTCCTGATCCAGTTGAAATGGCATGCTATTATGTTCCTTTATTATTTATATAATCAACTACTTCTAGAAAGGAAATTGAGGGGCTTATAATAAAATACAAACAAAAACCCACTGTAGCTGTCAATCAATTAAAAAGTGGTTATGGGCAAAAAAAGAAATCTACCAAAAAACATAGCTAAAGGAAATTACTTCATTTGAGCACCCAACCTAGCCCTGAGCTTCCTAGCAGCCAAAGTAAAAGAGAAAACGTGATGTTTACAGGATCTCATAAAAAGGAAACAAATCAGCTCTTTGGATAAGGAAATATTTTTCCTAAGTCTAAATTTAAGAAGCCTATAATAATGCAAGGATTAGTGATTTTAAGAGTCATTTTATTAAAAGCATAGGTACATAACTTTTCTTATATGGCCTCATTAAAAATAGAGGGAATATACTCTATAGTGAATTTCATTCAGGGTTCCAGTAATTAATTCTCTCTAGTATGCACAAAAGCACCTTTTCTAGAATTGGAAGAATTTTTATTTTTTATTTTTCTTTACTTTGAAACTAATAATTTGCACAAATGTGGGTATGAAAGCAAAAAAGAAAGTGTCATTAGTTTGCTAAAAGCATTTGTGGGATTCTGTGATCTCAATTTTTAAAAACAAGCTATGCAATAAAATCAAAAGTTTTGGATTTTGTTGTGCTGGGTCAATAAACAACTTTTGAAAGGATAAAATCTAAACAGAGGCATCAGTTTCATAAAAGGGTTTGATTCGATCAGATTGTATTTAACCTAAGATACATATAAAATAAATTACTGTACTGTTGTTTAATAAACTCTCTCCCAAAATTTAAAACTGGGATAAATGCGATACCTGTTCAGAAAAACACCTACTGAGCATGCCTATGATAAAATTTCACACACAGTAAAGTACTGTAAAACACATATCTGTACCTGACAAAGCAACCTTTCAAAACAGATGTGTCATATGATGTTTCAAAGCTCAATTTTTTTTTTAAGTTTGTCACATTCAATCAAAGCAATTTCTGTTTTTCTGAAATCTGTGTGTTATTTTGGAGAAAACTTTTCTTCAGTGTTTTTCCACTCTGGATCAACTAGCTCCTCTCTTTTCCTCCCAACTGAACCTTCGGAAACCACTCTACCAGAGGGAATTCACCTTTTCTCACATGGAGACAAACTTTAGTATTTTCAAATGGTCAATTGGAGAATAAAATCCTTTGCATGCCAATTCCTAAAACAAAGGGCTTTTTTTCAAGATTTGTACAGAAAAATGTAGCAAAGCCATACTAATCCATTATTTAAAGTAATAATTAATTCTTTCTTTCACTATTTTACATCATACTCCCTTCTTTCCACCTTACTTCATCAGGCCCAGAGAACCACCTTACCACCAAACAATAAATGCCTCTTTTACTAAGCAATAACTGATAATGGGATATGCCACATAAGCAGTTCTTCCAAATAACTAAAATTTTACTCCTTTCAAAAAAGAAAATGACTTTAGTCATTTTTCATGGAAATCTACCTAAAATGTACTACATACATAATTACTTCCTGGCCATCTTAAATATTCTGGGCATCCAGAATATCATTTGTGAAATTTTTTTGAGGACTTAAGGCCATCATTATGAATATATTTTATAGATTATTAAACTTGGCATTTCAGTTTTTATCTCTACACCAAACGGTCCCATATTTCTGTTTTATAGTTCTGCCTATACTTCTGTTTCTCTCAACTCTGACTACAGGCCTGTGTCTCTGCCTCAAGCCCATCACATGCGATCTTCTACCCTCAATTCTAAGTTAACAAGCTCTGGATGAAAGCCCTCTCAACTACAGAGTAACCTAGGTAGACTTTTGACAGCTATCCTTCTTGAAACTCACCAAACATTTTGGCTTCCTACGTGTGCTCCAGATGCACCGACCGGCTGTAAAACTGACACTGTATAATATTAGTGACAATATTAGCAATAATATTAGGGACATTGACCATACTCATCTAATTCGAATGGCAATCCATCAAGAAAGTGAAGCTTATGCACTACTTACCCCTTTTGCCGCGATGGTTAGATATATCCGAATGAATATATCCGAAATTTTTAAACATGAAAATGTCACTTATATACAAAGCAGCTCAAATTATTGTTGTTAAATGCATAAAATAGTCAAAATATAAATTTGTGTGTGTGTGGATTTCAGACACATTTTGGGGGAAAAAACTTGAAATCAACGCAGAAATCAAAGAATTAAGGTACATAAGGTGAACTGTTGGGAATTTAGTTCACACAAAAACTGTGCTAAAAGTCCTACACTGCTAGGGCTTCAAGCATCTTAGAAAGTTTATCTTTTCAAGAAGAGGAGAAAGCAAATATATGACTAGCTCATTATACATATCTGTGTATCTCTATATCTCTATAGATATGTACTCGTGTATGTATATATACAAATTAAGGTCTCATGGTATCTCCCCCTCTTACTTATTTTTCAAGACGAAGAGATATTTAACCTGCACATCCCAGATTAATTACAATTTTGGCATCATCTGCACATTCTTCCACTGTAGTTCCTCAATGGAACTTGTAATCATGTCTTCCCTCTCCCATCAGTGCTAGCAGACATGGAAATCAGTGGTCCGTCCCTGTTCTGGGTCAGTACAAATGATCCACTATGTCCAGTATGGTGCTAGGCAGGCTGCAAGCTGGACAGTGCCATTTCACAAAGAAAACATGCAACAAGGCCACTCAAAAAGGCCCTCTACAATACAATATTATCATCCATAGCTTTCTAAAATCAAATCATGACATGGAATCGTCCCTGCCTGCTCGTGTTAGCTAGAAGTACCAGTCACACTGCACTCTTTGCAAATCGTGATTATGTACAGAAAAGCATATAGGCGTATACTGAGGAATACTGCAGTTTCACCGACTCAGGGAGACTCACTTTTTAAAGTTCTTTTCTGAAATGAAAGAGTGCCTTTGCCCCAGAGATAACTCATAATTTATCCTAGATTTCAACTTTTTGTACTGTAAAAAGTATAGGAAGTTACATGGAAACAATGAATGGAAGTACACTTCTTTATCAAGCAAGAACAGGAAACTTTCAGTCATTTATGGTAAAACTACATATTTGAGCCAAAGAGAAAAATTCAACTATGCTCGTTTAACAACTAACTTTTCACCCTCTCCCATCCAAAACATACAAGAATATGCAGAACTGACACCCATGAAACAAATCTCAAGACTATGAAAAAAATTAACATTTACAGGCTTCAAAAATATATTTCCCCCAAATGACTTAATGAACCTCTTCAAACAGGCCTACACCTACTTCTTCTATTATTGTATGGCCAAAATGAGTCATAATAAAACTTTGGAATATTAAAGACAATAAGTGAGGAAATTCCAGAAAATATAAAAACTATTTCAGGGAGCCAAAACACAACTCTATTTATTTTTTTATCCTAATGCATAGGAATGAATAAACCAGCAAATAAAATAGGCACTCACAAGAGTAAACATACATCTGGCTACAGTTCTGTAACATAGCCTTCCAAATTTACCACCTCCTCCATGCTAGAGAAATGATTTCCTTACCCCCAGCACCGCCCTCCAACTCCACAAACTTCTATACTGTGGCCAATTTAAAAATAGGTATTTTTGAATCCGTAACATCTGACCCATCAACTGACACACAATAGGGACTCCATGTATGTTACAGAAGGAAAATCTCACATTTAATTCTCATTCAGTTTAGTCTTAGTGCCCTGTCTGAGCTATGGCTCTAATTCCTAACAAAGTATCACTTCCCTGAGCCTCAGTTTTCTGATCTTTAAAATAGAGATATTACTTGTTCTACCTGTTCCCCACGGTTGTTAGAAAGATCAATAAGATCATGCACTTGAAAGATTTTTCTATTACTTTGGGAAACTCTATATAAAGATATTACCAATAAATGTATGAAACATCAATAGAAAAGAACCTCCTTCCTCCTCACCATCCTACCAACCCCCTCCAAACAAGAAGCTCACAACTTACAATACAGACCTTAGGAATATAGAGGAAAGAAAGGTGAATTTGGAGTTAGAAGACCTGGGTTCTAGTCTCAGCTCCCCTACTAACAAGCTGATTCTCCTGGGCTACCTCACTTAGTAGTTTCCTAACCTATGAGCTGGTGAGGAAATATTATCTTCCCAAAATAAACTGAAGTAGTGGATAGCAAAATACTCCATAAGCTTAAAATAAATTAATGAATTGGATGTGCCTAACAAAAAGTTTGGACTTTCCGTTATAAAATCGATTGACAGGAAGCTGGCTGTGATCGATCAGACCCTTCCTAAACTTCTTAAAGAAGAAGGAAGGCTAAGCAAAGACAGAGTGGAGAAGCCTCCACAGGGGGAACTCACATATTAACTATGTAAAGAAATGGGGGCTTTAGAAGCTGGAATTTAGAGCAAATAACTGTGATTAGAACCCCTCTGAGTCCACTTAAACTTGTGAATTGAACTATCGGGTCAGATTTTCTCCATTCCTGGTTAAGAAAGAGGCAGGCAAACCCTAATTCTACATGTGGATGCCCAGCATTCCAGAATAAACAGCAGCTCATGCAGAAAGCAATAGAAGGAGAGTAAGAGGAGGAAATAGATCAACAAAGTACAACAGATTGGTCGCTTAGTAATTAAAAAGAAAAGAAAATAACCTATCTCAAAGTTCAACTCAAGGCTGAATTCCTATCAGAAAACCACTGGAAGCCAAAGCCTACATCTGCATAATACTTTAAATCTGAGGCTGGTCTTTGAGAAAACATTTGACAAAGATTATCAAAACATCCATTTTTCTTTCTTTTTACTCATTTTTCTCAATTATTTTTCATGCCTAACTCTTGAGCTTCACTTACCACTCCTGCTTTCTCAAGTGCAATAAGCAAATACATATAAATTTGGACTGAATGGACACTGGGTAACATATTCTTTTATATCTATTCTCTATCTCTCTCTTTTTTTTTTCTTTTGGCCAATATTTACCTTTTGTAGTAGAGTGAACGGCAAACATACAACTCACAGCCAACAAAATGGGCCGCTGCAAAGCCAGGGTGCTGGAATCACTCCTGACAGCGATTAGGCAGTGTCAGATTCTTCCTGGACTCCCAAATGTTCGCTTAAATTGAGCATACCACCTGTTTCAGTGGTGGGGTCTCTTCGTCTTTAAAGGATTGTATTTTGAAAATCACTGGAGACTGTGGTTCCCATCTATTGGCCTCAACTGAAACGTTAGACTCACGTGATAAGCATTAACATTCAAGTATTACTTTACCTAGTGGGAGCACATCAAAAGCAAAATAAAGCACTAAGAATGTAGTGACACACATTCTTTTATATCCCTTTACACAATCAGTATACAAAATACTAATTTAATTTTTTTTCTCTTAAAGTAACACAGGATTTTAACTATATTAGGGTACGATTATTTTCAATTACTCCCATATAATGGATACTCTTATTAAAGTAAACATCCTCATGTCACCACACATGAATTCATCTAACCTCTGAGTACCTTATCATTGATCATTTCTGCAAGTACACATTTGACAGAACCAAACCATGGCCCTAAGTACTGAGAATTACTGGCCTCACTAAGAACTCAAGAACCCACTACACATTAAGAATTCTAGTTATGTACCTGCTTTAAAACAAGAGCAATAACTCTTAACTCCACCTTAGGCTTCGGACTCTGTCTCTGGCTTGATTATAAAAAAGCTACCATGAGGCCTAACTCCAGGCAGCATTAGTGTGTTAATGCAAATCCTTAGCCATCTACAGTATTTTTACAAACAAAGCATCATAAAACATGTAGTTTTCGAAAGGCACAGGGCTTGCGCTTTCCAAGGTGCGTACTTGGCAATCTTTGGAATAGGACTGCGGGTATTAGCATAGTATAATAAATGAGATGTAATCCCCTCTTTATGACAAGGTCACTTGTAAAGAACACTCTGACCTTGGCAAAGTTCTCAAAGGTTTAGATAAATAGGAACTGCAGGAAATGGGTTTTTTTGTTTGTTTTAAAAAATTGCCTGTTTTAAATCATCTCCTTGATTTTTAAGCCGGAAAAGATGCAAATATCTAAATTACTATAGTCACCTTACCCCACTGCTTTTAACTGCCTATAAACCAATCCCTGAGGACACCAATCTTCAACTGCCTGGCCTTGCCAGGACAAATGTTGGCCCATGTGTTCCAGCCAGGCCATGAATATTCTGAAGGTCAAACAAAATACGGATTATTTCCAATCAGAAAGGAAGTCTGTGTTTTCTGGAAGGTGGCCCCCGGTTCAGCCTTGACTTGGTACACTATTGAAGCAAGTAAACCAAGAACTGGAAACAGCCTTCAGTTTTAATCAGTACTTTCTGAAGGACACTACTGATAACAGGGAAAAAAATGTGAATGTACTTTGTGTCCACATCTCCCTCTGTCTTGGCTGTTTCTCCTCTTACAGATGTATATACAGATGTTTGAAATAATACTTTACTAACGACGCTTTCAATTAAACTAGTGTCTAAATTTGGATCCCTGCACCATTCGTGAAAAAGGCTTGACATTTTCAAATCATTTCAAATCATTTAGGGTTTCTTTTCTTACTTACCACACCAAGCAAATTTCCCCAAGTCTTCCTTATAGTTAAAAGTATCCCAGTGATAATGGTACTAAAAAGTGAAAACAATAAAGGTGGGGGGAGAGAAAGTTTTTTGATGTCTACTTTCATAAAGGGCTAAAAACCTAATTTTTTCTAAGCACTAAGGCATAATAACCAGTGGTAATTTGCATGCCTACACTACAAACATACCACTCTTTCCTTCTTTGGTGCATTTAAACAAAAAGAAATCTCAACTGTCTTTTTATGCAGATGAGGAAGCTGAGGCCAAGAGAAATTAAGGGCCAGTTTAGCTTGGTGGTCAACACCTACCACAATAGAGCCCCACCTTCTTCTGGGGGCTGGTCGCCCAGAAAGGCTTTGTGCTGCCCCAGTTCAGGCACCTAATCTTCGCTGCCTGTCTGTGATGTGTGGAAAGCCCACTCAGACTTTAAAAACCACCTCGATGGTCTTCACTGCCTTGCAAAGCTTCTCTCAGCTAGCTATAACTTTGCCCTTTCTTCTGATTCCTGCAGCAAGCTGGTTCTCCTCTCAGGGACACACACCACAGCACCAAGCTGCAAAGCTACGCATTGCTTGCAAGACTTCCCCCAGCACCTAAGCATATTCAAGTCAGAGAAAAGTTTTTCTCATCAATTTTCCACAGTACTTAGGTAGGGACTTGTACATAATAAGCACTCAATAAATATTTGTTAAATGGAATTATTTGTTTGATTCATGAATCAAGTGACATTTCCAAGGTGCCACGGCAAGTAGGCAGAAGCAAAAAATAGAACCCATGCTTCATGATGACCACAAACAGCTTATACCACACAGCCGCAAAAATCCATGGTTGCGTTTGTATTTATATGTGGCAAGGTGTGTACTGTGCTGTGTGTACATACATGCAAGTCCTCACAACCAAGCAAAGAACAGAGCGATTTCTCACCGTGAACTCAGTTTTGATGTTTTTATAAGTGTTCCCACAGGCCTAGCTGCTATTTTATATTTTTACTCTTCGTGATGAAAAATTTTACACTGCATCATTTCCTCTTTTTCCCCCCAGCCTTTTTGTTTTTCCTTTTTTTTTTTTTTTTTTAAGGAAAGTTTAGGACAGCAGGAAAACTGCTGAGCTGAGACACAAAGAAAAGCTGACTCTGCACATGCCTCATTGTTTTCTATTTTCATTCCAGCACAGTTGGGGCTGGAAACCAGCATTTAGGATTCCCGGTGGACCTGTGTCCCTGGTGTTTAAAAACGTTACACTTTATACACTGCTCCGAGAGGTGTGAGTCAGTTGAGCATGTTCCCTCATATATATATCATGTATCTTAAGGGAAGTAACCAAAATACGTGTTTGGGGAAAGGAGGGGAAAAGGGGGACCAAGGGAGTATTCAGAGATGTAATTACACATACACAAGGGGGACCTTTTGTGTGTGTGTTTTGGAGGTGGGAGGTTTAATGTAAACATTAACTACATTTGTGCTTTTGACTTTTATATACATACTGCATCACCACACACTTGAGTACACATCTGTGAAAATGCTGACACATTCATTATAAGAAGGCCCTTTACTCTATCATGGGTTTGTGTTCAGTTGTGTTTTGTTTTCAGATTTTCTTAGCTTTCTTCCTCAAATACACTTGATTTTTTTTCAAGACATTTCTATTTGACTCTAAGTATGCTAATATTGATGACATCATTGCTTGTCACCCATTCTGGAAGATAATTTGACAATATGCATTAAACATTTTTTAAAGGTTCATACCTATTTTTCCAGGGTTTTAATATATTAATATAATTTTAACCTGGGTGGGGCCTTTGCAACTTACAACAATTTATTCAACCTATCTTTATGTTTTTTAGTGACTTCTTCAAATAAATAATCTTAAGTATATAGTAACTGGGGTTAGATGAATATATTATGACATACAAATATAACAGAATCCTATTAGCCCCTTTTAAGAATAACTAATGGCATGAAAATATATTTATAATACAGAGCATTCCAGAAGTCTTAGTTCAGTGTTAAGCTTTAGTAACTTCAGAAATATAAATACTTCCAATTTTCAAAAAACATTATTCAAATTTTTTTATTAGATTCAGGTGTACAAAACAACGTAGTGATTAGACATTTATACACTTCACAAAGTAATAACCCCAATAAGTCTATTACCCATCTGACACTACATAGTTATTAGAATATTATTGACTATATTCCCTATGCTGTATTATATATCCCCGTGACTATTTTTTTTAATTACAGTTGACATTCAATATTACTTTATATTAGTTTCAGGTGTACGGCACAGTGGTTAAACATTTATATAATTTGTGATGTGATCCCCCTAATAAGTCTAGTAACCACTTGATGACTTATTTTTACATTTTTTATTATTTTACTGCCAAGATCCTCCTATGATCCATGGACACAGGTCAGTTTGCCAGAGAGTTGAGCTGATTCCTCTCTTCACACTGTTCAAATTCTGCCTTTGGGAGAAAAGGCTACTGACACCTACTTCAGGGGACCTACGAAAACACAGGGTCCAGGAAGAGCCGGAAACAACCCTTCAATCCTTACCATCACTTCACTCCACTGTCCCTGGAACAGGGGCCACCTCTCAAAGAGCCATCCCACAGGCTGAAAATAACCTTTTGATCCACGTAGAAATTACAACCCAAAGGAAGCTGAGACCCTTCATCCACTGAGGTCGTTCTCCTGGTGGGAGAAGGCCTCCAGGAGTCAGCTGCATCTAAACACACAGCCTTTCCTGGCAATGATTTATTTTCCTTAGCATGCTACTAAATCCACAGTTCACAATAGCAGGACATTGCTGTCAGGACTCCAAAGTCTCTCGGTGTTGCCACTATCCAGCTCCCCAGTCATGAATCACACCTCCAAACCCAATGACAGGGGTAAAGCCTTCACCAACCTTCCCAATGTGAAGATGCCTGCTCTTCCTTTCTCCATCCATGCTACAATTCCATTATTTCAAAGACATTTTGCCTCTGATAGTTTTTCTCCTTAAAGTCTTTAAGAAGAGAATGGACCAGCATCAGAACAATAGGGAAAGAGACACTGAATTGGTCATACAAAGATGAGGGTTCAAATTTTCAACTGACGTCTTAGAAGCCATGTCATTTTATGCACGTCACAATCTTTCAGAGTTTTGGTTTCAGAGAAATGGTGAATAGTAGTGCATTTTGCACAGGATTATTAAGACTTAAATGAGATAATACATAATAAAGTACCCAGCACATATTAAGTACTTACTAACCTTTTACCTATAAATCGATCATAATGCTCAATTTAATACTTTTCAGAGGGTATGATCATTCAATAATGAAGACCCATAGGAACATTTTGAACCTTTTGCAATCTTCTCAGCTAGGTCTGGGTAGCAACTGAAGTGCCCAACATCTCTGTAAAGGTATTACCTTCTAACTGTAATTAGACCATATCGTAATTGGCATAACTGTAAATATACCAATTAATTGTATTACATCATAACTTTACAACATCACTGTAAAGGTATTACGGTGTCACACACATAGGTGTTAACTACCATAGTATTTACAATAGGAAAATACAAGAAATTACCTTAAAGTTCATGAGGGTACATCTGTACCATGAAACATGCTGCAGTTAAAATAGTACTATACGTTCTAACAGAAAAATCTTAATGACATATTGTTAACCTTTTTTTAAATTACAGAATATGAAAGAATATAATTTGTTAACTACCCTAAAACTATGTATATATGCTCATACATATGTACATAAGTGCATGGAAAAAGGATTGAATATGTAATTCTAATTGTAAACAGTTCTTACCCAAGGTGGAGGCAGTGCTAAGTGGGTCAGAGAGATCAATGGGAACTGTGCCATTGCTCCCTTTCTACAATATTTCACTCTTTTACCATGCATATATATTTTAAGTATTGATTGTATAATGGAAATAAACATTTTTATGTGTAGAATTAAAAACTAAAAACTTATGCCCTACTTTATCATACAAATAATTCTGCTAAAGCCAATGCTGACTGATTAGTTTTGTCCTCTGGATGTCTTATTTTGGAACAGCATCATATGCAGTTCAAAACACAACAACCCCAGTGATTCTGGACAGCAAAGAACCCTGGTCTACTCCACTTGTGTGACAACAGTCTCTCCTCACCTAGAGAATTTGGGCCCAACCTTTCCTTCTCAGTGGTCAGTGACTCTGCAAACCTGTGGTTCTGCCTCTTCCTGTAGTGAAGAGACCTGGCTTTAAATCCTGGTTCTGCCGTGTACCATCTGAGATTTTGCTTCAGTTTCCTCATTTGTAAAAAATTATCTACATTTCGTAGGGCTATCACAGAGATTATTTAACACATACAAAGTGCTCAATAAATAATTGGCAGCTTTATCATTGCCATTATTAAACAAGGAACTCTTCAGGTCTCAAGATCAATTCTCATCTGTAAAATTATGGCCTATCATTTGAGTATTTCGAAAGCTTCCAGCTCTACAATTCTATGCACATGTGCTATAGGAGAAAAGTGGACAAACTTATGCTGAACAGTGCAGCCAAGTGGCTGGGACCAAAGAGATCAGACAACCTCCCAGACAGGGCCTTGGCAATGATGTGACTTGTGTGACTGTTAACACATCATGGGGTAAGAAGAAAAGAGGATAAGAGAAGCCTTTTTTCTCCAGTCTAGAATCTAGAAGACTTAGATTTGGAGAAATAATAGACAGACAGACATAGTATTCATATTCCTCTACTACCAAATAGAAAATATTTTCAACTTCCCCCGGTGCCTGCTGTAGGCTGGAGACAGCAAAGCATCCCAAAATAGATGAATTTTAGTGTGTGACCTTCCTGAACACAGTCTGTATTTTGCAGCCTTCTCCATCTTTGGGACATAAGATTGAGTCAAATCCTTTAGAACCAGTGCACAATAATCTGTCTGCAGTCTAAATCTATCTTTTGGGGCTCAGCTGGAATCGCACCTCGCTATTAATCTTCCCAAAGGAGGGTGTGATAGAAAAATATGTATATCTTGTATATCTTGATTACAGTGGTGGTTACAGAGCTATATATGTTTATCAAAACTCATCAAACTGTCCCCTTAAAATGTGTGCATTTTAATCTACATAAATTATACTTCAACAAAGCTGATTTTAAAAGAAAAAAACATAGCACAATGTTCAAGAACACCACGTCTGTAGCCACACTGCCAGCTCTGACTTCTTGGCTGTGTAAGATTTAACCAGTAAGATTACTAACATTTACATTCATATTCTAGGCCAGGAAACAGCACAAGCAAAGATTTAGAGGTAAGAAACAACATGATAGCGTGGAGACTACAAAACAATTTAGTGTTTTTGAAACATAAATTAAGAGGAAAGATGTGAAAGAGATATAGGCCAGAGAGGTGGAGAAGGTCAAAGAGAGGTGGAGAGTCAAAGGCTACTCATCTCTGTGTCTCCACACATAACAGAGAGCTTCTGACATATCCCATTAAATGTTTATATTTTAAAAAAATTAATGCACACACAAGATACCACTTGACATCCACTAGGAAAGCTATAATAAAAAAATACAGATAATAAATAACAAGGGTTGGCAAGGATGGGAAGAACCTACAACCCTCACACATTGCTGCTTTGAATGTAAAATGGTACAACCACCTTGGAAAATATTTTGGCAGTTCCCCAAAAGAATTAAACAGAGTTACCATATAATCCAGCTATTCTACTCCTAGGTATATATACCCAAGAGAAATAAAAACATGATATGTCCACTCCAAAACATGTACACAAATGTTTACAGCAGCATTATTTGTAATAGCCCCAAACTGTTAACAACACAAATATTCATCAACTGATAATGGAGTAATAAAATGTGGTATATACATACAATGGAATATTAGTCATAAAAAGAAATTACTGATACATGCTACAACATAGATGAACATTGAAAACACGCTAAGTAAGAGAAACCAGGCACAAAAGGTCACATATGATATAATTCCATTTATATGGGATGTCCAAGATAGGCAAACCTATAGAAACAGAAAGTAGATTAGTGGTTACCAAAGGCTGAGGGGAGGGGAGAGTGGGGAGTTACTGCTAATGGGTATGGAGTTTCTTGTGGGGGTGATGAAAATGTTCTAAAATTGGCTGTGGTGTTGGTTGCACAACTCTGTGAACATACTAAAAACCACTGAATTATACACTTTAAATGAGTGAATTGTATGTAAGTTATATCTCAATAAAGTTGTTATAAAGTATTTAATGAAGAATAGGATGTCAATAGTCCACTTATTTCAAGGAATATTTGATAAAAGTTAAACACAAAAGAATCTGTTTCATTCAATTTGTTCAAACTCATAGTAAGTCCCTATCATGTGCTAGGCACAGTGGCCACAAATACTAAGTGAGACAAAGTACCTTAGCCTCTAAGAAGCTATACTCTAGGAATGGTGAGACAGGCAGGTACACAGTGTAGCGCATTAGTGGGCCCCACAGAAGGCTGTCTAGGGACCAAGGGAACACACACAGGGCCACGACCTCCTCTCCATTACTTAGCCCTTGATATCTTATCCTGTATCATGGTCCTACTGGATGTGCTGGATTTCTTCTATAGTAAGGTCTGCTCACATTTATATTGGTAAGAGGCCGTGTGGTGAGCACTGTGATTGATTAATTCTCAGCTGATGGGTTTAAGCCAGTCATGGCAACTCCATTACTATTTGCCAGTGACTGGTTCAAGGATGGGCGGGGCTAAGTCAATTCAGCCAATGAATGCAAAGAGAGTCATGCTGAGAGTCTGAGGAAAAGAGATCTCTTACTCTTAAGAAAGCTGAAGACAGCATCACTCTTCTTCCAACCACGAATAAGACCACAGCCCTGATACATGCTGACAGCCATTCCTAAAACCACAAGCAGACCCATCTTCGGTTAAGATGACCCTATGGCTGGTAAAATGGAGAGAGAAAACAACCTAAGAACTGAATGAAATTAGTCAACTTTCCATTTTCTCCTGTTCTACCATTAAGTTTAAAAGGCTCATGACGATGTCACCTGATGTTTTTCTCTTCCCTCACTGGTCAGTAAGCACCTCCAGAGCAGAGAATAGAGAGTACATCTCTGTTTCATTTCCTCCCTCAGAGTCTAGCACGTAACCAACCACAGCAAGTCACAAATTCTGAAAGAACAGAAAATGCACAGAGCTGTTGGTCTGTTCTTGATATATTCAACCCTAAATATTTTTAAAAGCAGAATTTAACAGGAAAAAAAATTTACCTAAATAAAGGCCTTCCCTATTAAAACAAACAAACATAGTTTCCTTTATTGATTCAAGCAAGGACCACGTTTTAGAGAGGGAAGGCCTGTCTCTTTCCCTCAACTACTTCCCGTGGTGCCAATGTGGAAATGGCATTGCATTTCTAGGGAAGGTAAGCTGCTTGGGGTAGGACCCTGTAGGTGTAATGTAAAGTGACAGGCAATGGCTGGCACTTAATGTTAAACACCACTGCAAGAATCACAACAGAACCAGTGGGGTGTATATGGACTGGTGATTACCACATGGAATGGTACTGGTTTCTATTCTCAGCATGTGTCACTGACTTACTGACAAGACAATTAAACATGAAAAGCGTCCATTATCAGTGGTAACTGGGACAGAGTCCCCGGGCGAGAAGGAATAAGAAAACTCCAGCAGTAGTCCGCAAACCTCCTGTTTCTCAATAGTTTCCAATTTCCTTCTCCAAACCTTTCCTAAAACTGCTATTACCAAAGGAAACTAATTTAAGTTGACTTCCACTTCCTTTCCCTGGTATGAAGGCACCAAAGGATGAGCAAGAAAAGACACAAAAGATCTAAATTACACTCCCCTTCGTAAGGCTTTTGTGTGCCTGCTACATGAGGTCATTCATTAACTAAGAATGAGTTACTCACAGTGATAAAACAGTCCCTGGCACATAGTAGGCAGATAAATGTTTACTAAATGACAACAGGAAACTAGGAGAAAACATCTCAGTGTTGGACAGAGAGGAACAATGCTTTGACTCTCCCACGCTGATTTTTTTGGCCAACCTGTTAGCAACAATAATAGTATATGTCATCAAAAAGCTGAAAAGATCTGGTTTTGTAGCTAAAGCTGCTTTTATTCACTGCTTACTGAATAAATAAATCGATTCAGTTTCTCTGACCCTCGTCCAGAATGCTGTGAGTTATAGCCAGTGAGTTATGGCCAGCCCAGGCGTTGACTCCCGGCTAACTTGTTATTAACCTCACAGTTACCAGAGAAGCCTGTTCATTGTCAGACTGTCCAGAACCTCATTTTGGTAAATGGCTTCATGTAGTCCAGGGAACCAGCTTTTCAGATAACCATGAGGTCTGCTTTCCAAAGCCTAGCAACACCAGCACAGGACAGATCTGTCCTCTTCCTTATCCCTTCCCCAACAGAATGTGGATGTCATGACAGTTATAGAATAAAAGTTAGCAAAGTTTACTTCTTCCCCTGATTACAATTACTCAGAGTGGCACGGGATTCACCAATTTTCATGCCCATGATGAACTCCAAAATATGATCAATCAGCCCCATCAATGTTTTAGCTTCATTAACCAACCAGCCAAAGGAAAAAGTTTGCCAAACGGCAAACTCACATTTCACATTGTCTTGGTATCTCAGCCAAGACAGGGTGGAAACATCAAATCCACAGCCCAACATACAAACATTGAGCACTGAGTGAATGGAATCCAACAGGATGCTTATGGTTATACTTTCATTTAAATCCTCAGTTAAAGGAAAACTACCATTGATTTGGTTTGGTTTATCAACAGGAGAGTTCCTTAGGAATTATCATGAGCAAACATGGCAGCCACTCAGTGACTGCACAGGCCTAAGTCCTGAAGGAGGAGCCAGTGGACTTAGCTTCACTCCCTTCCCCACAGTAAAGTGCCCCTCTGGATGGGTCACCTTCATGAGGGACAGCAGTTGGTCAAACCCCAGGACATATTGCTGAAGTTAGGGAGAAAAGGGCTGTTGGGGCAGAAGCAGACCTGAATTCTTCTAGGAAGGAACTCTGGTTTGAGCCCATGTTCTTCTCACTGCAATCATAACCAGTAGCACCCACCCCAGGTCCTTTTCCTCCTTTATCCCCCAATTCCTTGATATCTGATCAGATCAAGGAAAGCAAGTAGGAGACCTCAAGGCCTCCTGAATGCAGTGAATGGGTGTTTCATACTTTAAAGCTAAGGCTGACTTACATGGATATGAAGGAGTCCCTCTTTCTTTAAACATGTCATGTTCCTGAGCATCTCTGCTCTGTTTGCAAACTACCTCTTGACCTCCCAACTCTCCCTTCTCCACCGGGACACCTCAGCCACAGCCCAAGCATACTCTCACAGTGACGAGGCATGGTGTAGGGAAGGGAGCTCGGGAATGGCTTAAGACCCATTCACTAGTTCTGGCTCTGCCAAACTAGCTGAGTGACCTTTAGCCTTGGCTTAGATATCTTTAAAATAGTGGTCTGATGGTTCCTATGAGCTCTTCCAGCTCCAAAATTTTAAGACCATTTGATGTAGACTATAGTTTACTATCTGTGTAGACCAGTGAAGTGCCCTAGTGAGCGTCTAAGTGGGCCAAAGGACACATATTCTGGAAGGGTCCAGCCCTACAATCATAAAACCTAAGAATGCTACAGGCACCCAGAACATAGTCTCCTCAAAGGAAGCTCTGGGTTTCAAAGTGTGCTCAAAGATGTTCATAGCTCACCATTTCCCATGGGAAGTTATAACTACCAAGGGTGCTTTGGACACAAAGGACCATCACTGTGAAAGCAAGGACTCAAAGAAGACAAGCTCCAAACTCAAGTTTTCCAGATAAGGGTCCATTCTTAAGATGCAGGTGCAAAAGTGCATAAAATCAGAACCTAACATAAGATTTTCAAAAAGTCAGATCCTGGTACTAAACACTGCTTCCTTCGAAACCCACAGCTCGAGTCCAGGCCCATGTATGCAAGGCCTCAGAAAACTGCCCACACAAGTACCAGGGTCTCTGCCTCCGTCTTTCTCTGACCCAACCAAAATAAGGTCACCCTAGCAAAGTCCTGCTTGGTAAAGGAGGAGACTTGTGCCATGGTGCATGTCCCCTAAGAGCAGAACACTTCCCTGGCTACTTTTGTTTGGTATGTCTTTGTTTGGGTTTAGCCCTGGCAATCTGGCAGGCAGTATATTTCCAGGGGGAGCTCTGTCCATGGTGTGGATGCCCCGGGATGAGGTCTTCATTCATTTTCATAAACAGAGCCCAGTTGCCACAGTGATTGGTGTTAGGAGCAGCTGCTAAATAGCAGAGGTCACCCACAGCTTTCTTTGGGTTCTATAGTCTGGAGCTATCTGTTCCTATGCCTCTGTGCACGAGGGTTAATGGGAGCTACAGTCCCGCCAGCCAGTACTCCATACAGGAGCCCAGGCGCTGAGGAGGAACTGCCAAGAAAGCTGCTAAATACAAATGTGATTTCAGGGGGCGCCCAGAACACCTGACAGATCTCAGCCTGGGGGCATAGGAAAAGTAAAGAGCAAACGGAGTGGCAACTTCCTCCCCATGGTTTCCACAGTCCCCAGAGCGTGAGAGGGGGCAGGGCCGGAGCTCAGTGCAAAGGGAAGGATCTTGGAAAAATCAATGTGGAGCTGGGCCTGTGACACTTCTAAATCACGCGTGCCAATCAGATGCTTTCTTCCTTCCCCATGGAGGTGGGACAGCGTTGTCCCCACCCCCACAGCAGGAAACACATCATATGACATACACAGGTTAAAAACAAAACTTCTGTCTGGAGTCCCAGAGGTCTTTCTAAGTTAGAAACTATCAGTTGCCTTTCCACCTTTCCAAGGCAACCCTGTGTAAAGGCCACAAAATCTGCCTGACAAGTAACACAAGCAGACCAGGTATAAGGCATAATTTGTGTCTGGAAACATGTGTGCCCCTGCCTACTTCCCTGGTGGTTGTTCATTTGCTAAGATCAGTAATAATTGTCTTCACTTTGCAAAGTAGAGCTTCTGTCCTCAAGGTAGCTACTTTCGGATTTCAGGGGAGAAAACGCTATACAAAAGAGACTGCTCTACAAGGTAGGTCCCTTTGGCCCTCACAAAATCAAGTTAACGTTTTGTGGCCCAAGGAATCTATAGAATAGAATTGGACATAAAACTCACTTAACATCTTTCAGACCCATTCCCATGTTAACAACATGGAAGTAATAAACATTCTTTGGTCCCAATGCCAGTTCCAGAGACAAGTGATCATTTCAAACTTAAACAAAATGAACACGTACCTTTCCCAGATACATATGCTCTGTCTTTATCATCCATGAGCCATTTTGACCGCTACAAGGAGAGGAAAATGGGATGAAAGTTCCCTAATTTGTCAGTGTAAGTCAAAGGTAAAGCTGACAATTTGGATCAAACATGCTTTGCAAACAGGACCCAAATATTTTATACACAGGATGTTTTTGTGTTAGTCCCACCACTGTAGTTTATTACAGGCCAGAGGAAACCTAAACAGTTAAAAAGTTTGCCCTTAGGCAAATAGTTCAATAATTAAGACTTCAAAGACTCCATATTAACCTCTGTTTACACAAAGTAATGTGTTTCCTTGGCCTGCTGAACATCAAAATAGCTTCACAATTAATAACCTCTATTTTTCAAAAACCTAAAGTCTGTTAAATGTAACAGCCAATATATTTTAAGGGAAAAAAGCATGTTCAAAATCTGCTTCATTCTTCGCAAAGACAAAGTGATAATTAAGACAACATCCACGCAATTTGATTAATGTAGAAAATTATTTTAAAAAAATTTTTTTCCACTCAAAATTGTGATTTTACCTATTTTTTCCCACTTGCCTATGAACACTGAATTCTAAGAAGGGAATAGAGTAGGTTTTTTACTCCCCTACTTAGAAAAGTCAACAAAGTTAAAATTCTAAGGAAAGGTATAGCTTAGGAAATTCAAAGTGATTTCATTTTCTAACTAGTCAGTACTCAAACTTTTCCTCAGAGCATTACTAGTTCATGGTTAACAGGGTAACCTAGAAAGTAACTCCACACCTCGCACAGGGAAGTGAAAATGAAGCACAGCGAGTGGCCCTAAATGGGAAAGAACTTTGCAAATACTAAGGTCCATCACAGAGACAAATCATCAATATTCCTTTGAATTTGTACAGCGATTTTAAATGTGCAAAGTTATTTTATCTGTTTTCCACTCCATTACCCTCAAAATATCCACATTTGGCAATAATAATACTATCTAGTGATGTTTACTATGTGCTGGGCTGGCTCTCTTCTAAACACTTCATTTGTATTTACTTAGCATTTGTTCCTCAAAACCACCTTGAGATATATTACTCTTGTCTCCATTTTACAGATGAAAAAACTGAAGTAGAATGATGACAAATAACTCACTCGAAGTCGGGAAGTTACTAACTTCTGAGTTACTGACTTCATAAATTACTGCCTTACTCCTCTTAGTCAAATGACTAAGAGGAAACCATCCGGCAGTGGGAGAGTGTTTCTTCCTAGAAAAAATACTGAATCAAGCTATCCCAAGGAATATGCCAAGAAGTTCTGACCTAAATATATGTCCTCATTCTATGGAAAACTCAACTACTGGAAAATTAAAGAGAGAAACAAACACCAAAGAAAAAAGGAAGCTCAGGTTTCCTTAATTAACTGTTCAAACTTCTTAGCTGTCATTTTAATTTTTCATCTCTTTTCTATGACTTTAGATTATCTATGCAAGTCACCTACGAGAAATTTTAAAAGCCTTCAGAAAAATGAACTATTTGGGCGTTATATGTTGGAATTCTCACTCCATTTATCTCCTACATTGTAATATTTTGATGGCCTTTTACAACTCATGTTTCGAGCAAACTGTCTAGCACTCACAGTAGAGCTAAGCTCATGTAACATGGCCCAGGCAATAGTTTGAAGCTGCTGTCCAGCTGGGCTGAGTTAAAACCCCACTTCTGATAGCATAGCATATAACTCTGCCTTTGACAAAATTAAAAACCTCTCCTTCCTTTCTAGAAAATTCTCACATATCAAAACAGAAAATATATATTTGCATAAAAATATATGCATGTGTCGAAAACGACAAATAATAATAACTACTTTTTCTGAGATCTCATTTCCTATTCTCTGACAGGTTCTCCTTCAGCTCAGGCCCAAAGAATGGGCCATGACCTACAAGTCAAAGTGATATTTATTTCCCTGCACTAAACTGAAAACATGGCCACATTTGTGTGTATTCAATATTTAATTTCATCATTTGACTACTGAGCACCTACTATACCGAAAGTTCCTGCAGCTTCTGAGACACAGCAGTGAATAAGATAAGCAGTTTGTCCTCTACTTCATGGAGCTTCCATTCCATGCAGAAGGAGAAATAGACAATAAAAAAAAAAAAAAAAAAAAAAAATGGGAGATCACATTTTTAAAACACAAAGAAGCTCCCCCTCCAGGAAAAGACATGCAGGACAATGCATGGGACTCTGTTTTCCAAGAGGGGGTGCTCAGCAGCACAGGTACTGCCTTTCCCCTCTCTGGCTCACAGCCCCACCACAAACAAGGCTCCGTGAGACAAATTTCTATGCCACATATGTTCCCAACTAGCTCAGGGCAATTCTATCTACAAACACGAGCCTTTCTTCTTTTACCAACAGGGAGCAAAGTCCTTGGAGTCCCCTCAACTTTGACAATGACCATCTGGTCACTTTTAGACAACCCTTAATTGTCCAGAATCCATTTACTTCACTGTCAACATCCAGATGGGTTAGTTGTTAGCCAAATTCTATGTAGCTCTCTACAGAGCAGAACTAGGTACTGAGAGTGGAGGTTACAGCCAGGTAGATTGCACAACACAAGGAAGAATTTCCCAAGAGTCAGAGATATTTTAAATTCAAGCAAAGGCTGGAGGCTCAGTCAACAGGATATTAGAAAGGTGATTTATGTATCAGGCTGAGTTGGACCAGATCATCTCTAAGGAGCCTTAAAATAGCAACATGCCCCAAATCTAGAACTCTAGTAGTATGCCTTATGAATGCAAAATCTTCCCAAATGTAACTTATCCTAAAACATTACTTGAGAATAGTGTTGGTAATGAGATAAAAATTCAGATGTCATGAAGAAATAAGCAACCTAAAATATACCACATGTTAACTAAACAGTAATTTTAATAGCACACAAATACTAATGGCTGCAGCTTAGCAGTGCTTAGTAAGTGACAGGTTTTGAGCACTTGAAGCATGGTATCTCAATCTTTAAGATACTAGGTTTAAGACAACCTAGTGAAATTATTAGCTCTATTTTATAGATGCGGACACTGAAGCAAACAGAGGTTACACAGCTACTTAGTGGCCAACCTGGGCTTTGCACCCAGGCACCTGGTTCTCAAGTCTGTGCCCTGAAACACCATGTAGGCTCTGTGAATGTGTCTTGTTGGGAGTTGGGGAGCATTTGCCTCCTAGATTGGGTTACATAAATATTCTAAAATAGCTAACTACTTAAAGGAAATTTTGAAATTTGATGAGTGAAACTGTTTTGATATAAGATAATCATAACTTTTTTTCTAGGGATAATACATACTAAATTTAGTTTACTGTTTTACTAAATTGTAGAAGTGCTCAGAAAGTTAGTTCACTCTCCAAATCTTATTTCCAAGTAGTAGCTTAAACACTGGAAGAATCTGGCTCAAAATCAATTACAAAATTTTCCGATGACAGTGTAACAAACACACACTGCATTAGATATTTATATTTCTGCTAAATATCAGAGATGCCCAAATTGGTGATTATGACAGAACTGGCCCTCAACTGTGGCAGTTTCCATTACAAAATCCACTTTCCAGGAATGCAGGGTCCTATTTAAAAACTGACTTAGACTGATACTTAATATAACAATATACTATTGGCTTCGCCTTCCCTTTTGTCTCATTTCTTTTTTCCCTCATTAAAGCTATCTAGTCTCCTTCCATTTAAACTAAAAAGAAAAATGTTACTTTTAATGTCTGAGATTCTTAATACATTGTAGCTGGCATTTTTTTTAAAGTCTGTTTGTAAATATTAATGATGCCTAAAGAATCTTAAACTTTTTAAAAACCAAGTACTAAAATAACTAATTATCTTCAAGAAATTATAAGTATATAATGGATACTATAACCTGAGCCTGCTTCAGTATAGATATCAGTGGTATATTAAGAACCATAACAAATAAAAATGATTTATGCAAATATTTATAAATATTCACACAAAAGAAGTTTATACACACATATAGAGAATATGATAGCAAAGAATCCTAGGAAATCATGCACTTTATAATTTGTGATATACATAAATCAACAAAACTGTTCATCAAGAATTAAAAATTTTTCCCTTATGCATTACAATAAAATCCAATCATAATAAAAACTATAGTTTTTTTGAAGGGAACAGTGAAATGATTTTACAGGCCCAAAAAGTCAGAACAAGGCTCAAATCCCTGCCTCACAAACATTACCATGTCACATCCTCTAGATATAATTTTCTTCATCATTAACGTTACAACTATCACCCTCTAGAAATCACCTATATTGCTCTATAATGCCAGGCTGCCAAGATGGCATCTCTGACAGCAACAGTGATTTGGAATCATATAATTTGGGGGCTGAAAGAAACTGGAAGATCCTTAGACCAATCTCCCTCATCTACCAGGTGAGAAAACTGATACAGAGATGCTAAGTGAGTGACATCTCCAAAGGCCAAGAGTCCTAGCGAAGCCCTTCACTGAATCTTCATTTGGACCAGAAGACAAGATCCACCCCAGGCCCCAAGATACCTCTTCTTTCATTCAGGAAGCAGCAATTTTCAAACGTTTCAGTGTTAGGATCTCTTTATGCTTTAAAATTACTGAGGGTTCCAAAGACATTCTGTTGAGATCAGTTATATCTATCAACATATACTTGCAATTGGAAGAAATAAAAACTGAGACATTTTAAAAATATTTATTAATTCATTTAAAACCAACAATAATAAACCCACTGCATGTTAACACAAATAGTATCTTTTGTGAAAAATATTTTCTGAAATAAAATAATTTATAGTGAGAATAGTGGCATTGTTTTAACTTTTTGCATATCTCTTTAATTTCTGGCTTAATAGAAGACAGCTGGGTTTTCAGATCTACTTCTGCATTCAATTTGTTATGATACATTATTCTGGTTGAGGGATATGAACAAATCTGGCCTCACACAGATATGTAAGTTAAAAAAGGGACACAAATCTTAAGTTATTTCATATACTGGTGCTTATTTCTTCTTTGATGTTATACCTAAACTCAATCAGTAAACAGTCATTTCTTAAAGGTTAGTTGAAATGTGGGATCTGAATCACATAATAAACTTTTCATACCTTGTTAACAAAATCCATTGCTCTCCCTAAAATACTGAGTAAATTACAAAGGGAAAAGTAGTAACTTTACAGCAGAGAATTCTGGCAGACACTCCCTTAACCAAGTGATAAAGGTTAACATCATCAGTAGTGAGATATATAAACATAATGTAACCCCTTCCCCACGCCCGATTTGAGGCCCTGAGAAGGGCACATTACCTCTGTGGTATCCTTCCCAATAATGCATATTTGCAATGTACTCATGACAGAACATCAGATAAACCCAAATTGAGGGACATGTTACAAAACAACTGACCAGCGCTCTTCCAAAGTGTCAAGGTCACTGGAAGTCAGAGAACTGTCACAGACTGGAGGGAACAAGGAGACATGACAATGAAATGCAATGTGAGATTCTGAGTTGGGTTCTGGAACAGAAAAAGAACATTAGTGGAAGAATTGGTGAAATCCAAATAAATTCTGTACTTTCATAAATAATATTGCACCAAGGTTAATTTCTTAATTTTGGTCATGTTCTATGAGTATATAAGATGTCATCATAAGGTGAAGCTGGGTGAAGGCATATGGGAACTTTTGTTTTGTTTATGCAACTCTCTGTAAGTCTAAAAGTTATCTCAAAATATAGTTTTTAAAAAATCAACTGCTCTTTCTTGTACTATCAAGCTGTGGGATCTTTTACACACACATGATTTTGTAACATCATGTATTGGTCATCTGGAAAATATTGGCTCACTGAGTTATGCAAATATTCCAAATGTTGACATATTTCTTATACGATATAAAAAAAAAATCACATTTGTTAATATCTCCATTGATCTCACCAGAAAAGTATTTAATTATTGAGAAACTGCCACAGCCATGGTGACAGACATAAGTTTTCCCAAACTTTAATTTTTGCTTGAAAAATAAAATTTTATCATTGGCAACAAATACTGTCAGTTGTTTTCCTTGAAACGGCAGGCTCATTTTGTTCGCTTTCAAAAAATGTCTGCCAAATACCAAAGTGTGGATAACCATCATTTGTTTGTCAGTCATTCTTTCAAGTAAAATGCTGTTCCATGAAAAACAGACTAGTTCAGTTCAAATTCAAACGGCACAAGTGCCTTTCTTCAGGACAACCACTATACTTTGGAGTGCAGATGCACTACGGGCATACTTCCCATTTCATCATACAGAGTATAAAAGAGACATGTGTTGGGGTTTTTACTGCTTCATCAATGGCATTCTTAAATGAAACTGCTGTGACAGTGAAGCACTGCCTCAGTCCCTGCCCAATTACCAGCTGTTTTAGCCAATATTGCTTGTATACCATCATTGCAATGTGAACCCAATGAAAAAGACATCTTAGAATTATTATAAATACAGTTCTGAACTCACAGACCTCGTGAAAAAGAGCTCAGATCCACGACCACACTTTGAGAACCACTGGTTCAAAGAGTTAACCTTTAGCTCCTCAATGAAATAGGCCACTACTACCTTGGCCAACATAAAATACTAAGAATCTTATGCTAAGTGTCACAGAATGTTTACCAGGAAGCAATAGCTTCTTGCTGTTAAAGACTCATAACAATCTAGTGACAGATCCAGTTCTTGTCTTTAAATTAACCACCATAGGTCACTCAGACACTGTTTTATCTAAGAATGTGAAGACAGTGACCCCTCCCCCAGTCTTCACGGGGTAGCCTTCATCTCAACAGCCTCTTTCCTCCAAAACAGAATACATTAACATTCAGATTTATTATTTTAACAAAGTTGTTTCTCTTTATTGTACTTTATGAATGAGATGAGGTTATAGTTACTGATTTATTCAATAAATATTAAGCACCCACTGTGTGCTGAGGACTGGGGATTTGTCAGTGTCCCCACCCTCTCCCTCAAAAGTCACATTCACGCAGGGACAAAGACAACATGGAAATTCCTCTACTTGAGAATTTTCACATATATGGAAAAAGCTGCACCATAACAAAAGCAAACTGACGTGACGTTCATGGAACTTATATTTTAGTAGGGGAAGATAAGTAATAAACATAAAAAGTAAATTATAAACATGTTTTAAGGAGATAAGTGCTCTGAGGAAAAAAGATATAGAGCAAGATTAAGAAGGCATGGAAATACCAGGGGATGAGAGGGATTTCAATTTTAAATAGGGTGGTTAGGCTGGGATTGGGCCCAGATGAGGAAATTACCAATAGGTGGTCTCACTCCTTTGTTTCTGTGTTTTCCTATCTCCTCCCAGCCCCAATCCTGGTGCCACTACTATCTTATTTGAGGATTCATGCTTACCCTCCGACTTCCAGCTAAAGGTCAGGTCAATTCCTCAAGAGGAACAAGGTCTTTTCCATCCTGGCTCCGAATGTAGCCCTTCGGCTATGAAGCTGCTCATTTCAAAGCTACCTGAGTCTGTTGCTCAACCAACAGCAAATCACCCCAAGAAATACCCTGAGCTGCCTTTTCTCTGGTGGGAGCACACAGCTGAATGGCAACCTCATTCTGTCCATCAAAAGTTCATCCTCGCTCTCGTTCTTTTCCTGAATACATGAATCCTCTAAATAAAGACTAATTTTTTGAAAACCTACTATGTGCCATAAACTGTTGCCTGCTTTACATGTAGTTCATTCTCATAACAATCAATGGAATAAGTATAATTAGCCATATTCTTTAGATAAGGCAACAGAGGCTCTGAAAATCATGAACTTGGGATTCAAATTCAGATCTTCAAAACAAGAAAAAAGAAGAGAGCTTTTTATTTACAACCTCCTCCCAACTCATCAGTCCCACTGTACCACTTTGTTGTGTCCACTGTGCTGCTCTGAGCAGATCATATAGAAAATAAAGAAACTAGGCATTGATAGAGTCTTCCATCTGCAACACTGTATTTCAGGATCAGATATGATTTTTGAACCAAAAATAGGCCTGAATAATAAATAGACTTACAACTTTTAAAACTGGGTAAATATGCTCACCATGCTAACATTTTCAAAGAACATTATTTTAAATCGTTTCATTTAATAAACGTGACCCTCTGATTTACATGCATTGTCTCATTTATAATCCTCACAAGAACACAGTGTGGTAGGCCGTGTCGATATCTCTATTTTACATAGAAGGAAGCTGAGACTATCGTCATGCAGCCTGCAAACAGCAAAGCTGGGGTCTGAACCTGTGGTGGAATCCATCGCTCAAGGTCACAACTACCAACGATCCTGACTCTCCGACTTTTAATACATCTCTGTCAAGACTGGACATTGGAGTACAGAACTACTTTTCCTAAATAAAAGCATGTCAGTCCAACTGAGTCACTCTCCATCTCGATAAACAGCTCAGGCATTCCTCACATTTGGAGAGTAAAATCTCTACAAAGTCTTTTGGTTACAAGCCCCAAATAAAGCTTCACTGGAGTAACTGCAAAAATCTGCTGGGAAAACCCAAGGGCCTGTCAAACAGGCACAACTTTCAATCTTTGGGTTCTGGCACCACCCCTGACATTGACCTTTAGTCTAAAGGAACAAGAATGCTCATTTTACCACAGTGAAGAGATGCTACGGATACCCCCTGCTCAGCAACACCAGTTTAAGCCTCAGCTAAAGAACATGTTTCTTATAGTACACACTGACCTCTGTGCTCCTACAACTTAGAGCAAACCCAGCCAGGCCAATAACTCATGTTAGCAAGAGGCCTTAGTTATCTGTGACAGCTCACTCTCCAGGTGGCCAGTTTTCATCATCATTAATGAAGAGTAGTTTAAATAAGATAGAATTATAACTCTAAAATAGAGGTCCTCAAAACTAATTCTAAAGATGAATACTGTTCACATTTGGACACACTATAGCCTTCAAACTAATTACTGAGAACTACAAGAGCAGTGCTGAAAGAAAACCTGAATAAATGGGGGCTATGCCATGTCCATGGATCGCAAAACAGATAGGACACGCTACAGAGTCTGTGTGCTTTTCATTTTATCAATGGTAACCCTAACCCCTCTCTCTCCCACTCAAATACATTTAATGCAAATAACCATGGTTATTTTAGGGTAACCTTTAATTTTGCTTTATCTTTTTAAAGCAAATCACTCTTTAAAGTCATTCATTTAACTATGGGTTGTGACGTTATTCATGATCTTTTACAACTTAACCAGGATATGCCAGTAAGTCTTGACACTGTAGCACAGAATTGCTTTCTAAGATAAAAGTGTAGTGAGACTGAAAAAAATAAAGCAGTGGGGGAAAAAAATCAGTTATTTATTGGTGCAAATTTAAGTTTATTCCTAACTTTAAAAAATCTATTTTGTGATCCCTCGTGGCTCTGAGATCTGCACTCCTATCAGCTCCAAAAGTTGCCTGGGGACCCTCTGCAGAAAGGGTTAAAAGGCCCAAGCTGCCATTCCAGACCTGCTGGCTGAGGAGGAGGCAGGTTGCCCAGAGCCTCAGGATAACCAGCCTCACACAGAGTAAACAGAGGCCACTGTGCACTCAGGAATAAATTCCTCAACCAGCACATACCCTCCTGAGGTTTTCATGTAAGCTTTTTCCAAAAGATTCCAAGTTGAGGAACAAACAGAAATAATAGATTTTGTTGGGCCTTCTTTGAGTTCAGGAAGATCTGACAATATCATGAAAGAGCTCAACACAGTCCTCTAAAATTTTTCATTAGAATTCTTTTCTCCTGAATCATGTTAATAGGGTATGATTTGGCCCTGGGATTTGTATGTAACTACTTACTCACAGGCTGCTCCAGGCCAGAAGGACGGGGAAAAGACGCTGAGACCTGCCAGTAGGGGTTAGGGGCAGGGCCAGGAGTTGCAAGATTACTGGATGGATGTTCTCAAAGAGAGCTATATACTAATTAGAAAACAGCTCCTTATATAATGTTCGATTGGCTCTAAGATAAGTCTGAAATATTCTGCTTTCATCTTCAACTGCTCTCTGAGTCACCAGAACTGGCATTTGGCTCAATACGCCTCAATTCTCTTCCATCATTAAGGCGCAGAGACTTCTATTATTTTTCTACAATTCATCAGGATCAGCTAATTCTAGGTATGATTATCCTATAAGAGATTATAAGTGCAGCAAAATAATGCAAATTTATTTCTCCCTTCATACATACAGTACATCCTGCACTTAAATTGGCATGCACTGGATTTCAAATTGAGATTTTTTTAAACACCATTTTCCAAATGCAGTAGCAATTTGCTGCCCTGGACCAGCCAAACAGAGGAAATAAGGAATCTGACTTGGTTTAAGAAGAAGGAAAAAAAAAAAAAAACAACCAAAAATCTTTAAGGCCTCATCCTGATTCCTTTTGAACATTTAGCTCTTAAAACCTGAAATGTTTCATGACAAACTAGAGCTCCCTTTCCTCTAAGAAGAGGCCCTTGGGAAGTATTTATTTAGTTAATGAATGTTAAGTAATTGTGCTTCACAAAACAAAAAACAAAACCTCTGAAGATACTCTTTGGGTTCCCCCGGCTTTGCAAGGCCACATGCACTCCATCAGCCAAGAGCCTGCAGTAGTACACTGGAAATTTAGGGAACAATATGGCCACAAGCACTTCTCCGAAAGGAAAACAACTCCCCTCTTGGCCCAACTCCAGAAGGCAATTGAGCCGGTAATGTCCAGGCTAATCTCTGAATAGCCTCTCTGCCAACTTTCTCCTCCAGGCATTAGATTTTTCTGCATGGGCTTTGCAAATAATCTAAAACAATTAATTAGTGCTTTTGAATTCACCCCATACCATTAATGAAACACTGCCAGACTGCCTTTGATAGCATACTTCCAGAGCTAATTAAACGTGGCAAAACAGAGGACACAGACTCCCCAGGCACCCGACAGGGCCAGGCCTAGACCTGGCTGGTAACAGTGAAGCCATCCATGCAGACGATTTTGGGGTGAAGAAGGTGGGGGGCTGCGCAGTTCAGGTCCTCAAGGTCCTCTACAATGTGCCAGACCTTGCTGTCAAATTACATAATTATCAGGCTCTTGAAATTCAAACGTTTTTTTTTCACCCTAAAGACATTTTTTTCTTGTAGTGAGTGGAAATTCTTAATTTGATACTTAAAAGTTTGGTGTTGCCTCTCGTCCACACCTCTACCCCCAAAGAGATTGGTTTAAAAAAATTTTTTTAATGTATAATTGCACAAACTAAATATTCAATCTCATCCTAAAATTCCCTTTTTTCAATCAGAGCCCTGCAAAATGTAAGATTTCCCACTCCTATAACCTTAGTCATGTGGGAAATCTTTCTATTTTTTTCACTATCTAATGCCACACAGAATTCCAAACCGCTCCACATGCATGGCCAGCAAGATAAACACATTTTTAGGAGGCCTAGAAAAAAGCTAGCAGGGGGCAAGAAGTAAAAATGTTGCTGCATTCCTCCAGACTTTTCTGGTGTAATTTCAAAAACAGAACCACCACCACCTGGGGCTTGCGGCAACCCCCAGGGCTGTACTTAGGTCGCTCATTGCCCCCTCCCCAACCAATGACAGGGATGAGGTCTGAGAAAGCAAATCAGAAAACCTTATAAACTATTCAGTGGCAAAAGAAACAAATAAAAGTTATTTTAAAAACAACTACACAGGCACAGAGGTTAAATCTTCTCAATGTCTTATCCCCATTTTTTTAAAATATGGTGTCAGGGTGCTTAGTAAATATCAGTAACAACTTAGGGATTTTTTTTTCCCTTCTGAAACATGTTACCTTCTTAAAGTTCTAGCCTGGAGACTGACTGTAGGCATGAAGTGAGGAGGCCGGCATTAAAAACTAGTACAGCTCCAGCGGGAATGAGGTGTGCCCCACTTAACACTACCTCTCTTTAATGCCCTCGTTACCCTACTTCATTCAACTCTCCCTTTTATCCAGTCAGCTGATACCATCCCTCATTATCTAGAGTCTCCTCAGCCATAGTTGCCTAAACAAATGTCCCCATGCTCACTGACTCAATAGAAATCTCCTTTGTTGGTCTACTACGTCAAAAGGCAAGAAATGGGAAAAGGCAAAAGAAGTACATACAAGGAAGAACTAGGGGGAAATTCCTTTAACAACTATGGTGATTATGTCAAGGTGTAGCCCCAGCTAATAAATAATAAAGCTGTACCTAGTTTCTGAGAGTGCACCACACTTAGAACTGGAGGGCTAACGGCGTCTGGAACTCACTGCCTCAAACCAGTCTCCTTTCCCACACATGGATCCCTCGGACCCAAATGAGTTTACCGAAAAGTTTTCAAGGTTGCTGTTTGAAAAGCATGCTAAAGCCAAGCCTCCTGTTAATGACAGGGAGAATTTTCTAAAAGGTGTTTGCAGGTTCTGTGTTACAATTTGTGCATTAAACTGATGGTCTCTGCTGTCCAATGTGATCCTCAAACCAGCAGCATCAATGTCATATGGGCCTATTAAAAAATGCACAATCTGTGACCCATCAAGACCTGTTAAAACAGAATGAGCCCGTTCACAGGATCCCCAGGTGATTCGTATGCACATTCAAGTTTAAAACACACTGGTCTAATGTCTGTCTGTTCATAACTTCCAACTCCAAAAGCAAGATGGTATATCTCACCCTCAGGCAAAATCAATATGAAAATCCATATTAGAAAAACATTTTAAAGTGACTATTTTCTTGACAGAAAAAAATTTGATGTAAGTATCAAGCTCCTTGCTCACACTCAAAATGTAGCTTAATTAATAAAAATGAGTTTACACACATTTATTTACTATATAAAACAAGATGCAACTGTATTTCTCTGAAACACTAGTTTTGCTATGAGAAGCACTTTTGCAAAAGATGGTAAGACCCTCAAAACCCATAATTCTGAAAAACAGGTCACCTGGGGAATGAAAATGAGACCTAAATCAGGAGAGTAAATCAGTTAGGAAGACAGAGTCCAGGCTTTTAAGACAGAGATTTTTGAAGCACAGTCATTCACAAGGGCAAAGAGATTGTCTTGAGATGGTTTGGGGGTTATTCTGTGTTTTAAGATATAGCTTTTACTGTTATATTGAAGTAATTATCTTCACTACTAGGTTATGAAATAGTTAATTCCACTGGTATGAGATATAAGTCCTTATTCTCTTTCCTCCCCAAAAGGAACAAATTGAAAGAAATCACAAAATCATTCTAATTTCATAAGCATATCCCTCACCAGGGTCCTTCCTTCTAAAATCTGATCCTAGCCACTATCATTTCTTGCCTCAATTATTATGACAGCCACCAACCAGGATCCCCAAATGCACCTTTGCTTGACAGTCTGTTCTCAACACAGCATCCAGAGTGATCCGGTTAAAACATCCTTCAGATCCTATCATTCCACTGTTCAAACCCTCCAATGGCTTCATCTCACTCAGAGTAAAAACACCTTACAGTAGCTTACAACCCTTTAGGCAGCCCCACATATGCCCCCACTTCCCGTCCCCACCGCCACCCAACTAACTCTGACTCTCCCCTCTAGCAGCCACCTCACCCACTGACTACTGGTTCAGCAATGCTGGTTCAGCGGGCAAACCATCACCTCAGGACCTTTGCACTTGCTTTTTCTTCGGCCTGAAATGCTCATCCCCCAGATATCCACTTAGCTCACCTCCTTCAAATATTTGCTCAAATGTGCTATAAATATCTTCCCAGTGAGGACTTCTCTAATCATCTTACTTTAAACTGTGCTCCACCACTAACGTCGCTTTTTTTCTCCCTTGAACCTACTAAATTTTCCATACTTTTTTTGTTTCTGGTCTATCTCTCCCCATGAGAATGTAAGCGTCACGAGGACAAGGGTTTTTGTCTATTTTGTTCACTGCCTGTCTCCAACACCTGGAATGGTGTCTCAACTGCTCAATAGATGCCTGTTGAATAAATCAATTAACACCTTAGGAAACTTAACCATGTTCGAAGGTGGAAAAAACTCATTGTTTGCACTAACTACAAAGTCGCCCCGTTCTGTTTCTCAGAAGCTAGCAAAGTACCTGAAACTTTGAGCAGGCACTCAAAGTTCATCGACCAGACTGCAAGTTCTCATCTACACACAGCAGTTACTTAAAATGACAAATTGTTCTTGCCTGTAACTCAAACGAAAGGGGAGGGTGGAAGGTAGGGGGCCTTTTGCGGTGGAAGGTAGGGGGCCTTTTGCTTCGCCGTGCAGCAGCAAAACAACAGAGTTGGCAGGTATAGTTGCGACCCACTGGAAAAGCTGGTCGTAGTAAAGTGCTGAAACAGCTGGTGGCATCACTGATGGAAACAACAGAGCAGGGGCTGACTCCAGAAGCTGACGCTCTGCTCTCCCCTGGGCCTGTGCAACCTGAACATCCTTTTGGGTGGGACAGAGGGTAGGAAGGAAGGGAGGTGTGACTCTGATGGCTCAAGTCTATGTCTGGGCTAGGAAGAAGTTATGCAGGCATGTGAGGACAAAGGGAAGGAACACAAAGAACCTAAAGCAGTTTTATTGGAAATTTTTCCTTTTGCCATAAAAATCACCTCTCACTATATGGTTCCCCTTATTGCCAACAGAAAGAAGAGCGTTTGTGAAAAAAAAAAAAAAATCAACATTTTCCTTTGAAGGCGGTAGGATTTTCCACATTCCACTCTAGATGTATTTTAAGATTTCTAAGAGTTGGCAGGATAGGGCAGGAGAATAGCTGGGCTTCAGTCCCCAGAGCACCTGCCACCACCTCCTCTGAAGGAACATTCTGAGAGCAAGTGCATTTTTAAGCCTCTAGAATTCCACCTGATTTACAGTCTCCTCTCAGAGAACAAAAATATGACTATATCGGACGTCAGGATAAATCACTGAGGCCACTCTGGCAGAGAACACTTTAAAGGAAAGAAAAGTCAGTAACTCGCATGGATGCCATACGAGCCGGGCCAATCTTCCAAGAGGAGCAAGCCCCTTGATGCCTCGATGACCGGTGGCAGGGCCAGTCCTGAGAGAAGGCCTCGTGTTCGAGCCCTTCCCGGAATACTCCCTGTTCCCAAACCAGTGCTTGGAGCTCTATCAATGATTCAAGGTGGCCCAGACGGATTAGTTATCAAAACAAAGTAGCTAAGAAAGCCTAATTTCCTATATATACAATGTGTGAAAGTATAACCTGTGAGCAATTAAACAGCTGTGTGGGCACACACATATAGCTCTGTCCTGATAAAAATATTGACCATTGTTTACAAAAAAGACCAATACTGATGTCCTAAAATAACCCACATAAATCAGGACTCTAGAAAGCAGGGTGGTGATTATACAGACGCAAAGGAGAGAGAAACCTGTGTTCTGTTGATTTGTTTGACATCAAATCCATGTCTAATCTCACTCACGTTCTTGGTAAATATGTTTCTTACACTATGTACACAACCAGTTGCCCAACTATTTATCATTAGCAAACTCTCCTTGCAAATTACATTATCATATATTCCACCCATCCATATTCCATGTAGAGCAAGGAAATCTTTGAGAAATGAACTCATTTTTCTCTTGACGACTGCTAACTATGCCAACTGTGTGTGTGTGTGTATGTGTGTGTGTGTGTGTGTGTGTGTCTGTACTGTTTCTGCGCAAAACAACGTACAGGGGGAGGGCCCTCATCATGCCTGTTTATGCATAATATCCCCAAAGGGAACACAATCTACAGTACAGGCCACTCTTTCCACTCTGGGTCTTTTAATGCAGTTCTTTGCTCTTTAAAACAAATAGAAAGTTGGCACGAAGGTAATAGCTGGCATCACAATTGATATATCTTTTCCCTGTGTATCCAAAAGTGGAATTAAACACAAAAGTGATTATAATAACTACCTAAAAACAGTAATAATCACAACCCAAATCAACTAGCCGTGTCCAGAGATTTAGGGGTAGGCAACAGAAGCCCTTGCTGATTTTGCTTTGAACCTTCAAGCCTCTCCCTCCTCCACCCTCTCCATTCCCTGGTGGCAGCCCCACCCCACCCCCCAGCACGCTCCCCACCTTCCTGCCATTATGAGGAATGCCTCTGATCACTCAGCAGGCAGACAGGCGAGATCTGCTGCAGAACCGTGTCTGCGGTTCCCAGGCCGTTCATCTCAACAAAATAAAGAGCGGCCAGTTCCTTCGGACAGAATAGAAAGACCATGAACTCTGTCAGTTACCAGTTTTATGACTGTACATAAATGTCCATTTTAACTTTTTTTTAATTGATTCATCTCTCATTATGTATTACATCTTTCTTCTCTAAGCCTTGGTTTCCTCATTGGTAAAATGAGTATAATAATTGTAATAGGAGGATGGTGGCATTGGTAATAATTACAAAAACAGTGATAATGATAAATACCTACCTCAGTGGGTTCCTGTAAGGAATAAACAAATTGATACGTGTAAGGTACCCAATAGAGTGCTGAGCTGGCACTTTTTTAAGAGGTGCTAAGGGGCGCTCTATAACAAAAACACCCTAAGACTCACCGGTGCAGTTTATCCACAGAAGTGTGCTCAGTTCTGGTTTGACCGAGACTTGAACCATCTTTCTAAATTACTTTCTGTAAGTCCCATTATTCTCTTTCTAGAAATGAAAAAAACAATACCTGCCTACCCCGGGGACTGCTATGAGAATAAAACGAAATACTAGGTATAAGAGCATTTTGAAAACTATAAATATAAAATGATATTACAGGCATACCTCAGAGATATTGCGGGTTCTGTTCCAGACCACTGCAATAAAGCGATTATTATCAGAAAGCGAGTTGTAATATTTGTGCTGGTGGAGGGTCTTGCCTTCAACTTTTAAAAACCACAACATCTATCAAGCGCAATAAAGAGAGGTATGCCTCTATTATTAGTTTAGCCTCTCCCCAAGGCTGCCAGCTTGTCCCATTCTCAACCAAGTATTAACCAGTTACTATCTCGGCTTACTGTCCCATGGACACAAAGAGTTCAGAGCTTTCTTAGCAGGAAAATAGTTGCAACTAAAAACATCTCTATTTTCCTGTGGATTATACCTGGAATTCCAGGTGCATCCAGGAGAGATAAAAAGAAATGTGTCTGCTCAATAGAAATGTGTGTGCAGGGTGTGGGTAAACCTCCAAAGGATGCAGGCACCAAATGGAAACATTAGAATGAGGGAAACAGACATCCCATCACCACCCCACAGGCATGGAGCCAGAAGTGTTTCTGCAGAGTTCACTTCAGTGGTACCCCTTTGACCAGGCACAATGGGCCAATGGCATATAGGCAAGTCCATCCCTTCCAACCAAAGTGATTTCTCTGAATTCTCTGTGTGTGCCCCTTTTTGTCGTTATTAAGGCTCCTGGGAACACAGCCCTACCTAACTCTGGCAAGTCTCAGAGGCAGCAGTTAATATTTTTTAAAGATGTGTAGCAGAACAGTTTTTAAAGTGAAAACTTAGTGAGCCTTAAGCCCATAAGAGCAAGCATTTATTTGTTAAACATCCCACTTTTCTTAGCGAGATTAGAGAGAGGTAAAGTGCCAAAAACCTAAGGTAATTTCTAATCAGGAGGCATTATGGCCCTTACACAGCTCTTATTCTCCAAGAGCACAACCTTCCCTCCCTACAATGCTGTACAATAACCAAGAAATAAGGGAGGGAAGGAAAAGTGTGAGTTCTGTCAAAGCAACTGCCTCCTTCATCCTCAGCCTCAAGCAGAGAAGGGAAGGCTTGCACTGAAGGCTTTTGCATGGGGCTGGAAAAGCAGTCTTCTGCCATTCTGACTTGTGCTCTGTCCCTCCTTGGCCATGTATCTAAAGGAGGCCCTTTACAGCCATCACCCCTTCTGCTGCCAAGAACTCTACAGCAGAGTTTCATCGCCATGTCAGTGAAGTAAGAATACAAATAAAGAAGGCTCATTACTTGAGGTTCCTTCAGTTCTGATGACTTACATACACCTCTTCTGAGGCCAACTGAGTTTAATCTGCTTCCAGGATGTCTCATTGGTGGCTACTCAATCAAGCGCAGAGGTTCATTCATTCCACACTGAAGTTCTCCTACACAGAGGCTCCAGTGGAGTGGCTGACGGGCTGGCCTTGAGAGCCAAACTGCCTGGGTTCAAGTCCCAGCTCTGTCCTTTATTAGTTATGGGACTTTACACAAATTATTAACCAAGTCCCCTCTCAGTTTCCTCGTTTGTAAAATGCAGATGATGCTAAAACTAATACCCAACTCATAATGTGTCCTAATAAATGAGCTGACAGAGAACAAGCCCTTGCTAAATGTCAGCCTGTGTGCCAGGCACTACTGTCTCTGAAGCTAATGAGGCCATATTGTCTGCCTCATTTTTTAAGGTCACAGTTTGGATTCTAAGATTAACAGTGTATGCCTCTGGCTACAGGAGAATGGAAGAAAAGAGCATCCAAACCTCAAAATGAAATCCAGAAGCCTCATTCTATCATGTAAGGTCTTACACAACCAACCCCCATCCTTCCTTCCAAGCAGACCTCCTACTACATTCCCATACCAGTTTTCCAGGGAATCCAATCACTTGTGTGTTTAAAAACACATCAAGTACCTAAGTGCCACGTACTGTGCTAGTCACGGTTCTCCCATCTGGTCGACCCAATGCCCTCCTCTTTGTAGATTCTGCCTGGCCTGCAAAACAGAGCTCAAGACTTCCACAGAGCCCTCCCAGGCTGCTCTAACACTTCTGATCTCTCTGAGGTCTTTTTGTTCCTACTTGGCACTCACCATATATTGATTATTTTGCTATATATATGGTCATATTTCATTTGCCTAACTAAAGTACAAGCGACTCAAAGGAAGGGGTGAACTTTACATTTCTTTGTATATCCCTAATGGCTTCTACTATGCTTCATACTTAGCAGGGATCCTTAGTTAAGTGATTTACTTGATGTTTCAAGAGGGCACAAATGACACAGAGCAAACCCATTATCATTCTTCTTAAACAAACACCCTTCTGATCAATAATCCCTCATAGTATAGAGACTGAAAGACTCAATCTGCAGACCTAGACTAAGTAGGTTTATGGTTAAATCTGCCACTTAAATGTGTGACCTTGAGAAAGTTACTTAATCTGTGCTTCAGTTTCCTTGTCTGTAAACTGGGGATAAACAAAGTACCTACACTTTTTAGGGCAGTTATGAGGATGAAATGAGATAATACTTTGAACAGGGCCTAGCACACTGTAATTAATTAATTACTCTGTAAATATTCATTATTATTATTATTACTACTATCCAATTGAAGTTCAACTCGTCCAGAATGCCCCCAAAAGCATTTTGTAAAGTCTGTTCAGCCTATACAGGAAGCTACTGGATATACGTAAATACAAAACATTTCTCCCTCCTTCTTCATTCATTTGGCCCATGAGGTTGCTCAAAAAGGCATCCCTGCCTCTGTACTCCTGATCAGTTGCCTCAAGTTGCTACAAAATCTGTAATTCTACTTCCATTTTACTGTATACCTCAGCAAAGTTTTGCGTGTGTACAGAACTCAAAACAATATTTTACCATGGCTTAAAAGAGGAAGGAAGGTCTTAAGCAAAACTGATTCACCATCAAATACATCAAGGCTGTACAGAGCCATTCAACTTACTGCTTTCCCGTGAAGTACCTTCTTCAGTTATATCTTTCAGTCTGTCCCTGGCCATCAATGAAAGCAGAAAATTCTGCCTCAAACCCGGCAGGTATGATTATACATCTTGTCATCAAAACAGCACATTTTCCATCGAGCCGTTTCTCTCTTCCTTTTTCCTTTGCTACTACTTTTCAATGAGATTTTAATTAAGATCAATTTTAATACACAGGCTAAAAGGCAGGTAACTCTTCAATCATGAGACAAAATGAAACTGCTGACAGAGAGAATGGGCGGTTCAAATTCACATGCTAGCTAGCATTCAAAAAAGGAAAACTAGCAATTTTCTCTCAAGACATTTGCAACGAGGCACACTGACATTTACTCAGTCTGTGCCTCTGTACGACTGCTGGCTTGAGTCATGTATGACTGGAGCCTCGGTTGGTGGTCTGGCTTCTTCAATATGGCACCAAGGTTAACAGCATTGATGTCAAACCTGGCTTCTGCACTGCCTAGCTACATGACGTTGTACAAGTTGCCTAATCTCTCATTTCATCATCTGTAAAGTGAGAAAAATAATCATACCTACCTCAGAGTTGTGATTAAGTGAGTTCATGAAATAAGAATATCCTATTCCTTGTTATATTCTGTAATTGTTTTGCCCAGTGCCTGGCTGTACTGCTCACTCAATAAATGCGACCTCATCTCAACTGTATGCGAATTCAACAGCCAAAATCAAGAGGCTAAACATTTTTCAGGTCAATGTGTTTCTAGTTGAGACCAGCCAGTTTCCAGAACTGGTCCAACAAATTAGTTCTACGTAGCCCATTACAGAACAGACACAAAACAAATTACACCAAAATAAAGCAAAGTAAGCTTCCACATTTATTAAGTAACACTGACTATAACACTAAAACGTTGACGTGGGGGGCATCTGATACTCTTACTTAAGCAACAATGTTCCAACCAAGTCATTTGCTTCTTCTTACCTCCAACCTCATATGCTGATATATATGTTTCCATACTTAAAAAAAAATTACATATTATAATATCTGAAACAGGCAAAATTAAATATCTTCTAAATAGCCTATGCCAGGAGTGTCTCCTCTATCTAGAAGATCTATTTATTTTGTAGTGAAGAAACAAAAAGGCTTTCTCAAAATTCTTCCTTAGGACAAGAAAGTAAAGGTAATCTATGCATGTAGCAAAATTTAATACTTTTAAATGTTAGAGTATTTGTTTTCTACCCACCTCACCACTGAAGGTTAGTTAGGTTTCTGCATCACTGACCTTGTCAGCACATGTAGCACCGGTCTACTAAAATGTAACAGGAAAACATACTATGTATCTGTATAGTAGTCACATATTGTATTTCCCTGAAGAACATAAAATACGCAAGTCTTGCCTAAATACCACATGTCCTAAATTTCTCTAAACTGTAGAGATGGAGGAAAAATATATCCAAAAGAATATAATAAACATGCAATTTATATTATGCAACTTACCTGCAGTGGCTAAACAGGAACTTATCAGGGCAAACATGGCAATCACATAATGAGAAGTCATTTTTATCTCTCCAGAAGTGTGTCCCGTTGTCACCTCAGTCTCCAGTTCTTCAGATCACAGACAATCTTTGCAAATCAGAGTGGTCTTAAAATCCTTCTTTCCAATTTTCAAATTGCCTGTAAAAAATAAGCATGTTTCAAGATGAAAAAGTAACGCAGGAACTTCTTTTCATAAACACACATCAGAGTGAAATGAAGAACTTCTAAAACGTGTAAGATAAATTTATCTTAAAAGATGCTGAGACAGCACTCAAGCAACCTGAGGTGGGAAGTATAATTACCTAATAAAGATTTTTATAGCATTATTTTTACAAAAACGTGCTTATTGTTGACATTTTAAGTCTTTGGTTTTATATAAAATTTTCAGGACTACAGAAGAAAATCAAGATGCACTTATAACATCACCAGTTATGTTATGGCACTCAAGTAATCAAAGACACTGAATACTTGGATTCCTTAGTATTAACAAGAAAACACAGACAATCCTGATTAGAGACTCAATCTAATGTTACACTGGCAGAGTTATCACAAAGATCAAATTAAAATACCTTTAGAATCAATCTGGATAATAAAGAACCATTAAAAGGCAAAAATTCTCATTTAAAATGTTTGCCAACATTTTAACAGGAGAAAAGTCTTCTTGTCTCTTAACTCCATCTGAGATTATCTGGTTACTGGACTAGAGGATCCTAAGGTCCTTCCTAAACTTTTCCTATGCAGAACCTTCAAGGGCAAGTTTTGTGGTGGTTTGTTTAACTTGACTATCCTTCCTATGGCCCTAAAAATTACCTCATTTAGACATTCCAAAGTATATTCTCCAGCCCTATATCCCAGAGCCTGGTACAACCCACAGAAGTTGGTCAATTCACCAATCATTTACTGAGCACATTTTATGTTCCAAGCGTTTTTTAAGAACATTATTCCTTCTCATTAGGAATAAAAGCTGTCCAAAAACTGGACAGAAGCACAAAGATCCTTGCTGATCTCAGCCCTGGGCAAGGCCAGATCAAGGAGTTTCCAAGAAGCCATCTCAAATAGTTGGGTTTGCAGCCTTGCTACCCTCACCCAGGAAATACCATCCACAGAACCAGCTTGCTACCCAGAGACAAAGCCGGTTTGGACACCTGCAGATATTGTACAAAAATATAAAAACAAAATGACAAAATGAGTTTCTAATTAAGTATCCTTAGTTCACTCCACCAGAGGAGGGAAATAGGGTGATTGGGGGACTGGTGGGAGGAACCAAGAGCCTTTTCACTGAATTTCCATTAGAGTTTTGCACCAGTTGGGTTCCACAAGTATTGCCTATCCAGCAATAATAACAATAAAGTTTTAATTTCAAAAAGAAATTTTTAGATATGTCTTGAAGCTAGATTAGTATATATGCAGGAGGTACTGTGGTTCAACCTTGGTATGTGATAGTGACTTAAAACCTACTACAAATAAAATATAAATTATGATGGCAGTTAAAGGCCTGCCCAGGTGTGAGACCACTCGGCCGCCTACCAAATGGGTGATGGGGAGATTGTTCTGCATACATAAACCCATCCTGTGGGCTATTGAGGACTGAGTACACACACACACACACACACACACTGCTCACTAATGTATGTAATACTTAAAACAGTGCCAAACACATAACAAGCAAACAATAAATGTTAGTAATTATTATCACTACTTGGCCATTCTTTTTGAGGTATATTAATGCCAATAAAGTGAAGAAATTATGGTTTGGTTATTTATGCAATTCTTAGCTAATGTGAAACCAATTCAAATCTTTTACGTATTGAAAACTAAACATTTCAACAGATACTAAAAGGAGATAAGCTAAAGAATGGAATCACTAAAAGAACAAAATTGCCCTTCAAGTTGAGGCACATGTCACTGGTGGCACAAGAGTATTATCTCAAAAATGGACTCAATTATAGAGACAATTTTGGAAGCCATGAAATAAACTTCAATCAACCCTTGAAGTCCAGCATTTGTGTCACCAAACTCCACATCACCTCAGATGAACTGGAAGTCTCATCTGTTAACTTAGAAAGTGGCAACATCAAAGAGGATTTGTCCCTATTTTTCATCTTCAAAAAATTAGATTTCCTGAATGGATTGATAAGGAAAACCCTCTCTTAAAAAAATATACTATTTCAGGGACAGCCGGATGGCTCAGTCGGTTAGAGAGCGAGCTCTCAACAACAAGGTTGCCGCCATTCCCACATGGGGTGGTGGGCTGTGCCCTCTGCAACTAAAGACTGAAAACGGTGACAGGACTTGGAGCTGAGCTGCGCCCTCCACAACTAGATTGAAGGACAAAAATTGATGGGTCCTGGAAAAACACACTGTTCCCCAATATTCCCCCAAATAAAAAAAATAAATAAATAAAAAATATATATGCTATTTCTACAAATGCTAAAGGCAATTTTCATAAAGCAAAACCTTCTAAGGGGATCTCAGAAGAAGATGGCTTCCCAGAGGATTTATGGAACACATAACCACATAACCTATAACCAAGGCTTGTGGGAATATTTAATGAGCTTGTGTCACCCGCTTCCCACAGCTGCAGAGGGTCTATGGGTCTGTGGGACTGTGCTGGCTAATCCAGGGGCTTAAACCAGGTCCGAATGAACCTGTGGAAAAGAAAGGCAAACGGTTCTATTAAAAATATAGACTGCAAATTGCTGACAAGAATATTGGGCAATTATTAAAATGCAGCAATTACAGATATAATAGAGCCAAGCCAAACAGTGTGATGCCCAAAGGCAAACCACAGCAAGTTTACACCGGATCTTAAAACATCTCCGAGGAAGTCCAAGACAAGTTGAAACTACACACTGCTGCTTCTAACAAAGAGGGAGCTTTTCTTCCTTTAGCTTAAAAGTCCCTCCATAATGTAACTTGTTCAAAAAGAAAATAAACTGCAGGGAGTTTTTTGTCTAATCTTCCCAATGTGGTGACAGGATCCTAAGGTGGAAGAATATAAAAAGGAAAGCAAGTTGTTCCCATTCAGTGGAATGACAGTTTTGGCCAAGACTTGCACACATCAAGCGCCTTAACACACAACTTTCGGGATCACTTCCCCAACTAGAAGTATGCTGGATAATCGAAGGCTTCCAAAAAGTTATGGATTTGAATTTGAAGTTAAACAAGGGAAATACAAACTCCTCTTTCTTCTGTGAGGTTATATCACACTCAATTTGCTAAGACCAGGAACTCCCCACCTTGTTTTTCTGACCTCTCTGCATCTGCTTGGAGTTTATGAACTAAATGCTTCCTTTAGAAAAACTAATAGGGTACTTTGAGATCTTGAAAGAACAACTTGAGGTCTGGTCATTTTGCCCACATTACAAAGCAATGTGTTCCATCAAAGGGTACCAGAGCTTTTAGTATGCACAAATGAACAGAAAAAGATACTGCATGAGAGCTTAATGGATTTTAAAATATAGATAAATAAAAAAGATGAATGTGATACTGATTCTTCTAATTTCAGAGTTTCTCTGTGCCTACTTCTGAGGCCATTAAACTGAGCATGCTGTCCCCACCTTCCCTAGCGATCAGGCAGAATACACGGTAAAGACCAGGATTAGCTGAAAAACCCCCATCCAAATGAGTCCTGAAAACCACCGTGGGTGATCCAATGTTCAAACGGAATTGAGCGGGAATAGTATTCCCCGGGTTGACCAGGATGTTTTTTAAAGAGCAAGTCTTACTCTATCTTAGAAAGAAAAGGTGGCAAAATGATGTCTGGCAGTAGGCTAAAAGCCAGCAAGAAAAATTACTGAATTCCCCTTAGATGGCTAACACAACTGGCTATATACATGAGATTATTCAAAATCAGAACTAATTTACAATTAATTTGCAGCCAATCAACTTCTCAACTGAAAGAATTGGCATGCTAAAGAAGATATGTGAATAGCTTTTAAAGTTGGAAGAGGTCAACATGATTTCATTGATGAAGAAGAGCCCGGTCTCCAAGCCTACAGCACTTACCCAAAATAATATGGCAGGGTCTAAAGTAGAAAGCGGGTCTTTCCATAACCAACACTCTACCTCCCAGCTCCAGGTCTGTCTCCACAAACTAGGAACCATTTGCTCCCCTTCAATATTCAATCTCTGAAAACAGAACATTGTTTCCAAGAGAAAGGGAAAAGCCCGCCATGGCTGCCATCAGACATTGCGATTTCCATGTTGACACATGCACTCTGCACAAATCAGTAGTACTCCAAGTTCTTTGAAAATGCGAAGGGCAAGATGAAGCACAAACCTGTGCACTGCTGTATCTCAACACTAAGACTGCTCAGCCCCTACTCAGGAAAATATTCAGCAAATTTGAAGATCTTAAAGACAGGCGTATATTGAGTAGAAGAAAAACATTACCATTCCCTAAATGTAAATAGTAAATAACACCTGAGTTTCTGGTACCTTGAATGATGAAATGGTTTTCTAACCGATCATTAAAATGTTTCTAGCCTGCCATTTAAGTGAATGCTTTGGAGAAAAATAAACTGTTACGTCTGCAAATAGTTAAATGAAAGCTGGTAGAGGAATTGTTCTGATGGCTATTCAACATGTTATTCAGGGGATTTAGAAAAGAGGCAGGATGGATGACATCAATATATAGCTTGGCAGCCTATAAAAAGGGATGTACGGGATGCAGAGCAGATACTGTTGTTTGTCTGATGACATGTGGATGCCCTTTAAGACCTGTACACAGAGAAAGCAAAGTCACCTTACTGAGTCCCAACAGCAACTCTCAGATTTCTCTACTACACAGAGAAACTGATTATTCCAAATCCCCACTTTCAGACAGATTTGGCACAAAGAGAGGAAAGGTCCAGGCTTTGGATAAGAAATCTTTGGAATCACATTTAAGCACAATCAATATTCAACAAACATGTTCTACTATGAGCCAGGCACTGTTAAAGATACCAAGGATATAGCAGTGAAAAAAGGAGCCAAAAACCCTGCCCTCATGGAGCTTAACACCATTTACTATATTAGGCAAGATATTTAATTTCCAGGGCTTCATTTCTTCTTTCGGTAAATCTTTATTTGCTGCTTACTCCACGCCAGGCAATGGGAACATAATGGCCAAAGAGACATACTACATACTGTTGGTCTTTGTGGGCTTAAAGATGGGGTAAACCAACAAATAACCACAAATATGTAATTATATGCTATGATAAGAGTCCTAAAGGAAAAGTAGCCACAACCCGAAGGATAAGTAAAAATGTAAAAGGTCAGGTGAGGGATGACATTACAGGTAGATGAACCATTATAGGTCCCTGATGCTGCAGGGAGCACGGCTTCAAAGCCAAAGGGAAAGGAGAGGAACACGGTTTAAGCAGGGAAGTGGTGTGATCCAACTGGGTTTTTAAAGATTTTCCTGGTACGGGCACTATGAAAAACAGTATGGACATTCCTCCAAAAATTAAAAATAGAACTACTGTGTAAGCCAGCAATTCCACTTCTGGTGATTATATATATAATATATATATATTAATCATACATATATATTATACATATATCCAAAAGAATATATATATATATATATATATACATATATATATGTATATATATATATATATATATATATATATATCTCCAAAAGAAATGGAATCACTATGCTGAGAGATATCTGCACCCCAAGTTCATTGCAGCATTATGTACAATAGCCAAAACACAGAAACAACGGATTAATGGATGAAGAAAATGTGGTGTGTGTGTGTGTGTGTGTATACACAGTGGAATACTATTCAGCCATAAAAAGGGAAATACTGCCATTTGCAACAACATAGACAGATCTTGTGGACATTATGCTAAGTAAAATCACTCAGACAGAAAAAAACAAATACTATATGATCTCACTTATATGTGGAATCTAAAAAACCAAACTCAGAGAAACAGAAAACAGATGGTAGTTGCCAGAGGGGTAGGGGAAGGGGAAATGGGTAAATGTAGTCAAAGGTACAAACCCCCAGGTATAAGGTAAATAAGTTCTGGGGATGTAATGTACAACAGGATGACTATAATGAACAATATTGTATTGTACATTTGCATGTTACCAAGAGAGTAAATCTTAAAAGTTCTTATCACAAAGACAAAAAATGTGTAACTACATGAGGTGATAGCTGTTAACTAAGCTTACTGTGGTCATTTTGCAACATATACATATATGAAATCATTATGTTGTATACTTTAAACTTATACAATAGTATATCAATTACATCTCAATAAAAACGGTAGAAAATAAAGATTTCCCTGGGTACTGTATGGAGAGCACAATGAAGGAAGCCCAAAGTGGACGGAAGATCAGTTAAGACTCTTAAAGCAGGTCAGACGAGAAAGAAGATTTAGATCAGAATGGAGCCTCAGTTTCCTCATTTTTAACAAAATAACAAACTAAACTTACCTACATCGCAGGTTTATTGCAAGAATCAAATAAGATTTTGCAGGTAACAGTATAAAAGCTATCATTATTTATCATTAGCAAGCTGTCTCTGCCAGAGAGAATTATCTTCCTGAGGCCTAAGATTCATTAAAGTCCCAACATTCTGTGGCTGCCAGTGGCAGGGAACAAAGATTACTCTTGAACTACCTGTACTTGTAGGCAGAAATTCCACATGAAGACCGGGTGGGAAGGGAGGCAGGAGCACGGAGGGTACAAGATGTGCAGAGAAGCTGGACTCCACTTTCCCCTGACCCTCCAGGGCCTGGTCCACCCTCACTCCTGGCTGACTGTGTGACCAACACATCTCTGGCCCCAGCATCCTTAGTTTCCTTGGGGCTGACCTTCAGTCAGTCTTTAAAAGCCCTTCCGTCTATCCCAAGCATAACATACCTCACTGCTCAAGCAAACTACTATAAAAGGGAGAGGGTGGGCATGGATACATTTCACACGGTTGTGAAAGACCACATTTTGTGCAGCTTCACAAACCAGGATCAATTTTTAACTCGCCCCTGCAATATTCCAAAAAATACATTTCACAGTTACCCTGTTTCCCTGAAAATAAGACCTAGCCGGATAATCAGCTCTAATGAGTCTTTTGGTGCAAAAATTAATATAAGACCCAGTCCTATATTATATTATATTATATTATATTATATTATATTATATTATATTATATTATATTATATTATTACATTATACCTGGTCTTATTTTATAGTAAAATAAGATGGGGTCTTATATTAATTTTTACTCCAAAAGATGCATTAGAGCTGACTGTCCGGCTAGGTCTTATTTTCATGGAAACCCGGTAATATTTTGCATCCAACGATATCTGTCACTCAGAATTTTAAGCTATGATTAATAGAGAACTATACTTCAAGGTTCCAAACCTGGCTTACCCAGATGTGTTACATTGGGCAAGTCATTTAGCCTCCAAAAATGCCCCTCCACAATTTGTTAAAATAGTAATGATCTTTTCATTGTAATATGAGACAGACAGAATAAGGGCATGGTACGTAAAGCAATACCTGGCCCACACAGGACATTTTTAGAAACTAATTCATTGGAGTTTTTATGGTACATAAAAATATACTGAGGCTTTCAAAAAACCAAGCCAACTACTAGTAACAAGAGTAGATTATACCAGTTTGCATTAATATTTGGATTATATGTTACCCACTAGAATTTCAGCAATTCCCTCTAGCACCAAAAAACGATTCCAAACTCAGTACAAGACATAAGTCCTAAAGACGGTCATAATATGGGAAAGCCATTCCTGAAGGGTGGGGAAGGGACGGCCTCAACATCTCTTGTATGAGTTACAGGGATTTGGCTGCATGACCCTCCTCAGTTCTACATTATGATTCTCAAAGTCACTTCAGGGGTGTAGCCAGGGGGCTACAGAACTTAGCCTGGCACTGCCACCAAACCAACCCAGATGCCCGGAGTGAGGAATCAGCTATCACCACAAGGGCTTATTAAATCATGAAGCTGCAATTATTCCAGGGAAAGTCAGCACATCTGAATATTCTCAGGACACCAGTCATCATCCCTTAGGCCCTAGCAAGCACCAGGGCATGAAAAACAGCTTTTGGGAAGCAGCATCTACTAGACCTCCAGTAGACAATTTTGTACATTATATAGTAATTTACTACATGATTTACATATTTATTTATATTTATGGGGGTTCTGCAAATATATGAATTCAGAATAAACTTCCAGAATAGACTATTTTGCTAACTACAATAAAGCATTTTTTTATTCCTATTACTGACTTCCAATATAAAATTATTTCTCTCGGATAGGAGTAATCCCTCAATAGATACATTTCATTTAACCGATTTTATTTGGTAAGGAAAAGGCTCAGCAGGCCAACCATGTGAAACATTAAGAATTAAAACCCTTCGATGGTTGCCCACTGTTGTCAGGATAAAGAACAAAACCCTTCACAGGCTGCCGGATGTTATCTACTTAGTCCAACCTCATCCTCTGCACGCTCCAACCACACTCGCTTCCATTCGGTCCCATACAAGGGCCAAGTCCTCGCTTCCCGAAGCGATGTTCACTGTGTTGGAACTCAATGGCAATTCATGGTCCCCCTAACGTGGACACTTTCTGACATCTTCAGGTCTCAGGTCTTGTATAAGCATGACTTCTTTCAGGAAGCCTCCTCTGATTCTCTCAGACGAAGTTAAACTTGAACATCTGGAATGTAGTGCAATTCAACCCTGCAGGTAAATCTTTATGTAATTACTTCCGTCCAGGTATGGCTTTCCCACTCGTCTGTTCACTCCAGAAAGAGGGATCATAGTCTACTTAGCTCACCAGCTGGCACACAGGAGGCATCTACTAAAGGTACCATACTGGATAGCAAGTATAAAATACTATTATATATGTTACAATTAAAAGCAGTATGGAAGAAAGTCAAGGACAGAGGCCTCAGAACAAACCAACCCTGTGGATAACCTTAATCTTGGAACATTTTGCCTCCAGCATTGTAAGAAAATTAATTTCTGTTGTTTAGGCCACTCAAAAATAAGTAAATAAATAAATATACATATATATATGTATACACACACACACATATATATAGTAGTATGGAAGGGTGAATTATCATTTCTCAATCATAAATCATAAACCAACAAATAAGAGTTGTGTGTAAGAAAGAACCTATACCTCAGGCAGGAGTTCTGGCATCAACCCGTTTTACTAGCTCAGACAAGTCACTTCCTTCTGGGCTTTAATTTCTTCATCTCTAATATGATGGGATTAAACAAGGGAATCTTTTATTCTATACCTTAGAATTGTCATTATATGGACTAACAACTAATCCTGAATCCCTCCTATAACATGAGACTTCCAACACACTCGTGGAAATTTGAAATATAATGGCTAGCAGGGAATGACTTAACAAAACTGGGAAGGACTAAGAATAACATTCAATTTGACAGTGTAAGTGTAAATAAAATACAGGCATATACCTTGTTTCATTGAGTCCCGCTTTCTCGCACTTCACAGATAATGAGGTTTTTACGAATTGAATGTGTGGCAGGCAACCCTGCATCAAGCAAGTCTACCATTTCTCCAACAGGCTCAGATGATGGTTAGCATTTTTTAGCAATCAAGTATTTTTTAATTAAGGCGTGTACATTGTGTTTTCAGACATAATGCTATCACACACTAAATAGACTACAGTATAGTATTAACATAACTTTTAATGCACTGGGAAACCAAAAAACTTGTGTGACTCACTTTATCGTAATATTTGTTGTGATCTGGAACCCAACCCACAGGTATGCCTGTACTAATATCACCCTGGCTATTTTTAATACACAATTTATATAAACAAAAAATTAAATGAATTATCTTGCGAGCAATGTAAGCACACACGAAACGTGAATTTTGTCAGATCTGCCCATTTTATCAAAACTGCCATATTTATTCTATTCCTCAAACTCCATGAACTCTACTCATTCCATTCCCTCATTCCAAAAGCCACTTTTGATTAATCCCATCCCACTATGAATGCTGTCTCCTTGACATTTTGTATATAATTTGTTCCATGTTACATCTTCTACTCAGGGCCAACTCAGAATGTTAGAAATAGATAACATCTACTCCAACCCTTTAATTTTACAGATTAGAAAACCAAGAATTAGAAAGGCTCAATGAGTGGCCCACCATTACACAGCTAGTTAGGAGCACAGCCAAGACTTGTCCACATGCTGCTTTGTAATTATTCTGTGGTTCTTCATGTGTTTATACCACATTCTCCTTCCTATTAAAGGCTAACACCCTGCTTTCTTCTCACCCCACCGAACAGTCTCAGCTACCACCTACTGAGCATCTACTCTGTTTTTTATAATTTCTCATTTCATCCTCTCAACAACCCAAGGAGAGAGATGTCCTTCACTCCACTTTATACTGAGAAAAGTGAGGCTTCAAGATGTTAAACAACTCCAAGGTCACCAGCTAATCAGTCTTGGCACCAGGACTGGAGCCCAGGTTTGTCTGATGCCATAGCCCATGACCATAAGCCCACAAACAGGAAGTCCTCCCCTAGAGTCGCCAACCAGGCCCTGCACAGTCACCTTCTGGTAATGTGCAGGGTGATTAGATCTGACATAAGGGATGTTATTTCGTTTTGAAACCAGGGAGGCAAGCCTCAATCAGCAGTTTAATTTTACTTTATTCATTCACTCAACAAATATTTATTAGCACATACCTTGTTGCAGGCACTATTCAGGAATCTGGGGACACAGCAGCACACTAAACATGACACTGTTCATGGAGTTAACCTTCGAATGGGGGAGACAGACAACAGATATATAATGTGGCAAAGGGCAGTAAGTCCTACGCAGGAAAATAAGGCAGGTTAAAGAGAACAAGTGAGGAGAGAATGGATATTATTTTAGATAGAGTGGTTAGGGAAGGTGTGGTAGTGTGATTTATAATAAGGAATATTCAACTGGTCTTCCTCCCCATTTCTGACACAGAATTTCCTAAGTGATGAGAGGGATAAAGGTGTTTTTTGTTGTGTTACAGAGGTGACTTTTGGACTCCACCTAAGGATGGACTTTTTTTTTTTTTTTTGCCAGAAGAGCTAACCATGTATTTGGAGGGTTGGAACTTTCAGTCCACCACCACCCCTACCTCAGAGGAGGGAAGAGGGACTGGAAGATGAATCAGTCCACAACGGCTGATAATAATTTTATCAATCACGTCTACATAATGAAGCCTCCATAAAAAGCCAGGGATTCAGAGAGCTTCTGTGTTGGTGAACACAGGGAAATTAGGGGAGCGTGGTGCTCTGTGCCCTCTCCCATGTCCCTTGCTCTATGCACCATTTCCACCTGGCTGTTCCTGAGTTATATCACTTTATAATACGCCAGTCACGTAGTAAGTAAAATGTTTCTCTGAGTTCTGTGAGCCACTCTAGCAAATTAATCAAACCCAAAGAGGGGGTCATTGGAACCTGCAATCTATGGCGCTAGGTCAGAAGCACAGGTAACAACACGGGCTTGCAACTAGTGTCTGAGTGGAGGGACACCTCGTGGAACTGAGCCCTTAACCTGTGGAAATCTAATGCTGTCTCTGGGTAGACAGTAAATAGTGTCAGAATTGATTTGAATTCTCAGCCACCCAGCTAGTGTCTGAGAATTGCTTGGTGGTGTGGGGGAAACACCCCTCCCACACAGTGGAATTGGTGATCAGAACCCTGTTTAGAAGGTCTGTCAGATGACGTGACATTTGAGCACAGAGGTGAGAGACAAAGCTATGACAATATCTGAAGGAAAAGCATCACAGGCAGTGGGGACAGCAAGTGCAAAGGCCCTGCAGTGAGAGCATGCTTAGTGTCTTCTAGAAGCAGACCACAGTGTAGTAGAAAGTGTGGGACACCCCCTTCCCAAGCTGACCTGGGTTCAAATCCCTGCCCTGCCTTTTCCTAGTGGTGTCACTGTGCACAACTTACTAAACACCTCCATGCCTCCTCATCTGTAAAGTAGAGATAATGATTCTATTTCCCTAACAGAGTTGTTATGGGGATTAAGTAAATTAATAACATGTAAAGCACTTACTTAATCCCTAATATGTTCTTAGGGTTCAGGAAATGGTAGCTATGATTTTTAACTAGGTCATTGGTAGCTCCATTCAAGACAACTTATTTTCAATTTGATAGTTTTGAATCTCAGAGTTAAATTATGCTGCTGGCTTTGGACATGGCCAATAAATTCCTCCTAAGCCCTTGACTTCCTTGGCTGGGCTTCCTGACCTGATAAGGAGGGTTCTGTAGGAACCATACTGACGTTATCAAAGAGCGGGAAGCAAATCACTCTAACATCACTGTTATACTAACATAAATTAGCTCTTCATTCAACACAACCTCTACCCCCAAGAATCAGATGCTTCTTCAGAATTTACTGTCCCTTGGATTTAAGTCACTGGTTTCATAGGACGACTACCACCAGTATTGCCTCCTCACTGTACCACTGACAGAAGCAAATGGTAATTTCAATTGCAATCCTCTGTCTTGAGAAGGGTTAAAACCTCTCTTCAAAATTAAACCAGTAATTTAACTTTTAAAAAGATCTTTTCTCCAATGTCCTTTTTGTCTAAAGGTAATATGACATTTCAAAGAAATTAGAACATCAAAGCAAAACTCAAGCATCATCTGGCCTGGTGGTCTCCAGACCATTCCTTACAGCACAGCCCAAAGCAACTCCAGAAGGTAGTGAGCTGCCCTGCAGATGGGCCTAGAGCCAAAGGAAGATGTCAGGGCCACAAGGAAATTCTGCTCCTCTTCCCCAGCTCTTTTCTTTAATGCTGTGTTTACTTTTCATCTTTGTAGCCCGATGGGCTAAAGGGCAAACCACAGGCAGAGAGAAACCACAGCAAGCCCAAGCCTGTTAGAGGTAATATGGGAGTCTTCCCAAACCACTTGTAAGACTGTAAGGCTGGGGAGAGCCCACGGTGGCTGCTTCAAGTCAGACAATTAAAAAGAGGTCAATGTTCTAGTTTGACAGGCCTTGAATGTTGCTTTTTAAAGATCAGATTCTCCTTCTTCCAGACAGACCTCATGGTTTTCTCTTTTTAATGTCATAAGTAAACATTTAACTATAAGAAATCCACAAAAGCTTGCTTCTTCTCATTCATTTATTCATCCAACAATTATTTATCAATGCCTGCTCAATGCCAGGACTGTTCTAGGTGTGGGGATTCAACAAGGAATAAAACATATAAAAATCCCTTCCCTTGTGGAGCTTACATTCTATTCAGGATGGACGGACTATAAACAATATATATAATTGTATATGAGATAGAGATAAATGCTAAGAAAACAAAAACAGAAAAGAGGGAAAGGAAGTATTTGGGGGTCTTTGGTTTGGTTCGTTTCTTTGTTTTGAGTAAGGATCTCTAGGAAGTGAACTCTGTAGATATTTGGGAGAAAAACATTCCAGGCAAAAAAAAAAAACAACAAAAAAACAAAAAACAGCACATGAAAAGGCCCTGAGATAAAGCATGTGTGGCCCGCTAGGGGGATGGCAAACAGGCCAGGCAGCTGGAATGGAGTGCGTGAGCTGGAGGAGTGAGGCTAAAGAAGTAATAGGCAAGGGAGTCACGGGCTGGCTATGTTGGACTTGACAGGTTATTATAAGGATTTTGATTTTACTCTGAGAAAGAAAGGAACAGGAGGGTGTTGTAAGCAGAGGATGACAGGAGCTGCCTTAGTTTTTATCAGGGCCATTCTGGCTGTTAGGTGGAGAATATTGCCGAGGGGCAGAAGAAAGCCCTGTTCCCCAGCACGTGACCTTGGTCAGACCACCTAACCTCTCGGTACTTGTTTTCATCCTTAGAGGGACTTGAAGAGGATTATTTCTAACCCTAAACTCTATGGTTCCAAGTTGATTTCCTTTGTCTTTTCTCTAGTGATAATTTATATTGACTATAAACGTGATCTTTCCCCAAAGCTTAAACTGACATGAAGCTTTAACAACTGAGTGGAAGAATTCAAGAGGACAACATATATGCCAAGCCCATGCCACACACCCAGGATACAAAGATGACAAGACTCAATCCTGCTCTAGGGAAGTCCAAAACCTGGCCTAAGAAGAAAATAAGCTCTCATGAGGCAGCAGCAGAAGTGCTGTAAGAGAAAATAAGAGAGGAAGCAACCAAACACCTGCCAGGAGGAGCCATGTGAAGTATCACCAGAGAAGCTAACCACAGATAGCCTGGATGAGTAAGCTGGGGTCCTCCAGAGAGAAGGGAAAGGAGGGGGTGCTAGAGGAGGGACAAGTGTGAAAAGAACAGGGCATGAGAACACAGGGCATGCTTTGGAAGCCATAAGGAGTCTCGTATGAGGACAGTGAGGTTTACGGAAGAAGTGGAGGAAAAAATGGCTGAAAACGTAGGCTAATGCTATGTTGTTAATAACCGGACACCCACGCCAAGGATAATGGAACAGCATAGATTTTTAAAATGTAAGAAATGAAAACATCTGTATTTTAAAAGGCATCTACCATGATGGATGCGTAATCTGAGATGGAGATGCTGAAGCCAAGAAAACCAACGAGAAGATGCCTACAATGGTCCAGGTGAGATGACGATTTGCAAATGGAGAAAATGCCAAGTGAGATCTGCTGAAGGTAAGACGCCCCGAGACTGGTGTTATTCGGCGAGGAGAACTAAGCAGAAGGGAGTTACTGGCACAGACGTGGCCTCTGAAGCACAGAAATATGAACGAGTAAATGACTAAGAAAGGAAGGAAAATGGAACCTCAGCGAATATCAACATGTGAGGATCGAGCCTTAAAAAGGTAAGGGGAAAAACAAGAGAGGCAGTTCCAGGGAAGCCAAGATAATAAAATGTGGAGAAAAGAGGAGAGGAAAGCAGGAAATGCATCAGAGCGGGCAATGAAGATGCTGACTGAAAACAAGCACGAAATTTTGCACGTTGCACCTTTCCTAGCACCCTGTCATAGTGTGGTGGGCGTGGGAGCCCACCTGCAGCAGGCCGAGGAATTAATTGGAGGTGAGAAAAAATAAAGCCAATAACTAACCACCACTAGCCCTGACAGACTTCGTTGTTGTCAAAGATTCTGTACCACCAGGAAAGTTTTATTCAACACTCTGTGGAGGTGTAAGGTGTGAGAAACAGGAACTAAGATCTGCTGGGGGCGATCTTCTCTTAGTTAACACCTGGGTCTCATGGGACCACTAATCCTGAAACTAGTAGTGGGCTTTAAGAAAGGCTACTTGCTTCTGACAAGTGATGAGGACAATATACTCACCCACACATCATCCAACTTCCAGTTAGGCTTCTCACCTCTGTATTCTTCTCACACTAGCATCCCTAGTCTTCTTCCCCCAGCAGAATAATACTAAGCAGCAGGAACTACATTTCTGCTCAAAGCAGGGTAAACAGTATAAGAAAAAACCATCGCACCAATTACCTGGTGTGGCGCTGGGAGCCCAAAACCTGGCACCATTTAATCAGGAAAAGGCTTTACCAAAAAACACCAGGCAGTCCTAGAACACTGGGACCAAACTCCTTAGTGTCAGCAGAAACTGCCTAACTGTTCTTCTATTTGAACTCCGAGAAACAAAAAGGAGCCCAAGGAGGCAAGTCTTCAATCCCAAAATTATTAATTTCCAATAGAGAATGCATGAGAAAAATTTAAAAGCCAACATAAAAACAGATTCCACTTTTTAAGTGCATCTACGGTCTTTTCTCCTTTACCCTTTACAAAAAAGCAACCAAACCACCAAAAATCATTTTTCTTGGCCTAATTTCCCTATTTTTGTGATATATAATTGGAAACAGACTGCTTTTTCCTGGCTTCAGCGAACAGGATCTTCAGGGTTATAAGAGTTGCCAACTACAGAACCTCAACGTTAGCAAAATTTATTTTTCAAACCTTTTACCTATGTACCTTCTTGAAATATACAGTAATTCCATGGGAACACATTTAAATCCCTTATTATTATGCAAAAGTGAATTTTCTCCCAACAATTTAGACACTCCTCTCCTTTTCATAGGCTCCAAACCCAGTTAAGCTAAATAGAATCCTGCTTTGTGTTCAGTTATCTGCCATTTGAACATTATCAAAAGCCCTACCCAGCCAGGTATCTATATGGGATACTTTCTGGAAGCATTTTTAAGAATTTAGTAGAACTGGTTCTACAGGAAACCTCCTTATTAGCCCACACACTGAATGAAATTAAAGCCTTGAATATCTTAGAAAGCAACTTCTCTAATAATGAAATAAAGATGCCACAAACTGAAAAAAACCATAAAAACAGAAAAATGCACAATGTGTCAAGTAAGTCATCCTGCCCCCAGCTCCTATGTCAAAAACAGGATGTATCCAATGGCTGTGCAGCAGCAATTATAATGGAGGAGTACGATGGATTCAAAACACAGACAGGAGCGTCTTCGCAAAACGGGTTGTTAGCCTCATTTTTCATGATTCAGAGGGTATATCATGAATAGACGACAGTACTCTCAATAAAGACAAAAAAATAATAAAAGTAAGAAGAGTGTCTGCTCAGAAACACTGGCAAAAAAAGACCAGCAATAGTAAACATGCCCATTTAGAAGATCAGAAACTTCTCCCACACACATAGGGAAGACCTTACTCTACAGTGATACAAAATGTATGTAATGAGTCAATGGTGCTTTCCCTCAAAGTTGAATTTAATTTGCCAGCCAATTGCACAAAGTCTAACATAACAAAATGAGACATTTATTCTTTATGGATAATCAGAAGAGAGTTTTGTATTTGAGTATGATTAAAAAAACAGAAAAGAGGTAATTCATAACAACATAGGCAATATCACACAAAAGTACTTAGAGTACTACATGAATGCAGGGCTTTGGGATGTGAATCTAAGTATTTCACCTCAAATAACCTTCCAAGTAGGAAAAGAAAAAAAGCCACATACTCCTCATGCAATCATCACACAGTTAGTTAATTATGAAAGAAAATGTGTAACTAGTCAGGTATATTTTTGCATCCAATGACCAATTTAATATTGTCAAAGCACATAAATCACTAAAAATGCTAACCAAATGATACTCCCAAAAAGGAATCTTTTCACACAGCAAATAGAATTAACTATTCATCAAGTTTCAAATAATAAAATAGCATTAATAAACATAAAAGAAATAAATCCAAGTTCTGCTAGGTGCTCCACCTGACCCACTTGGTGTTCTTACTGTCAATGGTGATTGAGTCATGGAGCCTGTAAAACTGCAGACTTTCTCCCAGGGCAATCTGATCAACAGGAAAGTTCAAGGACTAGTTTGTGTAGCGACTGTTTTCTAAAGATCATTTTTTTTTTCAAGGACTAATCAACTCAAATGTGTTTTAACAAATGGTCCATCTGCAATTTCACACAAAAACCTGACCTTCAGCACGTAGCAGGAAAATGAATTACGAGCTTAGGACAGACAAGCAGGTGCTTCTTCCTTCTGCAAACAGCACCCAACTCTGAAGTCCTTTTTTCCCTCCTCGCCCTCCCCAATCCAGTGTCCAAGAGGTAGGGAGAGTATATGTTTCTGTATTATCATCATTTTTCTTAAAGTGAAGATAGAGCTAACATTTGATACTTAATTCTAAATTATAATTGTGGCAACAATTTAACATTAAATCCTAAAAATAAACTTTGCTAGGCTGTGCTATCACTTAGTCTTCTTCCCAAACTTGAAGAAGCTTTCATCACAAACACCAGATGATTATCTATCTTAAGCAGGAGATATCCAGGCGTGGTTCTGGGGCCCATGTTTCAGACCTTAACGGACAATCTCAATTTTAAATATGGTCTCCATCCCTTACAGATATACCCATAGTTGTTAGCCTATAAGTCTTGATGTTCGGCTTGGAAAAGTGAAGAACGAAAAATGTAGAACAAGGTCCAAATAAGAGTGGCCCCACACTAAATTTTTATGAATGTTGCTTCAAACACTTAATATTGCACACATCTTGGTTAAGAGATAAAAACCATTACTCTTTCTCTAAGAGAAGGAAGAATGCTCGGAAATCTGTGCTAAATCTGTGCAAGGACTTTGCAAACAGAAAAAATAAAGCTCAATATCAGCAAACAAGTGTGCTATTTCAAAAGATACAAAACAGGAAAATGTAGAAGTGGACAGAGCCTAAGAAATGGACCCAGATCCTTTTCATAAGGCCCTTTCAAGATATGCTGATTTATTTCAGCTTGACTAGAATCTGAACAAACTAGCAATAGCTTATGTTTTATGAAATGCTACATTCCAGGTGTTACTCTGAAGATGTGGAACCAGAGAAATACTGCCATTGGATGTCGTTGCAGTAATACTTTGAAACCCACAAACTAGCTTTTCACGAATTATAGTTAGCCTTTAATAACTTCAGCCCTCACTGAAATTATTAAAGGCTAACTATAATTTGTGAAAGGCTAGCTTTTCATATAACCTAAATTCACTCTTTTTCATTCCTAACTAACTATCCATGTTCCTAGAGGCAATTCAAGATTACTTTTAAATTAAAGATCCCTAAAAACACTTACCTAACTTGAGTAACGCAAATATTAAAAAGTAGTTCAAGTTTTTTTAAGTTTTAAAATGTCAAAAGAAGTTTAAAAATATAAAGAAAATGCTCCAGCAGACAAACAGCGATAACGTCATTTTTTAAATTGTTAAGAAGGGAAAAAAATTGAAGACTGACCTCATTAATTAACAAACCTGACAATTATAATTAGTTTTTGCCCAATAGTAATGAAAACAAGGGCAAAAAAACCACACATGCACACACACATTTTCAAAGTGGATTATCAAGAACGAGGGTAATTCAAAATGACCACAGAGCAAATTCATCCAGGAAAAATATTACAGCAATGTTAATACTTACCAGTCATCCTCTAAATTCTAACTGTTCCGTCTGCTAAGCTTGAAATGTAAAGTCAGAACTTTTCACAGATTTATGATCCCAGGAAATTGGTCATCACTTAGGTACTAAAGATGTCAGTAATGATCACTTTCTTAGTACAAAAGGGACATTAGAGTCCTTTGGCCCTGGGCGCTTAGGCCCAGATTCTGCTCTCTGCAAAGCCAGCAGACACCTGATTTTTACAAGATACAACCAAGTTTGCCTACAAAAGAGAAAGATTAATTCCTTTGAGCCTTAAAAAGAATGGGACAATACTTGCCTTTAAGCAAACCAATTCTGTCAATCTATAAAGCCTTTCCATGACAAAGCCTTAGGAAGCCTTAAGACATCTTGGCCCCCTGCTATCAGAGGTTTAAAAGAGGACAACTAATTTGCTGAACTCTAAGACCAGGAACCATAAGCCTATTAGGGAGTTAGGGGTTGATAAATGTTTGCCGAATGAATAAACGAGATGCCAGCACGGAAGACTAAATTAGATCCTAACTAGACTATTATACTAAAGTGTAAGTGTAATATTGTGCTTTAGAAACAAGGGACTAAATTTGACCCTAACTTTGATAAATGAAATAAAGTTAAGTCAATACTACCTGATACACAGAAACAAGAAAGGAAACTGGCCTACAAAACTGCAGACTAAGATTGAAAACCTTTTGTAAAAGTCAGTTTGTGTTTCCAAATATGTTCATTCTTAAATATCATTTATATTATATTTACAAATAGGAGTGTCTATAGACACATCACACCTTAACTAGATAAATAGGATACTTCTGAACTGTTACTATACTAAAATATAATCCTCTAAGGAAGAATGCACAGTAATAGAAATGCTGTTACTCAGAATAGCAATCCCTTATTTCTTGCACTTGTAAGATGTTAATGAAAAGTGATTATGACAGGATTGTGAGCGCACCAATCTGCCTGAGAATAAATTTACTATATGCAGTTTTCTACAAAAGATAAATGATCGTATCATTACAAAAGGATTCACAATGGCTCTCTCCTGAATAACTTGAAATATTATTCAAAGTACACCAAACTACTTTACATACACCTCTTAAGGAAAACAAATGGAAAAAAACCTACGTGTGTATTTAATATATAATAGTTCTTGACATATATGCAACATACAGGCCCGCTCCTCACGGTCATTCTCAATGTCATCAGTTAAAATTAAACCCAGTTCTCCATTGTAAACTCAGAAATCAACTTGGTTATTTTGCTAAATTCACAACTTTCTCCACTTCTGAAGTGTAAGTTTAATACCCTAAAAACTGGCTTATGAACCTAATAGACATCAATGCTCCCCCTGTTGGCTAATATTCAAAATAACAATGAATTCCCCAGGGGTTGCCTTTGAAGTGCTGGGGTTCAAAAGTAAGTTGGTGACTTTTATATTTAAAAACATGAGCTGGATCAACAGTTGTTAAGCAAAGTTGTCATGTAATGGTCAGCTTCCATCAAAACAGGAAAAATTAAAGTTGACAAATGACAAACTGAAGGGCAAAAAATATGCTGAAGCCTTGAAACACTCAACAATGCAGAATGAAAGCCAAAAGCAGAGAACACCAAGAAACAGAGCTACATCCTTTAACTGACACAATGGCATGAAGTCAATTTCATTTTAATAGCCCTTCAGGGGGTAAGAATTATTTCCCTGCCTCTTGTGCCAACCCCAAGCTGTTTCCTAAGGAAACCAAGTAACGCTGACCAACAATGTCTGGAGAATTAATGAAAGAAATTAAGAATAAAGATCCTTATTAATTAACACAATTCAGAGTTCTATATGTAATTACTTGGAGCCAGTTTCCAAGGAGCTGTGATTTGGAACCACCATAAGTATATCACCTAAATTAATCACCAATACCTTATTTGTGTTTTAAGTGGTGTGCTGAACTCAAATGGGAAGCTGAACAATGGGTGAAGACGCCTAGACTGGCTGCACACAAATCTAACTGCACTTGTTGCTCTCTGCTCAGTGACAAAGCTAACTCTGGAGTCACAACAGAAAGTTATGTAGGAGTTTGAGCAAGTCACTAACCTAGTCTCTTATCTGTAAAATCGGGCTGTTAATGGTGGTTTTACCACATAGCTAGTATGAGGATTGAGAGCCATTGTGTCCGTAAGGCATTTCGGAGACTGTCTGGCCCACAGTTTGGGCTCAATAAACGTTAGCTAGGATTATTACCCAAAAGAAATTGCTAATTTCACACTGAATTGTTTGCAGCCTAAGTACCATTTCAGGAAAATTAAAAAGTCTTGGTATATGCTTTGCTACTTGTAGAAGACTCCTCTCCTCCCAAACCCCTCGCTTACTTTTCTTGGAAGGGAGGTGGAGTTCAGAAAACGCTTGATTGCCCCATGTCAGACTGTCATTCCTACCATCCTCTACCCTCTTCGCTTGTCTCCTGTCACCTCTGGGCTCAGGAAAAGCTGCACTTACACAGCAACCCTGAGGCAAGTACTATTATTATTCCCATTTCACAGCTATGGAAATGGAACAATTTTCTTCTAGCTTTTTTTTTTGTAGACTTAAGTTGTATTCTGCCAAGGTAATTCAGGCTTGACAAGCCGGTTCCCTACACTACGTGATACAGGAAAATGGGGCAAATGCCCTCATTAGAACAAGCAAGCAGGTTTTCCTAGCAACACAGATTTACAAGCCTGTTCTAACCAAATGAATAAGAGAAACCTTCCAAATAAACTGGGTAAGGCTCTTAAGTTCCCGGGGGGCGCGTTCCCCGCGGGGGCTCCGGGCTGCAGCGCTCCGCACCGCCCGTGGAGCGAGCACCCCGAGGGCGCGGCCCGCGCAGAGCGCAGCTCCTGTCCGTCCGAGCGCGAGTCCCGGGGCCGCAGGCTCTGCACTGGCAACTGAGTGCAAACCCACCTCAAGCCTTTCCCAACGACGCTGTCACGCGCCTGGTTGGAAGTGGCCGGCGCACCCCCGTGGGAGGCGGGAGAAACCGCGAAGAGTGAGTGCGGGCGTGGAGGAGAAATCTTCCCCATTGCGGCGCATCGCCCCAAGCGCTGCCCACCCGGGGCGGCCGCTCCCAACGCACCACCAGCCACGGGTCCCGAATCCGCGGCGCCCGACGGAGGCCGCCCTCCCAAGCCTGGGGATCCAGGCAGTCGGATCGCCCCCGGCCATGAAGCAGCCACGGAGCCGCGCGCGGCTCCGACAGGAACGGCGCAGCCTGCAGCGCTTGCGGCCGGGACCCGTGCTGGGTTAGCGGCGCACCCGGGGGCGTCCCGGCGGCGGCTGCAGTGTCGCGGGGCCGGGCGGCACGTACCTCGGGGGCGGCGTGTCCAGCGGAGATCCACCCGCTGCAAGTTGGAGGAAAGTTTCTCCGCCCAGCGCTCGGCGGCCGCGAGCTCCGGTAGCTGCTGCGCTGCGGCGCAACTACGCCACCCGGACCCGCCGGGGACTTTCACCTCCTGCAGGGGGCTCTGGGAATCACGCAGGGAAAGTGGCCTGGCACCGGAGCCGCCGATTCCCCTCGCTCACTCACTGGCAAGAGGAAAGCGCCGCTCAGCGTCCCCGAAACCCTCGATTACCCCCATCGGGCCGACCAAGCGCACTCGCTCGCCCTCACACACACGCGGGCGGGGACAGGCAGGACGCCACAGCAATCAGCGCGCGGGGGGAAGGGCGCTCCTCCTCCGCCCGCCCCGCCGAGGGCTTCGGGCCGCGGAGAAACTCCTCCTCCCGTCACCCGCCTTCTCTCTCCTCCCCTTTTTCCTCCGGGACTGATGGATGAGCCCCGAGCACTGCTTGAGCCTGCGTTTCCCTTCGGACCGAGGAGGGAGGGAGAGTAGGAGAGGAGAACGGGGGACAGCCCGGCTGCTGCATGCCCAGGTTGGGGCAGCGGGTGGGGGGGTCCCAGTCCTCGAGAAAGGTTGGGGTGGGGTCCTGAGTACGCGGGTGCACGCTGCAGATATTCGCTCCCTCAAACAGGTCCTTCAAACTTTCCAGGGCTCTCAGGAGTTGAGTTTTTATTTGGTTCCCTCCGTCTTGATATAAAAATTCTAAAACCTCCAGTAATCTGATCACACCCTTTGGCCACTCCCTAGCACAAGCCCCCTGCACACATTCATTCTGTCGCTGTTTGTTTTTCCCACCTCCAGTCCTGCCTGTTATCTCAAGATGCGCTCTGATGGTCTAGCCTCCTCCTCCCTGACAGATGAGAGTGCATTACCCAGTGATCTCCTGCTCGCTGGCAAAATAAATTAATACAAATAAAGGAGCTAGGTCAGCATAACTGGCGCTGCCCTAAGATTGGCTCAATATAAACCAACCTGTCGGTGACCGTACAACTTCCTGCATACCTGTGCCTGTGAACCGTACCCTACAAGAGTTGATGAAAGCACTAATGAGAACACCACTTTGATACTCCTGTTTACACCCCGTTTTTCTATTAAAAGATAACACTTAAATCACAGGACACTTTTACCAAGAGGCTGTAAAATGACCATTGGCTGACAGGTTTCAGAAACTGGACTTCCATTCCTGACTCTGTCCTTAGACTAGCTGTGCGACCTTAGACTAATGGTTTAAACTCTCCACATCTCTTTTGTCCTGTGTAAAAATGAGAAGCTTGAACTAGGAGAACTCTTTCAGGTCTAAAGTGTCATGGCCCCAGGCCTTTAATAAATCGGCAAGTGGAATTGGGAGGTTTCTTATTATTATTTGGAAAGTTATTGAATTCCCTTACTTTGAGAAAAGAGGAAGTATTTCTCATCCTTTTGTTTTGTACCTACACATAAAGAATCCACCCAATTGGAGGAACTTTCACAAAGATCGAATCATCATTGATCACCTGGATTTACTGCGAAGGCCTCCTCAAAGAACTATTCATTCCTTACTGATATTTGTTGATCATCTACTGTGTGAGAGGCTTGAGCTAGGCCTTGGAGATACACATAGGCTTAGTACCCTGAGGGAACAAACAGTCTAGGTGGAGTTAGCTTCAGCTTTGATATCTCTCTAGATACAAGGCGTTAGCTTTCTCATAGACTCGAATTACATAGTATTCATGCCTCAAATTGTCAAGTTTTAGTTTCAAGTGCAGACATGAACACTTGAACGGGGTGTGAATATTTAATCCTACATTTAAATGTATCAATCATGTTAAGTAAGGCTTTCTAATTTCTAAATAAAATGGCATAGTAGAAGAAGAGAGAAAAACCAAATCCTAGATAACTTAGGAGTATCTTGTCTTCAAAGAGTGATGAAGTGACTGTTCACAATGGAGCCAGGTTCTCAATAGTGTACCATGAACATGTATTGAACAATTACTTTGTACCAAGCAGAGTCCTAAACACTCTATATGTGTGAACACATTTACTTCTCACAGCCCTATAAAGCTGTGCACAAACCTGCATATAAACTGAGGCCTTACGTCTTGCGAAGATAGTATAGCTAATAAGTGGGAGGGCCAGGATTCAAACCAGGGCATACGTACTTTACATATAGAGCTTTACATATTGGCAAAATGAAAGGCTTGGAGGAAGAGATTGGTTGGTTGGTTGGAACTTTTTTTTTTCTTTTTTGCAAAACATCTTTAAAATTCAAAGCTATTTAGTTCATTTCTGTAGAAGATATGAAAAAACACAAGAATTTATTTTATATCAGTATTTCTAAAATTAACGTCTAAAGAAACATTTTCTTTTTAAATCTTTACACTAATAATGTGATATTATTTGCAGAAATCCAGACACCTGAAGCATAGAACAAAGGTTTAAATATAAACTTAAATTTTTGGTTTCCCAGCAAAGCTCTAGAAGTAAGGTTCCCCTACCTTTTATTAATGGCAGTATTAACCGACTTCTAAGGGGATGAATCCTGTCTTTTCATTGGTTTCTTATGAATTAGGACAATGTTCAAGTTATAGTCTTTGTTACTATAAGATACAAGTTTCCTTTGATCCAAGGTGGTATCTCAGTCATTTGTTCCGAATTTTTCAAAAACAATTCTAAGCAGGGGAAAAGGGGGGGGGGGGGTAAATAACAAGGTGCACTTTATCTCACTTGTATAAAAGCATTTGACAGAAGAGAGTCTCGGTGATTTACTGAAGCTGTGTTTCTTCCAAGGAACCACCCCTCCTATAGGTACCAACCTGCTCCTTTATGATGACTCATATTTACTGGCATGTCTCCGGATTCTCTTAATTAGCAGACAACTGAACAAATTCATAATAACCTGTTTATGCTCCTTACAGAAGCAAACACCTCAAATTTCTAAAAGAAATTCATTTTTTTAATTTTTTAACAAGTCCTCATATAGTGCTTAGCACATGCTTTGCTCATTACAAATTCTAACTCATTAAATGCTTATAACAGCCCTATTATCCTCATTTTGTTACCAGGACCCCAATGTTAGAGTCCATCTGCCTGCTCGCACTGGCCCAAAGAAATGCACGATCAGGAGTTTACAGTATAGAAGGAAAAATAATTTAATATTGATACTGGCCAATCTGCAGACAAGGAGCTTATATTCTAAAGACCCGACTCTCTGGAGACTATGTTGTGTAGGTTACAGATTAGATAGGGCAAAATCACAAGACATGGTGGGTTAGGGGCCTGGGGCATGCTGGGAGTTGATGGGTTGTAGGTGAGGTAAGGGTGATAAATCATTTCTTCAGGTCTTGAGGAGAGTTCTGAGGTCTGCTCCCGCATCCCTTTCGTCTCATGGTAAAGTAGCCAGGGGGTCATTCCATCTTCAAGCTCAGGAGCTGAAACATAACTTAGATCAAGCTGCTATCTTTAGCCTGCTAGAGGTCTAGACCTGGTGACCATTAGTCAGGTCTGGGCTATTATCTTTTGCTGCCTCGGGTTGCTGATTATTGGTGGGGGGTGGAGGAAAAGGGGAGAGGCTAGGTCTGTCAGAAGTATACATATGGAGAGAGATGATTTCTAGAGCTAGGATTTAAAGCTAACTTTAATCAAAGTCATAAGGACCCTGGGTTTCAGTTTTACAGATTAGAAAATGATGCACACAGAGGTTAAGTAAGTTGCCCAAAGTGACACAACCAGCAAGTGGTAGAGCCAGGTGCTCTGGCTCGAGTCTGCTCTGAACCTCCACTCTGTGCTGCTGACAGGTGAACGGGAGCCCTCTTCCAATCATAGAGAGAGTCTTGTTTTTTTTTTTTTTAAGCCCAATTCTTTAAAACTTTCAAATGATAAAAACAAAGTTTGTGGGCCGGGCCGGTGACTCGGGTGTTTGGACCGCGGTGCTCCTAACATTGAGGTGGCCAGTTCGATTCCCACATGGGCCAGTGAGCTGCGCCCTCTACAGTTAAGCTTGTGAACAACAGCTCTCTCTAGAGCTGGGCCTCCATGAGCAACCAGAGGTTGGCCGCGCTGGAGGTTGGCGCACCCGGAGGTTGGCATAAGCTGCCGTGGGCTGCTGAGTGGTGCCACGCAGGCTGTTGTGTGCTGCTATGGGCTGCCCTGTGCCACCATGAATGGCCGATTGCCAGCATGAACAGCCGGCAGCCAGTGTGCACTGGCTGGAAGCAGGGAAGAGCTGCCGTAAGCTGCTGTGAGCGGTTGACCTGAGCGGCCCACCAACAACCAGTGACCTGCTGCCTGGGATTGTGGGGGCACAAGGCTCAATATCCCAGCATGGGCCAGGGAGCTGAGTCCTACACAACTAGACTGAGAAACAACAGCTTGAAAGGGAGTGTGTGGGGGGGTGGGAGGTAGAAGAAAGGGGGGAAAAAACAAACAAGTTTGTTTAGGAGAACTATCCCTGCCCCCCCCACCCCGCCCCTGCACCACCACATAAAAATAGATTCCTTTCCTCCAGTAAAGAGGGGAGAAGAGAACCAACTTTAAAGTTTGTCTGAAACAGCCAATATCTTAGAAGCAATTGCATAACTACTCTTAAGAATGTGTGACAGAACATGAACCAAATGTTCCAAAATTGTTGTGACAGCATACTGGTCTACAAACTATAGCATGTGCGCCTATTTTCTGCTCGGCTGACTGATTATTACAGACAGATTTACTACTTTATTTCTAAAATTCGCCCATAAAGATTCCAGTTCGTGCCTGTAGGTGTTTTAAATATCACCTTAATCTAAGGCCATAATCTAAAACCACATTTTCTGTATCTGCATCCAAGATTAGAATTTAGTTTTCTCTGATAAAATTTGCAGCTGGCAAATTCCAAATTAATGAGGAAAAATACTATATCAGATGAACCTGTATGCAGAGCAGAGCCCAACACAGACACCTGATTCAGGCCTGGGGCATTCCTCAGAGAACTTGGAAAGAAAAATCCAAAGCAAATTTCCTTACAGTAATCATGAGTTCCTGCAAACTTGTCATTTCCTGTGCTCCAATGGAGGTTTCCACAATGCACCTTCAATTTCCCCCTCTGCAGGACTTCTGACAAAGCAGGAAACCTCACACAATTTCAAAGTAACAGCCAGACACACCACCCCCCCATCCCTGTGGTCTTAGCTCTGGAGGGGGTGTGGCAGGGCCTCCACTCTCCCTGCCTCCGGAACAGGGATTCCAGAGGGAGGACTTCGCCCTGGCCTCCACCTCCATAGCGGCCCTGCAGAGAACTTTTGTTTTGACCTGGAGAAGAAAAAAATAATCGGGAACTAAACACTTGTTATTTTGTGTTCAGGGGAAACAAAAAAAGATGAGGAGCACCCAAGACATGTATCAATATCTGTTAATGTTACAAATCTCTTTGCCTTCATATTAACAGATACAAGAAATGCTAAAACTCTACTTCTAAAAATACCCAAATTTAAAAATTATTATTGCTATTATTATCCTTCATTGAGCACTTACTCTGTGCAAGGCTTTGTTGTAAGCCTAGCCTTTTTAAATGTATTTCCCGACATATTTTGAAAATGGTTATTTCCATACATTTGTTATAAAATTACCTGCTATAACATTTCATTAGGCCACTCAATGTTCTTTTAATCTAAGGAGAGAGAGAGTTTCTCAACTGGGTCCCAGATTCAGTGATGAATTCTATAAGAAATTTGTTTTCAGTTTGTATTTTTGTTTTAGTAATCTTAAAAAGAAATATTTTACCATCTTTTTGGGGGGATTGCAGGTTGGGGGAAATAAAAAACCAACAGAGCTTCCCATAATAAAATATTTTAATTTCTTAAGTCAGTGTTTTTTAAAGTAGGAAACTTATTCCCAGAGGCCCCTAATTTTTTTTTTCTTTAAAAGGGGTACTTACATTGTAAACGTTTGAGAAATGTGCTATAAAATTTTTAATTAAAATTTTCTTTAACATTTCCCCAGTTTAGTCATACAATTTATGCTGCTTTCTGGAAGATGTTAGCTTCTTTCGTGTTCCAAAAACCAACCAATATTCATTGACATTTGCTAAGCCATATTAAGAGGTGAAAGATACGTACAGAGGTAACAGGAAATATAATAAAAGGATAATTAAGGAACAGAAAAGTATTATATGTTAACTACCAAATGTGACTGTAAGTGCTAGAAGGATTGAGATGATCCTTGGCCTGGGATGATTAGAGCAAGGTAAGAAGTAACATGAGGATACAGTGGGTGCAGAGAACGGAAAGAACATTCTGAACAATGGCAAAGGGATACTAAGGCTTTAAAGCAGGAATGCCTCAGAAACTTGTCCCCAGAGAGAAGCTAGAATAAGAACAGATTGTTCACCTCGCCATAACAGACTATGGGGACCTCCCAGGAGCATTTCCATCAGTCTCCATAAGAAGTCCAAGCCTTCTAAGTCATTGCTTAACACCAGAACACTTACCACGATATGGCTCTGTACATCCCCTACCCTAATTCAATCTTTCTCAACCTTCCAAACCCTTCTAGTTTGCCCTCTGGAATTTATGACAATTAACCATAAAATCCCTTGTATATTCCCCCTCTGGAAAACTCTGGCCTCTCGGTTCCTTGACTTTCTCTCCTCCAGCTCCCTGTTTTTCTGCCCTACTTCGGTCTCCTAGTGCCGTGATTATGTCCAGGTTGTTTTCATTAGAAATAACTGTTCCACCTCCCAAATCTCAATTTCAAGCATTCCTCTCTGATCACCAATCTATTGTTCCAACTCATTCCCTCTAGTATCTTGATTCCAGCAATTCTTTGACCCCACCAGGGTCTCTAATCCATTGTCCCCATGGCTTTTTCTCTTTTTTTCTTTTTTCTTTTTTTAAGATGTTATTGGGGAAGGAGAACAGGACTTTTATTGGAGTACAGTGTGTATGTACTTCCAGGACTTTTTTTTTTCCAAGTCAAGGTGCTGTCCTTTCAATCTTAGTTGTGGAGGGTGCCATTCAGCTTCAAGTTGTTGTCCTTTCAGTCTTAGTTGTGGAGGGCGCAGCTCAGCTCCAGGTCCAGCTGCCATTGCTAGTTGCAGGGGGCGCAGCCCCCCATCCCTAGTTGCAGGGGGCGCAGCCCCCCATCCCTTGCGGGAGTCGAGGAATTGAACTGGCAACCTTGTGGTTGAGAGCCCACTGGCCCATGTGGGAATCGAACCGGCAGCCTTCGGAGTTAGAAGCCCAGAGCTCCAACTGCCTGAGCCACCGGGCCAGCCCTCCCTACGGCTTTTTCATAATGACTGACCACTATAAATGTATGACCACAATCTTCAGGAGGCTCTTAGCACTGCTCAACAATCCTACTATTAGGTCACTCTCTTCTTCTCCAAGAAGTTTATTTTACTTCTCTTCTGCTTCTAATCTGGCTTCCCACCCACCAACGTGAACATACGCATGCATTTAAACGTATTCAGTAATTTCTATGCTCAGTGCACATTAGTGAACCCTCCTTAGAGCAAGCTTCCTATGTAAGTTTATATGTTTATATTAGACTACAAGTATTATAGGGCAGGGACCATGGCTATCTTAATCAACACTGTATTCCAGGCTCCTAGCAGAATGTCTTGCATCTAACAGGTATCCCATAAACATTGAATTAATGGATGGCTTCATTCCAGAGATGATACTCACAGTTGAGAGACTGAAGAGAATAGTGGTTTTGCAACAACAATAGAAAGAGACGCACTTCTGGCGGCTCAGCAGGAGACTGACCCACAGGCTTTGGACGTTATGCAGGCCAGGACTTGGGAGGCAGCAGAATACATGGGACCTGGAAGAATTGGCACCAATTGGTCCAGGCAGCATGAATGAAGCCTGACCTGGAAGCCAGAACTTCTAGCATGAGGAAGGGGCTCCCTTATCTCATCCAGTTAAAATAGAGTAAATAAATCAAGACCCAGGCTGGAGCAAATCAACATGCTGACTAAAGTTAGCTGAAAAGAGAGAGTCATGTAACACTAAGAGCGGGAATAATGTGTAATGTCTTAGATATCACCCTTATTTTGTACTACGTTGATAAAAACAAAAATCATATCCAAACTACTACTATTGCTGGAAAATGCTGGCCATCTTGAAATGCTAAAGGCACTGATACTAAACGAAAAAGAAATAGATCTTAAAAAGTTTTTGGCTACTCCCCAAGTGTGAGAAAAAGGAAGGAAGTATTCATTAACTTAAGCAGTCTCCTCCCTTCCCACTCACCTTTTCCCTTTGAGAAAGGACAGCATAGTTCCTTTTTTGCCTCTGGTCCTCACTAGCATTACCTTCAGTTTTCTCGATAGAATGTGAAAATAACTTCAACCCTGTTTTAAACATCAAGCAAACCAATTTTTCAGGCCTATTTAAAAACCAAAAGCTTCATAAGCACTCTACATGGCATTTTATTTCTCATTTCTTTCACTTCTCTTTTCTCTTCACCAAATTTTCCAGTGTTTTTGCTTAAATGAAATTTTACTAAATTTAAGTGCATAAGCAAAAGATATACATTTGTAGAGTCTGTGCACATAAGTAAAAATAAACATATGCATTAGTACATTTTATAGATTTTTATTCTTTATATAAGTTATTTTCTAGTCTTTCATTGTGCCACATAGCTTCAAAACTTCACTGGGTATTCCTTCAACTTTTCTCAAGGCTAAAATTTTTCAAAATACAAAGTTTAGAGGTGTCGTGCAGGGCGGCTTGCAGGGTCTCAGCTCCCACTCCTCTCATAAGAATGCAGGACATGGTGAGGCCAAAAAGGAACACCCATGGAGCCATAGATAGGGGAGTCATACCACTATATTCTTGCTGGCGGCTGGGCTGGAGACACAGGATGCAGGAGCCACACTGTTCGCAACTGTGGGAACAGAGCTCCAGAAAGCAGTTTCCAGGCTCTCGGCCTCACATAGAAAGGTGCTGGCTCGGGTAGTAAATGGCCATCAACTGTGATTGGTTGGCCGTCAGCTGTGGCTAGTTGGCCGTCAGCTGTAAGAAGTGAGCCACTGGCCACTAATATAACTGCCGTGGCTACGCAAGCAAAAAAATGGGGGCTAGCAAGAAGATGGTGGCTGAGCTGGCAAGCGTGGATTGCAGTTAGCAAGTGGGGGTGGTTGGCTGGTAGAAAAGTGGACGGCAGCTTGCAGATCATGTGGCTCCTGCTTCCTGTGTCCCCAACCCAGCCACCAGCAAGACTATAGTGGTATGACTCCCCTATCTATGGCTCCGTGGGTGTTCCTGTTTGGCCTCACCATGACCTGCATTCTTATGTGGAGAGCGGGAGCTGAGACCCGGTATCACACCCTGCATGACAGCAACCCTCACTGCGCCGCTTGCAGGCTCAGCCACCATCTTCTTGCTAGCCCCCATTCCATTCCTGCTAGCGTAGCCACAGCAGTTATATTAGTGGCCAGTGGCTCACTGGTTACAGCTGACGGCCAACTAGCCACAGCTGATGGCCATCTACTACCCGAGCCAGCACCTTTCTATGTGAGGCCGAAAGCCTGGAAACTGCTCTCTGGGGCTTTGTCCCCACAGGAGGGAAGAAAACTTCACTGAGAATGCTGCACGGTAACTTCACATTTGACCTGGGATAGTCTCAGGTTTCATTATGTTGGATAGAAATCTCTTTCAGCATTTTTTTTTCCAAAGAGCTAAGTGGTATGTATCTTTAAAAAAAAAAAAAAAGACAGACTGAAGCTCCCAAAGTGTTTCTTCAGATATTTGACTTTTTTTAAAATAACTCCAAGTTCAACTCAGCTGGAATTTTGAGTGTCGCCTGAGTGCACTTGTATCCTTGCCTGGTTGCTTTTCTTTTTCCTGTATATTTTACTAACTGGTATTTCAGCTTTGAGATTCTCTTTCAGAGAATGGTCTTTTCAATAGAAGTTTGCAGCTCCACTGTTTTTATAGGTCTTATATGTACTGTCAAACTAGCCCACTAGGATAACGGCATTTAGGTATTTATGTGGTGATGTGCGACATCAGCAAATTTGGGGGGAATATCCAACTTGACTTGGGAAAGAGGTATATTTGTTGGAAAGAGCGATATGCCTGAAAAGCATATTTTAAAAGGCTTTGTTATTTTTAGGAAAACCTCATGTAGAAACACTAGAAAAGCATCATGTCCCAAGGGCTTTGATGTGGCACAGTTCTGGTTACAGCATATTTTCTTTGTATATATTGGGTTCATTAAGCTCAAACCAACCTCATAATTACATGATTGTGACAAGATTAACTGAATTGACAACCCAAAAGTCCTGAAGGTCATCTGAGGGGCCTCTACCCAATAATACTTTTACTCCTCAGTTATTTTTAGTCTGGCTTGAAGAGACTGTGCCCATGCAGCAAAGCAGAGGATTATGTATGTTTTGCTCCAAGACCTGTTTATCAATATTGTGTGTGCTGAAATGTGCTCAACTTTCCAAACCTAGGTCCAAAGGAGAAGATTGATTTCCCCCCCAAAAAAAGAAGAGGTCTTGTTTACAAGAAATTTTCAAAATACAGAAAAATGCAAAGAATCTAACAAACACCCATGTGGCAACACCCAGAACTGATAATTGTTAATGTTTTGACAAATTCTTTGTCTTTCTATATAAGAAATAAAACATTACAGATAGAAAACTAAAGCCCACATGACCTCCTCCTCAACTCCAGTCCAGACCAATTACCCTCTCAGACTCTTGAGAAGAAACCACTTTCATGAATTTATTGTATATCTTTCCAAGGTGTTTTGTTATACTTTTACAAATACATATGTGTGTGTGTGTTTGTACATACACTATATATATATGTGTGTGTATGTATATATATATATACACATATATGTATATAGAGAGAGAGTAATGCTTTATAATGTGAATGTATGTGTTCATTTTAAAATGTTACATAAGTAGCACATAATCTACAACTTGCTTTTTTCATTCAACATTATGATTTTTAATCCATCTGTGTTATATATGCGTATGGAGTTAGTTCATTTCTCTTAGCTGCTAGACAATATTCCACAATATTAATATAACATTTAAAATTAATCAGTTCCCATTTCAATTGTTTTTACTGTCATGCAGGGTCTCAGCTCCCACTCCCCTCACAAGAACACAGGATGTGGCAGAAATAGAAACATTTTGCTGCCAGCACCCACATGCTTGAAAGCAGGGGAACGGCAGCAATGGACTTGGCCCTGGCGGATCAAAAGCCCCACTGTTGGTGGTTGGGCCTGATAGCTCCATGGGGGGCTGGTTTGACCCATGATTTGCAAGTGACACCAGGGGTGGTGGCTGAGTGGCCACCGCAAATGACTTTGGAATACGGAGGTCCTGATGCCGGGACGACTTTGCAAGGAACCTATGTGCTCTCGCTATGGCCTATTATGGTATCCCTTGTTCTATTACATGTTGAAACTACGCAAGGGATCCCAAGCACTGCCATAAAAGTCTGGTACCACAAACCAGGAAAGGTGCCAGTGTCAGTGACCCTCCTTTCCCAGGACAAAAAGCTGGCATGTATCCTCCCAGGTGGAAGGGATTTGCCATTGTTGGTTCCTAAGACTACTATTTCTTTCTGCCCATAGGGGCCTGTAGGCTAATATGGCACAAGGCTCCTCGTGGAAGACATTTGTGTAGATTGTGAGGCCAGACCCTGAGGGGTGGAGTGTGGGGACAGGGCCCCAGAGAGCAGTTTCCAGGCTCTCAGCCTCACATGGAAAGGTACTGTCTCGGGTAGTAGGTGGCCATCAGCTGTGATTAGTTGGCCATCAACTGTTACGAGTTAGCCATTAGCCACTGATATAACTGCCGTGGCTACGCTGGGCAGGGGTGGGGGGGTTGGTTGGTTGGCAGAGAAGCGGAAGGAAGATTGCGGATCGTGTGGCTCCTGCTTCCTGTGTCTCCAACATAGCTGCCAGCGAGAATATAATGGTGTGAATCCCCTATCTATGGCTCCATTGGTGTTCCTTTTTGGCCTCACCATGTCCTGTGTTCTTGTGCAGGGAGCAGGACTAGAGTCCCTGAATGACACTACTTTCTATTATTACAAACAATGTTTCAATGACCAAGAGACTTGTACAGTCTCCCAGTTCACATGTGCAACAATTTCTCTATCATAATGCAGGGACTCAGCTCCCACTCCCCACACAAGGAAGCAGAAATGGTGAGGCCAAAAAGGAACACCAACGGAGTCATAGATATGGGAGTCATACCACTATATTCTTGTTAGCAGCTGGGTTGGAGATACAAGAAGCAGGATCCACACGATCCACCATCTGCAGTCCACTTCTCTGCCAACCAACCAACCAACCGACCAACCGACCAACCGACCAACCAACGTAGCCACGGCAGTTATATTAGTGGCTAATGGCTAACCGGTAACAGCTGATGGCCAACCAGCCACAGCAGATGGCCATCTGATTAGAACTGATGGCCATCTAATAACCGAGCCAGCACCTTTCCATGTGAGGCTGAGAGCCTGGAAACTGCTCTCTGGGACTCTGTCCCCATATCTATTCTATGATGTATGACTAGAAGTGGAATTGTTGGGTTAAAGGGTATAAACAATTAAAATTTTACAGATATTGTCAATATGTACTCCATAGGGGTCTTATTAATTTAGATTCCCTCCAATGGAACGAGCCATCTACTTGTCCAAATCTTCACCAAATTGATACTTGTAGACTTTCCAGGTTTTTTTAATCTGAAGAGTGATTTGCTTTGCCTTGACTCCTCCGAAAGTGGAACATGATTTCATGTTTGTTAAGCACTCAGTTTTCCTCCTCGGTGATGCATGTTCAGTTCCTAGACAGAGAAAATCTTAAAAGAAATTTTAAAACAATTATCAAAAAAACAATCATACTAAAACTTTGACATATAGTTAATATTTAAACTGGTATCTTAAATTTCATTTTTTCTTTTTTGTGCACCATGAGGAATAAGCTGTTTTAATTTTTCTTACTACAAACAATAATATGCTTCCTAAATATGATAGCAAAACAAATATCTTCAGTGCTCGACCCAACGTTTGGCAAATAATAAGTACTCAATAAATACCTGCTGAAGGAATAAATAAAAAAAGCAAGGTAAGAGGTGATTTCAGAAGGGGAATTTCAGAAATAGTGCTCTACTAAAGATTAATCTATACAGTAAAAAAGAGTTAAAAATACAGTCAATACTTTTTTCTCCTAATCACATCATCTCTTGTAATGACTTAGATGATAATTCTACTTTTCAGGTTCAAAATCAAATGCCTCTAGCGCTAATGTGTTAACCAAAGGTGACTTTTATCAGGGACTTACCTCAAAGGTCTATAACAAGGCTTCCCTCCCTCCCTGTATTGTTGTGTCCTGGTTTTTACTTTAAATAAAACAAAGATGATTAACTGAATGTAACTGTAGCAACCCTGAGTTTTTAGCTGAAAAATGAACACATGGCAAGACATCTTAAAATGTCAAGAAACTGCTTCGACTCTCTTATTGCTGGGTTGGTTGAATTTTGTGTGCAGATACTTGTTGTAGTTTTTCTTTTCAGATTCCAAAATATATTCCTAGAGATTACTCTCCATTCATATTAAGCTTAATTATTCAAATCTAATTTTTTAGCTATTAAATGGGCCTTTTGTAAGCTGACTATCATCATTTTAGTAACAGTAGCATTTAAAATCTCTAGTAAGGAGAATTCAAAATATGCCAACTGTAATGTCCTAATGCACTACCTAGCTTTTTCTTATAAAACAAAACAGAAAAGTATCCCACATAAGAAACTCCACACCTTGACCATTTTCACCTTGCAATATGTATTCTTGACTCACTCTTCTGTTACACCCATGTAAAATCAATAAGGTGGTCCATGTTTGGAAACAGGAGCTCTCTGTTTGGAAAATTGTTGGGGGTTACAGATAAGCCGAGTCATATGGCATTACAGAATCTCAAAATAACAAATACTAAAACTGCTACTGCCCTACTCTCTGGTTAGTTCCCCAGTGGTACTTACGGTGAAAGGATTGGGCTTCACAGCAAACTCAGAAGACATGAAAGAAAGTTACTGTCTTAAGGAAAGCCGCTGACAGAAATATCATGCCTTTTATGATATAGGGCAGCATTCTCACACTGGTGTGCCAAGGACTGCTTCCTTGGTCAAATGGGATTAACATATTAATATATAACATGAATATGAATTAATACAGTAAATCCTCAATGTCGTCCTCAGTTTGGGAATGGAAGCAAAACAGCGTATAAGGAAACCAATTTTACCATAGGCTTGAATTGAATTCCTAGGACATTTCATCAACATTATAACAAAATGACATTGAACGAAATGATGTTATTCGAGGACCTGCTGTACATTAACATGAAAATCAACATATTAAACATTAAATAATAACATCTAATATTTAATATTGGCATAGTAACATTAATATTAACATAGTAAAGCCTTTGAAAAGGCTTTTTAACCCTACCTTTTCCAAACACTTTTTGACCCCAGAACCCTTTTTAAAAATGTAATAATACCCATAGGACTAATGTTCTACAGAACACACTTTGGGAAACTATGATATAGGATAAAAATATGATTTATTATTTGATTTAAACAGTGAATTTCATCAGTGTATTTCATCAACAAATATTTCCTTTGCTGATGACTGATATCTACTAAAATGAGGTTTCAAAATGGTGTCCCTGACACATGTTCAGAGAAAGAGTTCTGGACCAAATTTCAGGCCCTTTTCTCCGCATATGTCACCCTTTCCCCCTACAAATGGCCTTGGATTTAGTCCTTACAAAGTGATAAGAAACTCTCTGACCTGAAACCTCACCGCCATCTCTACCTTGAGTCAAGCACTGGATATGAAGACCACCATACTTTTGACACTTGCAGTCTGAGTCAAATATCTGAGCTGTTTATCCTCAGCTCCAGTGACTGGAGCTTATTTCACTTAGCATAATGTCCTTAGGTCCATTTATGTGACCTAAGTATGTGACAAGATTTCCTTTTTTTTTAAGGCCAAATAAGATTCCACTTGTTTGTATATACCACATTTTGTTTAGTCATTCATTTACTGATGAACATTTGAATTGCTTCCACCTCTTGGCTATTGTGAATAATATTGCATTAACATGGGTGTGCAACTACCTCTTTGAGATCCTACTTTCAATTCTTTTGGATACATACCCGGAAGTGGGATTGCTGGATCATATGGTATTTCTATTTTTCGTTTTTTGATTCAGTAAAAAATATTTATACTGTTTTCTATAGGAACTGCACCATTTTACATTCCCACCGACAGTGCACAAGGGTTCCAATTACTCCACATCCTTACATTTCTTTTTTGAGTTGTGTTTTTGTTTTTTGGATAGTCATATGTAGTTTTTATTAAGTGTGTTTTTATTGGTTCTAATTCTATGGAAAATATGTAATAACTCTTCATTAATCCACGTACTTGATTATATGGAACATATACAAATGGTCTCTAAAGAAAAATAAGTGGTTTCTCCAGCATAAAAGAAAAGCACAGTAAGAAACAATATCTACAAATACACAATTAAGGGAAACTATATCCCAAAATCAAAATAAAACAATTTAATTTTTTTGCAACTGCTCGATCTTTTATATGATCAAGATGACAAGGATTCAAATCTGTTTTTACTCAACTATTTGTTTAAATAATGGCATTGTACATTTAAACATTATAAACACTATCGTATACTGCATTATAATGTTTAAAGATATTAAGCTGACGTTTTCAACTGTTCTTGAAATTTTATTAAAACAAACATACCAGAATGAATGGTATATGTTCCCCGATACTCAAGGGATTTCTAGGAAGTTTTCCTATTAATGTTAGAAGGGTTTATTAATTTATAATAACATTAGTGCTTTAAACTTACAAAGTACTAGCATGCGTGTTATTTTAGTTAATCTTCCCAACATCCTTAAGAGCTGAATATTATTGAAACTGGAGGCCAAACGAGTCCAGGGCTCATGCTGCCTGCGCCGCTCAGCCAACAGACTGACACAGGAGTTGGGTCATAGAATAAGCCCGACACAGGAGTTGGGTCATATTATCAGAGCACCGCTGGTGTGAGCAGGCAGTAGGTTAACACCTCCAAAAACTGCCTTAACATTCTCAGAACCAGCCAGGGATATTTAAGGGAAAATCTGGGCATTCCTCCGGGGGCCTACATGGAGGCTTCCCTCTGGCTATGTGGCTCTCCAACTTGCTCATCAACTAGGAGCAGTGACGACAGTAACCTGGAAGGAATGCTAGGTTATAGAGATTGTGATCAGTAAGCATGGGGTATTGTGATCATAAGCAAGCATAAGTTTCAGGGTAATTATCCAAAGCAAGGAACTGGGACAGGGGATATTCCAAACTCAGGAACCGGGACAGAGGCCATTCCAAGCTCAAATCGCAGGGAGGGGGTTGAACAATTGTTAATTTCTAGGGCAGGGAGAGGCGAGGCAAGGGACATTGCAAGGCCTCTTTTGTGGGGGTCCCAACTGAGCTCTATGACATTATTATTGAAAAACTGAGATGCAAGCAATCTGCCCAAAGATATATATTTAAGAAGTGGTTAGCCAAAAGTCAAAGCAAGGTACTCTCTCTCCAAATCCCTACTTCTTTTCACTCCTCCATTAGAAAACATAATTCTATTTGAATTAGTTTAGTTTTGAAGATATTTTTTTACACATTTTTTTGGGGTCTCCAGATGCACAGAACACATTTTTTTTTCCAAATAGAGGCTCAATTAATGACATTTTGGAATTGGTCCCTCTGCGGAAAGTTAAAACAAACATGCAATGCCAATAGAGCTCCCAGCTGTGAAAAGTCAACATGAAAACAAGGCATTGCCACACATCCAGATGATGGGGGTCAGAAGCACACATCCGCACAAGAGATTTGGCTTCTGAAAGGAGAAGGTTGTGGATGTGGGCCAGTGCCAGACTCTCCACTCCCCTCTTCCTGCCTACTATGCCTAGCATCTCATTCGATTGGCTGAGATGCCTTCTAAGTCTTCCAAAACCACCAAGGGTTTGTGCATTTTTGGAAAAAGCAGCAATCCTAGGTTCTGCTGGCAGTCTGCTGGACTGGTTGCTTTTTGTTTGTTTGTTTTTAATGTCAGCCTAGGCCTCTTTCTCTCATAAGAGAAAAAATTTACAATGCAGATATTGAATTTTTGATGGCAGATTCTGATTTATCCATAAAAGTTTTGAAATAAGATTCATGCCATGTGAATTAGAAATTCTTATACCTAGCTCATAGTTGATATAAATATATATTTCTATGTATTCATATTAATGTATATTTATGTATGTTTATAAGTTTATAAGAACTTATGTTTATTATATATTATCTATACTATATTTATTATATCTATACCTATACATCTATATTTACATTGATAAAGATATGTCTATGACGAGCCAGGTATGCCTCCAAAATACGTACAAAAATTGATAATTGAACAGATTCATATGAACTTTGGAAACTTAAAGAGAGAACAGTGATTAAAAGCCTGGACTTAGATTTCGGTTCTAAAATTAGAAACACCTGGACTTAGATTTCGGTTCTACTAGTGTTTGTCAGCTGTGTGAACTTGAGCACATTGCTGAACCTCTCTAAAATTCTTATCTGTAAAAGGGGAACAATAACACCTACCTTTTAGGATTTCTGTGAGAATTAAATGTAAAATAATGACAGGCTTTTCACACTTTCTGGCACATAGAATGTGTCAATATGTTGAAGCTTATTATTAGCACAGAGCCTTGGGATCATTTCTCCTGGCATCAATTCCTGTAGTTTAATCCCATTAATGTTGAAAGTGTAGGTGATTAAGTTGAATCTATAATGACATTCTGACATAACCTGGAATTATATCTTTGAATAATCCTTGGGATCAGTTAGTTTATTTAACACTTGTCTCTAGGGTACATAAAAATGTTAGTTATTTGAGCTTTCTAAATTTAGGATTCCAAACCAACAAAAACTGACTACTTATCCAAAAGAGATTTCGATAAGATTTTCTCTTACTCGGAACTGTTGACGAGTTATTTTCGCTGGCACCTAGTTGATCTTCTCACATCTAGATGGAAAGCAACATGCAAAGCTCTCTGGGTTGAAAGTGATAGAAACACAACTCAAATTAATTTAAGCAACATGGAATGCATTGGCTCTAATAACTGGGAACTTTAAGGGTTGATGTAGCTTCAGAGGGTGCTAAATGTTGCCAAAGTTCTGGTTCCCTCCATGTGTTGGCATCATTATCAGAGGGCTTCTTCCATGAAGCCTGGGGTTAGGACCATAAGCTTTAGGCTTATGTGGTTTTAGCTTGAGAGCCCAGAGAAAGGAGGCTCCTCTCCCTCCTAGTAGCTATAAATCTTAGAGAAACAAATTGTAGAGAAGATTCTTATTAGTTCAGAGTAAGTGGGCACTATGGTCATCTCACTAGAATGACATGGCCTGGGGACAGATGATTCTGAAAAGAAAATCAAGATCTGATTCCTCACAAAGGAGGATGGTTGAGTGAGCAGGTAAAAACAACAGACATCCACAGCATGTAGTTTGAGCTGGATTGTTTGAAAACAAAGACCTCAGCATGGCCATCATGTCATGCTATCTATTAAAATATGCACATAAAAATGTTCCAAAAGGGCATCGGGGTGGCACATTCTTGACTGATGCTTATTCTTCATGCTAAGCTCCACGTGTGTAAACAGCTGCAAAAAAAAAAAAGTATAGTTACCTTCATCTGTTCTGTATCCTAAGTACAGCATATGTGTAATTACACGTAAAAAGGGAAAATCATCTTTCCACATTGAATAAACAAATAAGACTATTAATAAATAATATCATGTACAACTACATGAAAAGAAACAGGGAAAAATGTCTCCACATTAAAAAAGCAAATCAGGCAATTAACAAATAATAGTCTAAAATATTGCCAATTTCAAAATATGAACAAAAGAGTTAACATTATACATACTACCAGAATAAAATAAAAGGAAGACGTTAGCATTATTTGCATTAATAAATGACTAATGAGTCAATTTTTGTAAGTGAAACAGAATTATATTTGCAAGGCAAAATAAGTAATTTTGATTATAAAAAAACTACAAAAAAGAAAACCCTATCTCCTCTATTTAGCCCCAATGCTGAAAATAACTTTTAAAGTTCTGATTTCATTCTTCAGCATTTTAGCACATGAGTGCATAAAATACTGATGCCTCTCAAATTAGAAGAGTCTTGCTGAGACCTCACTGTGCTCTGCAAACATGATCTCATCTTTCAGCTTGGTTATGTTCCAAATCCAGGAGTGAGGGAAAGTTTATGATCGGGGAGGGAAAAAAGGGAAATATTTACATAAGCTCCATAATACAACTTTTTAAAAAAAAACAAAAAGAAATCCATGCTATATATATAAACTCTCTGAACTTAGTATATGGGGGTACACAATCCAAATAAGGACTAGTCCTGACAAAGGAGGATGGTAGAGTGAGCAGGTAAAAACAATAGATGCCCACAGCAAGCAGTTTGAGTTGGATTATCTGAAAATGGGGAACAGAAAGAATATAAGGAAGAAGTTAGAAAAAAGCAGTCACCCTTTTCAATGGAAACACAAAAAAGAATGAGATGAACCATCTGAAGATATCTTCCCAAGAGTGACATATCCAAAATTTGAAACTTTATTACTGATAATGTCAGAGGGTCTTCCTAAACCAGGATACTGCGTAAAAATCTCATCTGGAAGGCATCAAATTCAAACATTAACTAATTAATGAATATGTAATAAACTGGTATCCTAGAGCTGAAATATTTCAATGATGAAAGCTTTTGCAACTAGTGAGTTGAACACCAAGACTTTTTTGGTGTATTTCCAGAGCCCTTTTGAAGGAGAATGGATACTGTATGCCTTACTATATATGGTAAGTAACTAAAATCACTTTATAAAAATCTAGTTTTTCCTCTAACATTCTCAAAATATTTACTAAATTCTATCATAAGAGTTTCAGTACCTTACCTATACCATCCCAATTTACCTAAATGGAGTATAAAATGTAACCACACCGCCCTTTACTGATGGTATCCACACAACTAAGTGTGAAAGATAGACTGGGCAATTTATTCAGTAAATATAATTAAGATAGATTATTTATTCTATTCTGGATAATTCCGTGTTAGAGCTATGTTGAATGATCAAGTTTCTTCGCTAAACATTCCAATTTCATTGTAAACTCCCTCTTTCGTTTTTTATTTAGATTTTTAAATCCATTTAGATTTGGATTAAGATGAAATGTGTTGTAGCCTTCTCTTTGCACATCCAATTTCCTGCGAAGTGTGCCATTGTGTCCTCACTTTGTCGAGCACAGAGCCACTTATACACTAGGTGTTCAGAAAGTAGTCCTTAAATGAATGTCTAAAATCCCTGAAAAGTTACAAAACATAGAAGATACTGTCCCCCGTACGTATTTGTAGCCAGCATTTCCACTGCTGTCAACTCCCATTTTGCTGTGCCAATGTGAGGAAAGTATGATTTTGTTCTTTCACGAGAGCATTTAGGAAATGCTCATGACTCAAGCAGAGAACTACACCTTTCCGTTATCTTCCAATAAACCCATTGTAGATCTTCACCCCACCCACCCCAGTTTACAACATCAAGTCTCGAGTCGAAGTTTCCTTTCTATAGGTCCCTTTGAGTTAGATTGGTGAACCTAGGTTTGGAAAGAGAAGGACAGCCCAGCTCAGTGTGCATCGTGCTAGGGACCTTCCTCCCAGGAAAGAGGTTGTCCTAGCACATGCAATGTTGTCCCAGAGGTAGCAGTCCTCCCTCAGTTAGTTGACCCCTCTTACCATTTCCTTTTGGTGACATTTATTAAAGAAATGGGTTAGAAGTCTGGGCTCGAGCATGCAAGAATCTCATGTTTGAATCCTGTCTCTAATAACAGTGTGAGAGCAAGGGCCACTTAACTTCTGTAAACTTCAATTTTCTCATCCATAAATTAGGGTTGATAATCGTTGCTGTGAAGATTAAATGATATACTCCATACAAAGTACCTAGCACAGCAAATGTTTATTAAATGTTAGTTATAGGGGCCAGCCCGGTGGCTCAGGCAGTTGGAGCTCTGTGCTCCTAACTCCGAAGGCTGCCGGTTCGATTCCCACATGGTCCAGTGGGCTCTCAACCACAAGGTTGCCAGTTCGATTCCTCAAGTACCACAAGGGATGGTGAGCTGCGCCCCCTGCAACTAGCAACGGCAACTGAACCTGGAGCTGAGCTGCGCCCTCCACAACTAAGACTGAAAGGACAACAACTTGACTTGGAAAAAAGGCCTGGAAGTACACACTGTTCCCCAATAAAGTCCTGTTCCCCTTCCCCAATAAAATCTTTAAAAAAAATGTTAGTTATCATTAGAATCTGTTGTTAGACATTAATTTAGATGTTAATTATATCTCTATTTGGGATCTAAAAGGCAATCTAAATTTAAAACAGATGTTCTGTTTTCATTTAGCTGTGGTTTGGCACAGTAGGAAACTGAAGACCAATGTCCCAACTTCGGTCTTACTTGCATTCAGAAAAGTGAATTATGTCTGATCATACCTGACTCCTCAAATATGTCAAGTACTGGGCTCACAGTAGGTATTTAACAAATGGCAGTTCCCACTCTCCAATTCAGAACTGATCACGCTAACAACTTTCTAAATTTAAAATAAAGTGACTAATAAGATCAAAGGGTAGCAGATAAAACATCAGAATCTATTACCAGCTCTGCCACCAACTAGTTGGATAACCTTAAAGTTTTTGGCTCTCCTTTGCAAAATACAAAGAAAAGCATAATTTCCTAAGGAGTTGTATAAAATTGAATCATAAAGAAAGTGACCACAAATATGATTAATGTCAAATGAGCTAATAGGGCGAAATGTCACACTTTTTTAAATCAAGAAAAATAATATATGGTGGTATATTATTTATCCCATTGGTGTTCTTGAACTCAATCTATGATGAATATCTAGAGATTATTTTAACAGCATGTAAATTGTTCTTAGATTAAGAAAAAGATGCGGTTAAATGTTAACCATTTCACTTCTACCTACCAAAGAGAAGCTCTCAGAGGCCAGATTTCATCTCTTTAGTTCATTTATGTGTCCTCAACACCTTGAACAGTGCCTTGTATGTGGGAGGCACTTAAATATTTGCTCAACTGGTAAGTAAAAGAATGGTTAGAAAATGGTTCTTGGTGACATGCTGTCAGAACTCCTATCTCAGGTAACCTTATGTTTAGAACTTGCTGATTTTCCATTTCTCGGCATGCTCTTCAGTCCTTCGATGGTCTGTGAGGCTAGAAAATCCACATCTCTGTAAAACCTAGTAATACAGGTAAGATCTGTTCAAGTACTGTTTTTGTTTGTTTGTTTTATAAATTTACGTAGATACAGATTATAGTGAAATTTTAACAACAATAAAAAAGAAACAAAGATCTGAGGCTTTGACTCTACAAGGTCAAAATGGTTAACTAAAACTAAACTTTTAGGGGTGGTCAGATGGCTCAGTTGGTTAGAGCATGAGGTCTCAACAACAAGGTTGCTGGTTCAATTCCCGCATGGGATGGTGGGCTGTGACCCCTGCAACTAAAGATTGAAAATGGCAACTGGACTTGGAGCTGAGCTGCGCCCTCCACAACTAGATTGAAGGACAATGACTTGGAGCTGATGGGCTCTGGCGAAACACACTGTTCCCCAATATTCCCCAATAAAAAAAATTAAAAAATAATAAACTTTTAGTTAAAAGAAAAAGATGGTATTACCTTATTTGAATCAAATGTTTTGACCTTCATTTTTACTAAAGTACCTTCTTGCTTGGGCATTACATTAAAACTACCTTAATTATGTCTATTTTGAGACTTAACCTAAGAAGTGTATTTTGTTTGAGCTAAACTCTTCTTACAGATTTATCTAGAAGACACCTGTTCAGGCAACTACTGATAGGTAGCCAGTTATTTGTGTTCCAAGCACTTTACATAGACCCTGACAATGAGGTCTGTGAAACTGGAATGCAGCTTTGAAAAATATGAATAACAAAGACAATTATGATATTAGGTGAGCTATACTAAGAATTCAACATTTTCTCAGGCACACTGTTGTTTTTAAGAGTACTTTACAAAAATACTTCTTGCTTTAAGTTTCAACTGCTGAGTCAAAATATCAATTGAGACAAAAAAGTAATCACTTTATTTATATTTCTATATCCACGAATATACAGAACATATAACATCCATATACAGAATTTTTTAGAGGAAAGAAATATGTTCAGAGTGGAATTTCTCTGATGTTTACATTAAAATGAATGTAGATCCTAATCTCTCAAAAGGTCTCAAGACTTCCTTTCCATCCTAGACAAGGAAGAATCCTGATTTAATATTTAGTTTGTTCATTAATCATCATCTGAAATTTTAAAAGCCCAGCATATTTTGTAAGGTAAAAGCTGCTGACTCCTTATTTACTTAAAACATGATAGAAGCAAACATAAACGAATCATAGAAAATACATTTTAGTGATCAAAATACAAAAGATTAAAAACATACTCTGCCTACGTTAATAAAACTTTCAAAGGGATTGTAACCAATTCTGTGAAAGCCTCAGAAGTTCCTGTTTTGGCAGTTAAAAGAGAAGAACATGAAACATTTTGTGAATTTTTTTTGTGTGTGGATAATTAAACACAAACCACGAGAAAACAAATGTACAGATGTACACCATATTTTCATCACTCTGAGGACTAGGGTCATGGATTGGAGACTTCACATTCAAAAGAAACAACATTTGAACTACATTGGAGACATGCTGCTGACTTTTTTCCTAAATTAATGTTTCTTTGGTAATTTTTATCATGCTTAGCCCCTATGTTTCCCTTTTTATTTAAAGCTATTATATTTGGGTATCATCTTTGTTATTTCAGGGAGGCCAAACACATCCTCAAGTATCCAGTGCACATTATTAGGTGTGAGTGGGGGATTGGGGGGGTATCTCTGTATGCTGAGGGGAACATCACCCTTCACTGGTCTTTCTCTTCATTCATAACTAATAGCCAGAAAAATCCGTCCTGCTGGTTGTTATCACAAAAGTGACACCATTTCTCCTGGGGCCTTTGAGAATTTGTCTCCTTTTCTTTGGGGGTGGAAATTGATCCTCGTAAGTGGAAACTGATAGGCAGCATTATTCTCCTACCTGTGCTCCAGGAATGAGCACTCTCCAGGAGGGGAGAATCAGATTCAATATTATTTCTAATCACTTTTCAAACCCTAAAGAGCTACATGGAAGTGACCCATCCGAAGAATTCTGAGAATTTACCTGGTAACTCAATAGTTAGTGGCAATATATGTCCATTCATCCAACGTATAATGAGACCCTGTAACAGGCCAAGGGTGGCTAAATACTACAGATGTCACCACGAACAAGATACCTACCCTCATGAAGAATAAAGTCTAGTAGGGAAAGACAATGATCAAATAATTCTGTTTAAATGTGTACTCCCACACACACATTTACAACCATCATAAGGACTAAGCAGACAAGGTATACAGTGCCATCAGGCTGAAAATAGGGGGATTTGATATAGTGGGGAGGGGGAGAAGTCAGGACAACTTCCCTAATGAAGTGTGTGATTCTTTGTACTGAGGGGTAGGGGGTGGGGATGAGGGAGGATGGGGTGGGGTGGAGGCAGAGAGAGCACTCCAGACCCAGGGAGCAGCAGGAGAGGACTTGTGGAGTTGGAGAAACTAAATGAATGCCAGTGCAACTAGATGTCAGAGAGCAAAGTGAGCAGGAAGGGGGCATGAGATGGAGCCAGAAATATAGGCACTAGTTAGATCAAGAAAAACTTTACTGCTTTTTTTTTTGTTTTTGTTTTCATTTTATCCAAGGAGCAACGAGAAGATACTGAAGGGTGAGACGTGTATTTGCATTTTGAAACCCTCATTCTGACAACAGAGCTAGCAGAATGATCTGGGAGCAGGTACAGGCAATTCAGGGAGCCTAGCTAGGTGTGGGGATCTGTTGACATACATTAAGTCCCAATGGGGGAGTCCCAGTGGGGCTGCTGCTACACTGATGATGGTAGCAATGGAGACAAAAGGAGGTACTATTGACAGTCCAGGGAAAATAACCATCACCTCGGAGAAAGCAGAAACTTCAGAACAGCCCTTAAACTGCCGCGAAGTTTAAGCACCAGATTTACTCTCATAATATTCTAAAGCCACCTGTTGTGTGTCACTGGTGTTTCTTTCACTTTTCTTCTCGTTCTGGAGATGGGCATGTCGAGCTCAGGTTCCATCAGTGCTATACCAGGGGGTGAGGAAAGAAGTTTGCTAGTGAGTTTTCAGGCTATGGCAGGGAAGGGAGGAATCTTTCTATAGCTGCTTTTCCCCTCACACGCAAAGCTGGAGAGCAGACGTGGTCAAACTTCAGGGTCCCCACATTCTCTTGATTGCCTTTTCCTACTCAACCTCCCTAATTTATGTCCCAAACTTCATGCTTTTGTTCTCCCACATCATCACCTGCTCTGAGGAAAGTATCGGACAAATTCTCACTAAGATGCAAAGGAAAAGGTTATGAATGTCTTCTCCCAAAGAATAATTATGTGTTGTTCTTTTAAACTGTTTCATTTATTGTAAGTGTTTTTCTCCAGGACCTATCAGCTCCAAGTCAAGTAGTTGTTTCAATCTAGTTGTGGAGGGCACAGCTCACAGGGGCCCATGTGGGGATCGAACCGGAAACCTTGTTGCTAAGAGCTCCATGTTCTAACCAACTGAGCCAACCAGCTGCCCCCGAATAATTGTTTTAATACCTAAAGAAATGAATCTCAATTCATGTAAGGTCGGGCATCAGTCAGCAGCCAGAGATCGTATTTGGGAAGGCAGAAGGACATTGTTTTGTTCTGAAATGACACTACCTTCCCAGGTAGCCACGCTCTTCCTATTATTTGCCTTTCTTACCACAGGTGGGCAGCAGAAGTGAGAAAAAGAAAATAACAGAAGGCAAAGGATTGACCGATTTCCCACGGGTGGACCAAAAAACACATGCCACTGTTCACAGATCTTTCACAACTCTATACACTTTCTCAGAGAGTGCATCGATTTCTGTGATTTAAATGTAATCTGTGTACTGATGATGCCAAGTTTATATCTTTCCTCCTGACCCTCCTCTATTTCCAGACTCCTCCACCCAGCTACTTACCGACCTTCTCTGCTTGGACATCTCACAAGCATTTCAAACTTAACATGTCCAAACCAGAATTCTTGATCCCTGCACCAACCCCACCTCCCCCCCAAACCAGAATTCCACAACTCAGTAAATGACAACACCAAATACCCAGAAACCTGGGGATCCATCCTGGACTCCCCACTTCCTGTAGCAGTTTCCTGTGGCTGCTGTAACAAACTACCCCAAAATCGATGGCTTAAAACAACGGAAGTTTATTTGCTCATTGTCCTAGAGACCAGAAACCAGATAACAAGGTCTGAGCAGGGCCGTGCTCTCTCTGGAGGCTCTAGAGGATTCTTCCTGCCTACTCTGGAGCTTCTGGAGACTGCAGGTATTCCTTATGGCTGCACCACTAAAACCACTGCAACTGTCCTCACATGGCCTTGTCCACCCTTGTCTGTGTCTCTCCAGTGTCTCCTGTAAGACCACTTGTCATTGGATTTAGGGCTCATGTGGAAAATCCAGGATGATCTCATTTGGAGATCCTTAACTTAATTCTATCTACAAAGACCTTTTGTCCATATCAGGTCATGTTCTCAGGCTCCAGGGATTAAGACACGGATGCCTTTTTTTGAGAGCCATGATTCAACCCACTACACTCTCCATTATCCCTCACAGCCAATTTATCTGTAAGTCCTGAAGAACTCACCTTTAAATTGTATCTCTCAGACAAGTCCCCCATCTTCATTGCTATGAGATGCTATGCTTCATTACTGCATTGCTATGACCTCGATTCTAGGTACCTTTATCTCTCTTGAGAATTTCTGCCACAAGCCCCTAGCAGCAGTGGTCTCCCCGCTGCCACTCTTGGCACCCTCTCTCCACAGTTCATCCCCTATATGATAGCCAAGAGTGACTTTTTAAAAATATGTATTGGAACCTATCACTCACCTGCTTCTAAACCTCCAGCTCTCTTAGAACGAAGTCCGGCATTATCCAGCTTCAGTTCCCTGCCCCAGCCACTCCTCCAGCCCCTCATGCTAACAGCGCTCTAGTTACATGCACCCCCTCCTCACTGCTCAGAGAGGCTGCCTCTGGCTGCCCTATGTAAGGAGGCGTTCTCTGCTACTCTTTACACAGCACCCCATGACTTCTATAGCATTTCTCAACCTGCAATTCATTTACCAGTTTCTCATCCATCTCTCCACACTACATTGAACCCCCAGAAGCAGGGACCAAACCCCTTTTGTTCAGCATTATATATCTAGTGCCCAGCTGAGCACAGCACATGGTAGATTTCCTCTTTAACTTATGCCATTTTCTCTTTCTGAAATGTCTATTCTCTCTTTTTCTTACCACATCTTAGTTGTTTTTTTATGCCCAGTTGAAATCTCTCGTTCTCCAGGAAGCCCAATGTCATCACTCCACCTACATTATTCTTTCCCACCTCTCTGCTGTTTCCTACGTAAGCTGCTGTAACCACAATTTCACTGCCTCAGGGGATTCTCACTTATCCCTCCAACTGGACTAAAAGGTATAAGAGTAACTCTCTGTTTTATACTTCTTTGAACTGACCATTATAGGAATTGAGACAATGAAATGTCCTTTACACCAGCCAGTGGTTATTTTCTAGTCTCAGTTTTGCCCACAACAAGCCATGTGATCTCAAGCACTGTCTCACCTCTGTAGTTTATTCTTTTCATTTGTAAGATAAAATGGTTAGAACATATTTTTAAGGTTCTCCTAGTTCTAAAATGCCAAGATTTTAATAATCAATTTTAGCAAATCCATTTCATAAATGAGTGTAGAGATTTAAACTAGCTATTACATGAACTTAGATGTAAAGAATTAAATCTCTGGTACTTAGGAAATAATAAATGAGTTGCTGATTATTTAAGTTTTTTCCCCAGCAAGAAAACTGAGGTTCAGCAATTCGAACAAAGTAACCCAAGGTCAACAGCGAGTATTGACAAAGCCCAAGTCCTCCAAGTTAAAAATCCCATGCTTTCACCCTGCCTCTCTGATAATATCACCATACATATAGGGATTTTAGTTTAGAAACCATTTTCATAATAATTATTTCATCTTCAAACCAACTCTGTAAAGCAGGTAGTATTATACCCATTTTACACACGAGGAAGGAGAGGATCAGAGGGATTAAATTGTGTACTGAAGATCACACAGTCAGCAAGTAGCTAAACTAGGACCACACCACAGAATTTAGCCTCAAAGCCTAAGTTATTTCTAATATGCCACAAGACACTATAGCAAGGACAGTGAATGAAGGAACTTTGTTAAATCACATTTCTGCTAATGGAAACTTGTGCTAAAAATACACTAATAGGTTGCTTATGGTAAATATAGAAAACCTAAGAGTAATGTTTAACAGATTTAAATGGTATATATTTTTTTACATATAGGTGACTTTTTTGCTATTCCACTTTAGCATTCTTCCAGATTCATCCAGGGCTCAGGGCAGATCCCATTAATACTAATGGGAATCGCACACCCCAGTTCTTCACACAAAACATAACTGAAGCACTCAACTGTTTAAGAGGCAGAAACTTTTGTTGTCACATGACTAGACACTCTGCTACCCACTGAGCCTGTCTGCTGACATAGTGCAGAAGCTTCATAACGAACTACTTTTCCCCTCTCAACATATTTTGAAGTTTGGGGAGACCGAAAAGGAGATGCATTTCAGGATCCACCCCAAAACAAAAAGAGAGGGGTTAGAAATTTTTATGGTTTTGTTTTTTTTTTTTAAGCTAAAAAGGATTTATATTTTCCAGACTATTTCATCAGGGCAAGTTTAGAACCAACATCAAATTTCCTGGAAGGTTACCTTCCCCTCTTTGAGTGAATTGTGAAAACAGCCCTGGACTAAGAGGCCCAGACATGGGTTCTAGTTCTAGCTCTGCTGTTCACTGCCTTGGACAAACCCCTTAAACTCTGAGCTGCAGTTTAACCTGTTTAAAAAGAAAACATTAACAATAAAAAGATACTGTCTTCGCTACTTCACAGGGGCATCAGGAGATATTGCTTGTGAAACTATTCTGTCAAATATGAGGGAATTAGTATTACTGCCAGCTAAAGGTGAACCTGGGACAAACGCTTCCATTTGTGAAGTATGTGTGCATATCCTGCCACCCAGTGGCCACATGAAGAAATTTTTAACTATGCTCTTGGTATTAAAATAAATGAAAGGTACCTTGTTAATATTTTTAGAACTTTTGAGCCAATCCTCTCAATTTATCCAATTTTAATTAACCTTTACTGACTCTATCAATATTATATAACTAATTCATCAGAAAAACTAGTGGCAGAAACATAATTACATAAGTGTAATTTACTTGAACTAAAATGAATGACCTTTCTTACCACTACAGTTTTTTCAAGTCAATTTTTTTTTCCAGCATATAGTCATTTAACAGGAGAGTAATTATTGTGTGCTACCTTGTGCCAAAGAAGCAGAGAACTAACCACAGTTCCTGTTTTCAGTGGAGCTTACATTGTAGGGGGGGGAGACAATCAATGGATAAATATGAAATATGTTAGTTGATGATGATATTCTGTGAAGAGAAACAAAGCAGAATAGAGAGACTTGAGAGTGACTGACAAGGCCTTGTGTGTCCCACTTTAGATAGGCTTGTCAGGAAAGGCTTTTCTCAATAAAAGATCTGAAGGAAATGAAGGGATAAACCCCGCTGACATTTGAGGGCAAGAGTACTTCAGGCCAAGAGAACAGAAGGTACACAATCCTGGAGGAAGATGGTTGACATGATTAAAGTACAGCAAGGAGGCCAGTGGAACAGAAGGTAAGGGGGTGGCAAGGTCAGAGAGGTGGTGGGGATATCAGCTCAGTATAGGTCATGGTTAAGAATTCACACTTGGCATTGGGAATCTCTGAGTGAAATGAGAAGACACTGGACGGTTTTGAGTAGTGAAATGACCAATAATTCTGAGTGACTCTCTGACAAACAAAATAAAATACCAAATAACCTGACAGACAAGTTTAATGGAATGCCTAGGGAGAAATGGTTCCCATAAGAACACAAATTTTTCAAAAGGTTTATGAAAACAGCTCTTTGAAGGGAACTCACAGGGAGTGTTATAGAGGAAGAATGCATAGCATCTTTACACTGAAACAAGTTAAGTCAGGCAAGTCAAAGCTTCTTTTACGCAAGATTTTTTTTTTTAAATGCTTTCATAAGACTCTTCAAGACTCTTCAATGAAGAAATTAATTTTTACTAAATGTCCAGGTGATCTGGAAAGGTTGGTTTGGGTTACAAGACAGGGCTCTAATCTTAAAAAACATTTAAAATACAACTAGGAAATAAAAAACATGCATATGAAATGATAATATAAGGCAATATATAAATGCTGAGGGAGAGCTAGCGCCAAGACCAAAGCATTTAGGAGAAGGGACTGTGCTAATGTATGAGACACAGAGAGACTCACACCAAGCAGGAACCGAGGCAGGGAAAACAGGGCAGGGGCAGGGTCCAGGAGAGGTGGCCTGCATCTAGGGCAAACCCCAAGAAAGTCAAGAGGCTGTGCTGGGATTATAGACTCACCGAATTCTAGAACTGGAAGGAACTCATCACAAGAAAAAGAAATTGTAACTAGGTATGGTGATGGATGCTAAACAGACATTGTGGTGATTATTTTGCAATATATACAAATTTTTTTTAAAGATTTTATTGGGGAAGAGGAACAGGGCTTTATTGGGGAACAGTGTGTACTTCCAGGACTTCTTTTTTTTTTCTTTATTCCAAGTCAAGTTGTTGTCCTTTCAGTCTTAGTTGTGGAGGATGCTGTTCAGCTTCAAGTTATTGTCCTTTCACTCTTAATTGTAGAGGGCGCAGCTCAGTTTCAGGTCCAGTTGCCATTGCTAGTTGCAAGGGGCGCTGCCCACCATCCCTTGCGGGAGTTGAGGAATTGAACTGGTGACGTTGTGGTTGAGAGCCCACTGGCCCATGTGGGAATCGAACTGGCAGCCTTTGGAGTTAGGAGCACGGAGCTCCAACTGCCTGAGCCACTGGGCCGGCCCGCAATATATACAAATATTGAATCATTATATTGTATGCCTGAAACTAATATAGTGTTATATGTCAATTATACCTCAATTTTTAAAAAAGGAAGAAAAGAACTGGAAGGAAAATTGGAAATGGTTAAATCCAGCATGTTGTTTTACAAAAGAGGAAAACCAGATCTGTCAAGATCCCACTGGTTAGTGACAGAGTTGGACCCAGAACAAAGACTCCTGAGTTTCGGCCCATTGCTTTGGCACATCACCAGCAAGAAAAGAAAGTGAGCCTATGGAACTCTTAAAATGACTAACCAGGTTGGATTGGAGCCTCATGGTTGGAAGAAGGATGTAGGCCTAGGAGCTACTAGGTGGTCAGCAAGGTGGAAAGAAGTAAATAGGTACGAAATAATGGAAGATATGTATAGGTCCCTGCTCACAGTTTTTGGAACAGAGCTCCTGAAACCCTTGTAATTTCCTAAGTGATAAGAGCACTAGGGGCATCTTTTGTTGTCATATTTAGTCTTGAACCCCAGTTCCTGACAGAGGGCTCCTGAAATCCTTGTAATTTCCTGGGTGAGAGGAGTGTCTTTTGTTCTAATGAGGCAACTTCACTGTGGGCTCCAGGATGAGGTCTGACGGGATTGAGCAGAACAAAGCCATGATTAGAAGCTTGGAATTTTCAGCCCCGCCCTCCATTCTCTTGAGAAGGGCTGAAAATGGAGTTAGATGAAGTTAATGATCAATCATGCCTGTGGATGAAGCCTTCTCTGTTAAAATCCCGTAAGTATTGGGCTTTGGGATCTTCCAGGTTGGTGAACACATGGAGGTGTTGGAAGACTGGCATGCCCCCATAGGGCGTGGAAGCTCTGTGTCCCTTCCCACATCTCTTTCATCTGGATGTTCATCTGTACCCTTTACCTGTTATAATAATCCAGTAAATGTAAGTAAACTGTTTCCCTGAGTTCTGTGAGCCAGTCTAGCAAATTAATCGAACCTATGGAGGGAGTATGGGAAGCCGATTAATAGTCAGTTGGTCAAAAGCACAAGCCACAATCTGGGCTTCTGACCGGCATCTGAAGTGAGGGGTTGGGTGGGGGCAGTCTTATAGGACTGAGCCCTCCACCTGTGGAATCTGATGCTATCTCTGCATGGATAGTGTCCAGAATTGAGTTAAATTCTTGGATACCCAGCTGGTGTCCAAGAATTATTTACAGGTTTAGGGAACCCCGTGTCCCCCACAGTAGAATTGGGTAAGAACCCTTTCAGTAGGCCTAAGGAGAGTAACTAACCAGTAGTTTGAGGCAATAATAAAGTGGGCCCAATGCTGGACAAGGATGAGAAATCCTTGCAAACCTGAGCAGGACCCTGCAAACCTGAGCTGGAGGCTCACACAGTTTGGGAATTCAGACCATTTCAAGAGGAGCACAGAAAGAGACATCTAGTGAGAAATCATAGCGGAGCATAATGGGAAGGTCTTTTGGGAGAAGGGGAGGGGTATAAATTGGTATGTTTTGGACTTTGTTTTTACTCTTTAAAGGATACTCTTTGTTTTTTATCAGATACAACACATACATGGGTAGTCTGGCAAATAAAAGATGCAACTAAACTATTTGAGGATATAGAGATATGCCATCTTCTTCACATGCTTAATAAGATATACCTGTCACTTTTGTTCGAGAAACAAATTGTTTTTATTTTTTCCAGTTTTATTGAGATATAACTATCAATTTTAAGATATAAGTGCCAATTTTATTGACATAAGATTTTGTAAGTTTAAGGAGTATCACATAATGATTTGGGAAATATATATATATATATATATATATATATATATATATATATATATACATATATATATATATACATATCTCAAAATGATTACCACAATAAACTTAGTTAAAATCCATCACCTCACATGGTTACAAAATTTTTTCTTGTGATTCGAACTTTTAAAGCAGACTCTGAGTCGATTTCTCCAAACTTCTCAACAACTGTGTCAGCTCCCTGGTAGCCTTTAATAAACCCTTTTACTGCTTAAATTAACTAGGGTGGAGTCTGTTCTTTGCAATTAGAAACCTAACTGATGCAGTCAGGTGTCTTGGTGGTAAGTGGAAGCTAACAGTGGCCCCCACACTCAGTTGTTCATTGTAAGCACATCACAGTTGCAGTTTACATGGGGCATGGTTAAGAGTCTTATCAAGTATTATGTGGTATAATAAATATATATTTATATGGTCTTTTTCCTGTTCCTGGCACAGAGTTCCTAAAACCCTTGGAATTTCCTGAATGACAGGGGTGATGGGAGTGGCTTCTTGTTAATCACAAGCCCCTTGCAACCACACCTGAGTGGATGCTAACAAGGCAGCTGAGGGTGAGGCCCCTTAGATAGATAGCTTCAGATTGGGAGCTTGTCACAAGAAAGACCAAACACTTGATTAGAGGATTGGAACTTTCAGCCCCTACCCAGACCTCTAGGGAGGGAAGGGCGACTAGAGACTAAATTTCATAAAATCTCTTAAAGGAGATCCAGAGAGTTTCCCAGTTGGTCAAAACATGGAGGTGCTTAAATGGTGTCTGCCAAGAGAGGACATGGAAGCTATGAGCCCCCCTCACCACTCCCCACGTCTTACCCTAGGCATCTCTTCCATTTGGCTGCTCCTGAGTTGTATCCTTTATAATAAATCTTGATACGTAAGTAAAGTGTTTTGTTTTTAGTTCTGTGAATTATTGTGGCAAATTACTAACCTAAGGAGGGAGTCATGGGAACCCCAAAATTTTTAGTCTGCAAGGTAGAAATGTGGGTAGCCTGGGCTCCAAATTTGCAGCTAGCATCTAAAGTAGGGGCAGTCCTAAAAAGGAAGACAAAAACAAACAAACAAACAAACAAAACAAAACACAAAGGAAAAAGAAATAAAGTCAGGGCATTCATGTGGGACTGAGACTTTTAACCTGTGAGGTCTGTGCTGACTCCTGACAGCTAGTGTCAGAATTTCATTAAATTATTGGAAATCAAATTGATGTTGAAGAATTGGTTGTTGGTTTCAGCAAAACCACACAGAATATTATCTAGTTTGATTTTAAAAGTTTCTTGCCAAGAAGACACATATGAGCTCTGACAATTAAGTTCATGAACTCATCCTAGAAAAAGTGCTACATAGCTCATTTCTGAATATCACTATGGTCACCTTCAGTGTACTCCCCTTGGGAAGCTATGCACCAATGCCAGCACCTAGTCCACCCTTCAAAGCAATTTTGGAACTCTTTTTCTGGAATGGACATCAGAACAGTCATTGAATTACCCTTGATGTCAAGACTGTCATCAAAATCCCTTCCTTTCAATGTTTCTTTTATCTTTGGGTAAAGAAAGAAGTCATTGGGGGCCAGATCAGATGAGTAGGGAGGGTGTTCCAATATAGTTATTTGTTTACTGGCTAAAAACTCCCTCACAGACAGTGCTGTGTGAGCTGGTGCATTGTCATGATGCAAGTCATAAATTGTTGGCAAAAAGTTCAGGTTGTTTTCGTCTAACTTTTTCATGCAGCCTTTTCCGCACTTCCAAATAGTAAACTTGGTTAACTGTTTGTCCAGTTGGTACAAAGTCATAATGAATAATCCCTCTGATATCGAAAAGATTAGCAATATTGTTTTGACTCTTGATTTGGACTGACGGAACTTTTTTGGTCGTGAAGAATTGGCTGACTTCCATTGTGCACTTTGACGCTTTGTTTCAGGGTCGTATTGATACACTCATGTACCAATGATCACTGGTGTATTCAGATCACTGGTTACCACTGGTGTATCCATCACCAGTGATAACACAGCCCGAAACATCGTCTTGCCTCTCCAAAAGGTCTTGGCAAACTTGGACTTCCCTTTGCTTTGGTTCATTGGTGAGCACCTTCTGGATCATTTTTGCACACACCTTTCTCATGCCAAGATTTTCAGTGAAGATTTTCCTAACTGTTTCTCTATTGATGTTTACTTGGTCTGCTATGCTTCTCATAGTCAGCCAATGATTTTGACTCACAATTCGATGAATTTTTGCAATGTTTTCATCAGTTCTGTTCGTTACTGGCTGCTCTGACCTCTCTTCATCAGTGACGTGTTCTCTCCCCTCAGAAGAATGTTTAATCCATTTGTACACTGCCATTTTCTTCATGGCATAATCCCACATGGACTAACATGTCCCTGATTTCACTTCCACTCTTGCCAAGTTTAGCAAGAAATTTAATGTTTGTTTGTTGCTCTAATTCAAGCTCAGACATTCTCGCGACGGCACACAAAAACACATAACAACAATAATGAACGCCACTCAGCAACACACTGCCACATGTCAACATGAACACAGCTGTGAGAGACTGATATATCAAGGTTATGACACCTTACCGAGCTGTCTGTACAGTGCTGCCAATGTAAGTGCATGGTGGCAAGTTCGAGAACTTAGTTGTCAGACCTCATATTGAAAATAATAATAATGCGGGCTGGCCCGGTGGCTCAGGCAATTAGAGCTCCGTGCTCCTAACTCCAAAGGCTGCCGGTTCGATTCCCACATGGGCCAGTGGGCTCTCAACCACAAGGTTGCCAGTTTGATTCTTTGAGTCGCACAAGGGATGGTGGGTTCCGCCCCCTGCAACTAAGATTAAACACGGCACCTTGAGCTGAGCTGCCGCTGAGCTCCCGGATGGTTCAGTTGGTTGGAGTGAGTCCTCTCAATCACAAGGTTGCTGGTTCAATTCCTCGACCCCCCCAAGGGATGGTGGGCTGCGCCCCCTCCAACTAGCAACGGCAATTGGACCTGGAGCTGAGCTGCGCCCTCCACAACTAAGACTGAAAGGACAACAACTAGAAGCTGAACGGCACCCTCCACAACTAAGATTGAAAGGACAACAACTTGACTTGGAAAAAAGTCCTAGAAATACACACTGTTCCCCAATAAAGTCCTGTTCCCCGTCCCCAATAAAATCTTAAAAAAAAAAAAAAAGAAGAAGAATGCAAATGGAAGCTAATAAGAAAATGACAAAAGTGAAAAAGGTTTCTATCAGCTAGGTAAAAACAGTGTGACAATTTAATAGTATATTACAAGCAGTCACCTAATGAATAAGAAATTATCTACTTTTTAAAAAGAAACTCATGTTATGAAAAGAATATTTTTAAAACTGATGTGTGAAATTATTTTTATTGTTTGGTAATTTTGTTCCCTAAAACAATATAACGTGTTACTTCTAAAGTCTCATCTACATAGTGAGACATATTTATCATTTGTTTAGAAATTTCAATGGGTTTTGAAACTATTTGTTAAAAACATTAAAAACACAAAATCTCCCAGTTAGTTCACAAAAACATTGATTGACACAGCAGGAAGTAAAGAAATTTATTAGCCAGATTTGAACAAAAACTTTGCAAAACTGGTGGATTAAAATGCAGAATGAGTATCAAGACTTTAGTACTACAGACAATAGTGTATTTCCATTTGAATCTGTATCTTAATAAGATTTCTTTATCAGCTAGGACTTTATTAAAACCAAATACCAAAATAAACTGAACTAGATCTTTATTTATTTATTTATTTATTTATTTATTTGGGAATATTGGGGAACAGTGTGTTTCTCCAGGCCCATCAGCTCCAAGTCGTTGTCCTTCAATCTAGTTGTGGAGGGCGCAGCTCAGCTCCAAGTCCAGTTGCCATTTTCAATCTTTAGTTGCAGGGGGCACAGCCCACCATCCCATGGGGGTATTGAATTGGTATTGAGTTGTTGAGAGCTCCCGCTTTATCCAAATGAGCCATCCGGCTGCCCCTGAACTAGATCTTTAAATTGTCGTATCACAAGTGTTGACCAAGACTTTTTTAAAATAGCAAATATGTGTAAATGCATTGCTTTCACCATTATCACTCATTACATTAAATATTGTAGGTGTATGCTAAAAGTTTTTACTAATGGGTTACTTGATCAAAATTTTGGATTGGTCTAGGCCAGGATTTTCCAAAGTGTTGTTTGTAGACCTCTACATCAGAATCCCTCAGAGTACCCTCTAAATACGATTGCCTGAGCTTTGTGTTCAAGACATACCAGCACTAAACTGAGATATTCTTCTAAGTTTAATAAGAGGAATTGAAAGAGAATCAAACATGGAATAATTTTATTATCATGTGATTCCCTGTTATTTAATGCTGTTGTCTGTGAAGCATCTTAAGTCACTGGTGAAATGCTTCCCACAAGTAGAACTGGGGTGAGGGAAAAGGGGGGCGGGGGGAGAAGTGGGTGAGTTACAATTGCAAATTTCTAAGAGAAATGCATCTTTAGAATTTATTAGGTCTGGATGAGGGGTCAGAATTCACTAAATAATAGACTCCTAAGAAATGAATAAGCAATAAAAAATTTTTTTAACAAATTGGTTTATTTTTCTTTAAATTTATTTTAAGTGCTATAACTAATTTTTCTATCATGGCTCTTTCCTCTGTTTCTGTCAGAGGGGATTTTTCCCCTTTATGAACTGCTTATTTTAGTTCTGATCAAAGAACTTAGTGAGAAAGACCCACTAAATCACTGAAGGTATCTTCTTCAGTCCCTTGACATGGATCGTAATTGACAAAACTAGCCAAAAGACCAGGTCATTGTTCCATGCATACATTTTTCCTTTGGTGTATTTGCTTTTCTAATACAATAGATAATGTACTTGCCAATTTCCAGCCAATTAGTAGGGGTTTTGATAATTTCAACAATATTTGAATGCTGGTAGTTTGCTTAAATTGCTGGATAATCCCAGCAACTATTTAGGAACTCTGTCATTTGTTCTTTTTTTATTAATATAGTTGACCCTTGAACAACTGGGGGTTATGTGTGCTGACTCCCTATACGGTTGAAAATCTGAGTATGACTTTTGACTCCTCCAAAACATAACTCCAGTCATGCCTTGGTATCCCTGGGAGATTAGTTCCAGAACCCCTCGTTTATCCCCAAATCCAAGGATGGATGCTCAAGTCCCTTACATAAAATAGTGTAGAATAATGCATACAGTCGCCCTCTGCATCTGCAGATCCCCAACTGCAGATCAAAAATACTGTTTTCCATCTGCGGTTGGTTGAATCCTTGGATGTGAAACCCAGGGATATAAAGGGCTGACTGTACATTTATTGAAATAATCTGCATATAAGTGGACCCATGCAATATAAACAGTATTGTTCAAGGATCAACTATTGTTTTGAGATATAATTGACATATATCATTGTATTTATTTTAGGTGTACAACCTAACGATTTGGTACATATTTATACTGCAAAATGATCACCACAATAAGTGTAGTTAATATTTATCACTACACAGTTACACATTGTTTTTTCATGTGATGGGAACTTGTAAGTTTTACTCACCAATGCTCACATATCCTATGCAGTATTGTTAACTATCGGCACCATGGTGTATGTTACACCCTGGGACTTACTTATCTTGGAACTGGCAGTTTACACCTCTTGACCAGTTTCCTGATCCATTCTTCAGTACAAGATAGTCTCTTCTACAGTAAATATAGACCTATGTCAGGGAATTTGAAGCCTCTTCTCAGGCCCAATTTAGGGCACCATCTTCTAATTTTACTTTGGCAAAGGGATTTCTCTGTTCCCTTTACCTCTTTGTCCCCTCCATTCTCACCTTTGGTGAAGATTGGTTCTTTAGGCATAAATCATTTATTCATTATTAGACCACTATTAATTGAACACCTGCTGTGTGCCAGATACATACTCTATTAGGTACTGAGGATAAGGAGTGAACAAAATAAAAATCTCTTCTCTGAGCTTCCATTCAAGGGACAGAGAGGTATTAAACAAACATTTATATATATATATACAAACATTATATATATAGGGACAGAGAGGTATTAAACAAACATTTATATATATATAAGGACAGAGAGGTATTAAACAAACATTTATATGTATATAAGGACAGAGAGGTATTAAACATTTATATATATATATATATATATATATATGGACAGAGAGGTATTAAACAAACATTTATATATATATAGGGACAGAGAGGTATTAAACAAACATTTATATATATAAACATTATATATATATATATATATATATATATATATATATATATATATGTCAGGTGGTTATATTGCTATGGAGAGAAATAAAGCAGGGAAAATGGATAGGGAGTGTGGGAGTAGCAGTGGTGGTTGTTCTTTTAAATAGAATGGTGAGAGAAGGTCTCAGTAAGGTGATTCAAAAAGTGATGAATTAAGAAAGATAGTATAATTGCCCATTTAAGGTTCATGGTGATAAATTTAAAGGAAGACCTAACAGCACAGTTGTGACTTTTCCTTTAGTCACACTGAGCTACAAGGGCACAGAGTAGATGCAGACTTAATAAGGATTTAATTTAAGGTTTAAAAAGGATTTAATAAAGGTTGTGATCTTGCCAAGCATGAAATGAGGAGAAAGCAAGGGGAGGCAGAGGAGTTGAGGGTGATTGCAAGAAGGGATTATCATGATTGAGCATAGCATTAAAGCTGAGTCAGAAGGGAAGAGAGGAGAAGTGACCAATAGTGAAAAGGTGATAGGGTTAATGGATTAATGATCCCAGTGGAAGTGAAAAATTGTTGGAGTCCATAGGTTCCTAATTTCTTTCTGGGATGGAAATCAGAAGCCCTATTGGGGTTTATTGTGGAGGATGGGGATCACCAAAAACTCTCTTCAGCTCTTTAGAAATACAGGCTTGGGCAAACATGTACTCCTCCATGATGGTTCCTCTTCTCAGGAGGAGCCTAAAAATGCAATCAAGGCCAAATAACAGTCATCCTTTTGACTCAGGAATTTCTGAGAATTTACAGATTAGATCACAGCTATTTCACAGAGACATTCTGTCATGCAGGATGTCAGGTGGGGTCTCAGCTCCTGCTCCCCACACAAGAACGCAGGACATGGTGAGGCCAAAAAGGAACATCCATGGAGCTATAGATAGGGGAGTCATACTGCTATAGTCTCGCTGGCAGCTGGGTTGGAGACACAGGAAGCAGGAGGCGCACGATCCGCAACCCGCCATCCCCTCTCTGCCAACCAACCTCACTTGCTAACTGCAATCCACCTCTCTGCAATCTGCAATCCACACTCCGCTGCTTGCTAGCTCAGCCACCATCTTCTTGCTAGACCCCGTTTGCTGCTGGCGTAGCCATGGCAGTTATATTAGTGGCCAGTGGCTCAATGGTTACAGCTGATGGCCAACTAGCCATAGCTGATGGCCATCCAATCACAGTTGATGGCCATTTACTACCCGAGTGAAAACCTTTCCACGTGAGGGCGAGAGCCTGGAAACTGCACTCCTGGCTCTGTCCCCACACATTCTCTGCAAATTCCTACTGTACCTGATTTATATCTTTTATTGCTCACAGAAATTCTTTGTGTCATATGGTTTCAGAATTCTAGATGCAAAATTAACTTTCTTTTAATGTTTTCCAGTGTTATTTTGCTATTTACAAAAATCTTGATTTATAGGGTTAATGGGACAGAATCTTACAAATTTTCTTAAGCTGATGAACTAAATTCTTTTTTTTTTTTTGAAGATTTTATTGGGGAAGGGGAACAGGACTTTATTGGGGAACAGTAGCGTGTTTTTCTCAGGACTCATCAGCTCCATCCAAGTCAAGTTGTTGTCCTTTCCATCTTAGCTGTGGAGGGCATAGCTCAGCTCCAGGTCCAGTCGCCCTGTTAGTTGCAGGGGCCGCAGCCCACCATCCCTTGGTTGAGAACCTGTGCTCCAACCAACTGAGCCATCTGGCCACCCAGGAGCTCAGCAGCAGCTCATTGACTTCATTCTAGTTGCAGAGGGCGCAGCTCACTGGCCCATGTGGGAATCGAACCCGCAGCCCCGTTGCCCAGAGCTGGCACTCTAATCAACTGAGCCATCCATCCGCCCCCTGAATTCTTAAGCTTTGTGGCAGTACCATATAAAATTTATGGCTTCTGTCCTTACAGATGAGATCCATGTTTACTGCCCACTTTGCAAAAATATTTGTAATCCTTATTGATTTGAGATGATTATATTAAGATAATTCATTATTTCCTGTACATGTTCATTCACATCCAAATTTGAATCTTCTGTGCTTTAAGCTATAGATGAGGAACACTTTATTTAATTATATTTAATACTCCTTCTAAGATAAATATGTTAAAGGAAATTATAAGATTATACCTAGTGGTAAATGTATATTTTATTGTCAAAATAATTTAAAAACTCATTTAATTTCTCTTTCTTTTAAGAAATAAAAACATCAGAGCTGAAAAGCTGCTAAGAAAAATACTGATGTCAAATGCAAATAAGAGGTCAAAATTTTAAACTATGAAATTGAGTAGGAAGGAAATAAGATGAAGACTACAAGTTATGATTCTTTTGAAGTTAATTTATGTGTTACCTGACTCAAAACCTTTTCTTATGCTTTGTCAACTAACAGGCCTTGTTTCTTCAAACAATTATGGAGCAGACAGTCTGTCACTAGTATCATTCTCTTTTCTCAAAATCATATTTGTATTTCTTTTGAGTGTCTTGCATCCCAAAATTGACTCATTCTTACTATATGATTCACTAAGGAAGTTTTCCCAGGTAAACTGGCCTATGATGATACGTAAAAACATGGATTATGCCAGCTCTTTATTTCAACTGTCTTTTTTCATATTAAATGGTCATAAGTATATGGCTTATTTCTGTGATACAGTAGAACAATCCAAGTATGTGTTAACTAATTCATTCATCAAATAATTATTGAGTATCTGTTATATGCCAGGTACTGGTTTAGGTATTTGGGACAGATCACAAACAAAACTAATAAAAATCCTTGTGGTGCTTACAATCTAGTAGAGTAAGATAAATAAATACATAGTATATTAGTGATTAGAATTAAGGAGAAAAGTAAAGCAGGAATGGCAATAAATATGTGTACGTGTGTATGTATGTGATGTTTAATTTAGATAAGTTAACTTTGAAAAATCTCACTGAGAAGCTGATGGTTGAGGCAAGACCTGAAAAAATGAGGGAGTGAGCTGTTTACTTTAAGGAAAAGCCTTTCAGGCAAAGGGAACAGCTAAAGCAAAGGTTCTTTATCAGAAGCACCCCTAGAGAGTGTTCTAGGATCGGGGAGGAGGCTAGTTTGGCTGCAGTGGAGTGAACCTGATGGGGAGGAGAGAGTAGCAGGCGATAAGATCAAATAATAACCAGGAGAGTAGGAGCAGATGCTGTAGAGCCTTGAAGACCACTGCAAGGACTTTTGTGTTTACTATGCGGGAAATGAGGAGCCACTGCAAAGTTCTGAGGAGTGGTGGAATGACATGAATTGATTACCAAAATCATTCCATTGCTGAGTCGAGGCTAGGCTGAATGAGGGATGATGGCAGTAGCAACAGCACTGGAGGTCAGTTAGAAGTCCATTGCAATCAAGTAGATGGAAAATTATGTTGACTTGTTCTAGCTGGATTCTGGATAGGTTTTGAAAATGTAGCTGTAAAGATTTGCTGATGAATCAAATCCCTTTAGAATTGATGGGCTGTAAGACAGTAGATGTTGTCATGCGGCAGCCTACTCATCTGTCCCCTCGTACCTAACCCTAAAGAGAGGAGAGTCTGTGAGACTGATCCTTTCAGGGACTTTGCTTCACCTTTGTGCTTATACCTCATGTCTCCCTGTTTGGCCCCAAAGGATGGCTGGTTAGTCAATGATGGGTAAGATTCCTCAAGGAAGGAACAACCTAAGCCAGGCACAGTCACATAGGGACCATCTGGTGAACTCACAGGGTTGATAGAGGTGGGCATAGACCCCTACATTTCCCCAGCTAAGGAGAGCTTCTGCCTCTGTGGCTATATTCCTTCTCACAACCTGCTTGGGAAGTGTTTCAATGATGTGATAACATCAGTTCTCCATCTGTTCATATCAGTAAGTTTCAGCATAAAGGTTTTGTCCCTTGGGGAGGTATATACAACAATTACTAAGACATCCTGGGACTTTTGGTTCTGGCTGCTTGCAGGCAAGGGTGATTGGTTTGAATCAGTTTCCTAGTATAATGTATGAAATTCACAGACCGTGGAGAAAACAATGTTACTTCCTTGTGTGTACATCAATAAAAGCCACAAGGTGGCCTGATTCGGGGCTCTCGGTCCTTTTAGGCCATGAGACCCTTGGCCCCTAGTGCATAAATTTCTTAACTTCTGTTTCTTTCTTAACCCTTCACCGCCCCTTCTTGTTCTCTCACTGCCCATGTTGCGCTAGACGCTACAAGTAGACAAGAGAGTGACCAAAATCTTTGGCCTGAGTAACTTTAAGATTGGAGTTGCCATTCACTAAGATGGGGAAGACTGTGGGTGGAGCAGTTTGAAGGGGGATAACAGGAGTTCAGGTTTGGACATACTAAATTTAAGATGCCTCTGAGACTTTCCACATGGACATACGCAGTAGGCAGTTGGATGTGTGAGTCTGGGGTTGAGGAAAAAGGTCAGGATAAGCATATACATTTGGAAGCTAAGAGCAAATAAGTCTTGAGACTGGATGTGCTCCTAAGGCTTTATCAATAGGGAAAAGGTCCAAGGACTGAGCACTAGAGCATTCCAACTTGGACAATGGAAGATTAAGAAGAAATTAGCAAGAATTGACTTTTGGATTTAGCAACACAGAGGTAACAAATATTTTTATTTTTAGTAATAAATCATCCCCTATGTCTAAATATATTATGTTGCCTCCTAGTTCCTATATAAAACTATTTGTAAATTTAAATTCTTTAACTGCAAGTTCTGAGGACACTTATGAATCCATAGGAGATAAGAAAGATGGGCTTCCTCTTGTTGAGTCTGATGCTAGAAATGAAAATGAAAAATTTTAAATGTGTTTTAGCTGTGCTCATGTGCTATTTTGACTTAAATGAAAATGTACACTTCATGTAACTATGTTTGATGCTTTAAAAAAAACTAATTACAACTATTTCCATATGACATATAATAGCCCTGTGATATCCTAGTCATTATATTAATCTTCAGCCACTTCCTTTTCAATATATTATGTTACTTTTCTCTATTGTCTTTGTCACACATCCCTGGCAAATCTCAATATTGTATAAAAGCAACTATTTTACTTCTCCATGAGTATTCACCAATTTCTGTGTCTTTACTGTCTCAGATATGTGTTTTATCAACACATATGCCCAATCTCCATAACAATTATTCTAAACCTTTTCCAGTCTCCTACCCTCTTTCCTGCTTAGACTATTTAGAACTGTGTCATAAACTCTTTTCAAATACTCTATCCAGATATCTCACAGGCACCCTGAATTCATTATGTTCAAAATTGAACTAATGATCTTCCCTTTCCCTCAAACTTGCTTCCCTCCTACAGTTCTCTTCCCAGGAAATGGTGCTTTCCTTCAGTGCTCAAGCCATAAGCCCCAAATCATCTTCACATCCACCCTAACACCAAATAAATCCATTCTCCATATTCTTTATTTTGCAACCATTCTAAGGTTTGTTTTGTTTTGTTTTGTTTTAACTTAAATCCTGTTTAGTCAATCTCCTTCTCCCCACCCACCCACACCCATAATTCAAATCTGATTCATCACAGGGCTTAAAACCTGTCAGCACGAAGAATAGAATAACGGTACTTAATGATAGAACACACTTTGTACGATTTTGATGCTTTGCACTTGTGGTACTTACTGTCTAATGGGGGAAAATAGATGTTAAATGTACCCCTAGCTATATAATTACAATCGTAGTAAGTGCTACAATCATAATGAGAGTAACAGGAAGACGGAATCTAGTGGAGGCCTCCTTCAAACTACTTTAGGCTGATACCTGAGTATATGATGGGACAAAAGAGAGAAGAGTTCATTATAAAAGCCCTTGAGAAAGGGAGAACACAGGACATTGGGAAGAGCTGAAAGGTCAGTGTGGCTGGAGATAGGGGCACTGCTGGTGGGGTTATGGGAGTTGAAAGTAAATCTTATTAGATCTTGTAACTCATCTTAAGGGTTTTGATCGTAATCTTAAAAGTAATGAAAGTAATTGAACGGTTTTACAGGTGTTAACAAGATGAGATTTAGCTTTTTAAAAGATCACTCAGGCTTCTCTGTGGTCTGTGCACTTCTCCTTTCCATTGGTTGTCAGGAGCCAAAAAGTTGACAATTGAACAAAATTTGCCCTGAGTCATTATTGGCTTTGATTTTCTTTGACCTTGCTTAGACCCTTCGTGGTGTGATGGCCACACCTAGGTCTGTACCTAGGACACACCCTAAGTCCTGTCTTTCCCCTACATAATAAGATTTTAAACAACAAAATAAGAACAAATATTGAATCTAAACAAAGTGGACCGGTATGGTATTGACTCTCCCATAGCCTCTATTTTGTTTAGATTTGATATTTCTTGCTCATTGGGTTACTTGGAAATAAAGGCCTTCTAACACTTTCTTTGACTAAAGTAGGTCATTTTCAGTGTTTTGCGTAAGAAGAGGCTTTCTTCTGGAAAAATACCTGCATCTCCAGTTAATTATGACCTCTAGTAGTGTGTTGCTTTTCTGGTAGTGTGAACACATTCCTGAGGACCTTCACTCTTCCATAAAAGCAACTGAGTAAGACATACTACGTGCTGTAATGACGCCCAAATCTGCGCTTAGGGAAACTAGCGATTGATTGGTTTTGACAGGTTTATCTCGCAGCTCCTCAGCTGTTTTTGTCCTCCCTTCCCCCACTTATCCTTCCATGCATTCATCCACCTAGGAATGAATAGATTGAGAATTTAGAAACACCGTTTGCAATTGGACCCAAATGGCAACTACTGTGCTAAATACATCTTTCTACTACACGTATACAAAGTATGAGAAGGTAGTCACCAGGACTCTCAAAATCTTAAATCACTCTCCTCAGGCAGCTGTTGTGAAACAGCTCTTAAGTGCCCGTTTAAACCCAATGAGCTCATGTCAGCTCCAATCTCAGCTGCTACCTAATATTAAGCTCTCACTACATGCAAAAGACTGGAGCTTTGGGGAGGGCTGGAGAAAAGTATGAAATGACGAAAACACTGCAAACCAAAACTCACCAACCTCCAAAATAACAACATAGGGCTGATGATTACATGAAAGAATTGTGTCAATGTTCAATGTTTCCAGCGTGGCGCTCCTACTAATCCCCTAAGCTCTACACCATACTTGGCATTCAGTAAGTGCTCAACAGCCGTGAACTCAGGGAGTGAACGACCTCCAACCCACGCTCAAGACCCTGCCGCTGAGCTCCGACCTCACACAGGGTTCTGGGGGCCACGTGACACGCTCAGGCCAATGGGCGGCCCACCAGCAGCGGATCTCCTATAAAGGCGCCTGTCACTGTTGGTGAGCTGCGGCCATTAGGGCGAGAGCTGGTGGCGACGGACAGTGGAGAACCGTTGCCCTACACCACTTCATCTTGTGCAAGCGGAAGGGGGCGATTGACCAGGGTCCTTTTTCGCGAGAGGTAACGGCTCCTTTGGAGAGCACCATCCTGGGGTCCGGGCTCTTGGGCGGGAGTCCCTGGGTGGGGAAGGAACAACCGTTTTTCCCTCTCCTCCCCTCCCCCATCAACATCGTGCGAAGGGCAGGCAGTTAGGCCTGCCAGCAGCCCAGGCGAGCTGCCAGTTGCTTTCCTTTGGCCTTACCAACTGCAAGCTCGTTGCCTCAATGGACCCTTTAAAATTTGAGGGGCTTTTCTCTTAAATGTATGGATTATTTTGTTTGTTTTTTGTAAGGAAGGGGTGGAAAGAAGGGGGGTGGGAGCTAGAGGTTGGGGAGTTCCAGTTGTGCAGCCAACCTCCTTTCCATCTCGAAAAACACCCACAGTCTTTGTAGTTCTCTTAGGTCTCGGATTGCTGGATCTCAGCTTGTACTGTTGTAGTTTGGGAATGCAGGAGAGAGTAGAGCTTTGGCTGTAGCTGGCATTTTTGTTGTGTTTATTCTGGGCGTCATCTTTTGGGACAAGGAGATTCCCGTCCTTGATTCATTTATCCGTTCAATTAAACAAGTCCTTGGAACACGCTTAACTTTTTGTTGGGTGTTACAGAATCTCTGGAGGTGGGCCTGACCTCAAGGCACTAGCTTGTGTCTCAAATTAAAATGAGGTATGTACAGGGTGCTTTGGGACCTGTGGGAAGGGCATGGGTGGATGGAAGGGAATGAGGGAGGCTTCTGGGTAACGGCGTTAACAGATGTGTTTTGGGAGACAAATAGAAGTTAGATTCAAGAGTGATGAGAGAGGCTCTAGTCAGGAGAAAATATTCAAAGGCTTGGGCATGTGGGAGCACAGTAGAGAGACAGTAAAGAGCTGCAGGTTGTTCATTGTGGCTGGCCCAATGTTGGCTATTGTGTAGCAAGGGATGAGTCTAGTGAGATACACAAGGGGCCATAAAAGGGTTTATATATTTGTACATCGTGACAGGCAGTGAGTTGAACAGTATGATCTTAAATTGATGAACAAAAATCAAAATATCACTATTGCATTAATTCAGATGGGAAGTAACAAATGACTGAACAAAAGAAGTGGTTTGGAGGATGAAGGCTAGGAACACAGTATTCGGAATATGTCAAGTTATATTCCATAGTCATTTGTGCAGAGGTATTTGATAATCTTGCAGTGGCTGAGATGTGCATTAAGGGAGTTAGTAGATGGAGTAAAAAAGAGGGCAAAGAAAGAACGGTAAGATTAATGGATTAACAGAAGATAAGATTATGAAGGAGATGACCTGGAATTCCACTCTAACACTCCTATTTGTTCCCTTAGCACCCTGTTCTTACCTCTGGCATAGCAGTAATTATATGTGTCATCTTGTAATTGCCTGTTTTATATGTCTCTGTAAAGAGTCTATATCCCCAATTTCTAGCTGGGTGCTTAGCACCATTGTAGGTGCTTTATAAATATTTAATAAATGAACAAATAGAATCTGGGGGAAAATGTATCCTGGAAACCAGAAAAGAGTTTCAAGAGGGTCACAATAGCCCAGTAACAGATGTTGCTGAGAGGTCAAGTAAGAGAGGATTCAAAAAGAATCCATTGGATGTAACAGTTAAGTATGGTAAGTATTAATCTTAGAATAAAAGGAATTTTAGAGGAATGGCAGGGAAAAGTCAAGTGTGAGGTGGGGTGAAAAGACAATGTCATTTTTAGGATGCTCTGGTGTGAAGTATAGAAGAGAAGATTAAGGCTACAAGGAGACAATAGTATTAATAGAAGAATTTTAAGGCGACTTAAGAAAGTTTATATGGAAGGTAAGTTAGTACGGAAATGTTGAAGATACAGTCGAGAGAACAAGGACCTTCGGGAGGGGGTGTCATTATCCAGAGTAACTGAGAAGAGTTCTAGATGGGAAGGGTTACCTCATTCTTAGACTGAACAGAGGAACAGATGAGAAGATTGAATCAATGTGAAGAACATACATTTTTTACACATTACCTGTTTGGCTTGATTTTATTTTATTTTTTAATTTTTATTTATTTACTTATTTAAATTAGTTTCAGGTGTATGAAACAATGTAATAGACATTTATACCCCTCACAAAGTGATAATCCCTTCCCTCAATCTATTACCCCTCTGACATCATTGTATATAGCTGTTACAATTCCATTGACTATTCCCTATGCTGTACTCCATATCCTGTGACTATACATATATTAAATTATAGTTGATATTCAGTATTACTCAGCTTCAGGTGTACAGCACAGTGGTCAGGCATTTATACCGTCCATTAAGTGGTCTCCCTAATAAAACAAGTGCTCATCTGACACCCTACAAAATCTTTACAGTGTTACTGATTATATTCCCCAAACTCTTTCATATCCTGGTGGCAACATTGTGACTACAAATTTGTGCTTTCTAATCCCTTCACCTTCTCCCTCATCCCCACCTCCCTCCCATCTAACAACCATCAGGTTTTCCTCTATTTCTGAGAGTATTGCTGTTTAGTTTGCTCATTTATTCAGTTCTTTAGATTCCACATATAAGTGAGATCATATGGTATTTGTCTTTCTCTGTCTGACTTATTTTACTTAGCATAATGTTCTCTAGGTCCATCCCTATTGTTCCAAATGGTAAAATTTTCTTCTTTATAGCTGACTATTACTCCATTGTGTAAATGTACCAGTTTCTTAATCTAGTCATCTACCAATGGGCATTTCAGTTATTTCCATGTCTTGGCTATTGTGAATAGCACTGCAATAAACAGGGGTGTATACATTTTTCTGAATTAGCGTTTTGGATTTCTGTGGACAGATACCAAAGACTGGAATTACTGGGTCATAAGGTAGTTCCATTTCCAGGTTTTGAAGCCTGATTTTATTTTGAAGAAACCATTTTCTCTCTTGAACTGGAGACAGCTCATTTGATGATGCAGGAGGTAGAATATTTGAGCTCATCACAGGGTAGATGACTTTTGACCTTTCTAAGTCCTAGTGCCATCTGATATCCACAATCCAAACTCTTTGGTTTCATGCTGTACTGCTTCCCTTCATGTGTATGAGCTACTCTGAAGTCCAACCAGAAGTGACACCACCCAGCAGAATAACTTATTCTCTGACATTTATTGAAATGGATGGAAAATATTTTTTAAACAATCTTTAGTCAAAGCCTCAAAAAGTTCAAATATATCTAAAATTGAGGCTTCCAGGCTTAAGATAGGCTAACTTATTTTTGTTTTTTAATCAGCTCGATTCCTTGAGACTTCAGTATGCATATAGGGGAACACAATTTAATACCTGCACTACCGAGGTAGTAATAATTGAGGAATTAAACACTTTTTTCTTGGCAAACCCAAGAAGTTGGTCCTGGTGGTTTTGAAAGGGGGAAGCTTTTGCCAAAGAGATTAGACTCTGTACGTCCTTTGAATTAGCGGTGAACTTTTGTTTCTTGTAACATTTTGGAAACAATTTTTAGCTTATTGTATGTATTTTGGGATATCTTTGGTCTGTATGTATTTGTCAGGGATAACTTTGAAATATTCACAACCACCTCAAAGGCTCTCTTTTTCTTAGAAGTTTAACATTTTATTCTTGTACATTGTTGATAGGAATAGAAGTTGGAATAAATAACCTCAAGAGAACAACTGAACATCTAGCAAAATTTAAAAACATTGGCCCAGAAATTGTTAATACAAATATATCCAATAGGCCAGGCAAAAAAAAGGAAAAACGAAATGTATCTAACAGGTATTGGCAAATATATGCAATGATGTATTTATGAGGATATTAGTTCCAATGTTATATATAATATCCATATGTCCACATTATATGACATTAGGCAGCCATTAAAGGGAGGGTTCTGCTCTGGGACATTTTCTGAGATGAATTAAGCTCTGATAGTTAGCAGAGCTCTTGTTCTGTAAAAAGATTATTTTTGAAAATGATACACATGAAACTGTTAAGAGTAAGGAGGAAGACTGGTTGTTTGGGGGACAAGAATGGGAACGGAAACTGTTATACCATTTTCATCAAAATTTTATACTACATGGATGTTATAATTCAAATAAATTCATTTATTTTTAAGAATTTTCCAGAATTTCCCAGATATTTATGGTGAGCTATTGAGTAGGCAAAAAGGATCTGATTTTCAGGCAACTTGCTCATGGAACCATGGAATGATTTGACAAGGTGATGCTACATTATTGTGATTGTCTTCATCAAAGTAAACCAGAACTTTTCATAAGCATTTATTATTCATAGTTTGAGCAATTGTAACTGATGATTGTTATATAGCATTTAGTTCTTGTTGATATTATATTTCACCGGCCCCTGCCATCTTTTTAGAAATGTACCCATGCATAAAAACTGTTTTGAAAGCAGAAATAACAATAAAATGACAACTCACCATAAACATTAGAAACAACAGTGGACTTTCACATAGACAGGTTATATCTACCGTATTTTGCCATGTATAATGCACTCCTGTGTATAAAGCGCACCCGTGTTTTTGGCCCAAACTTTCAGGGGGAAAAAAATGTTTCATTTTAATTCAAATTTTTGTTTACATTTAGGTACTTATTTTTTGTATTATAAAGGAATTGTAGCATTTATTTTTTAACATATTATGGTACAAGAAATTTTATGTAAGAAATAATTACACAAGAACAGATACAAGGTACAAGAAATTTTATGTACCATAACAAATTTACGGTATTTACACATCATAGAACGCTAAGAACTCTGCATCATTGTGAGTTTGTAGTAAGTTCAATAAAACCGATGATCATATTCCAGGGTATTATTTTGCTTACGGATATTGTTATTGATTTCTAGAGTTCCTTTTAACTTATAAGCATAAATGAAAGAATTAAAAACATTTATATAGATACGGAATTAGTACCACCCATCTATGAGTTTAATGCTTATCCTTATTTTCCCTGACAAATTAGGGCCAAAAAGTACATTATACACAGCAAAATATGGTAGTTACTAGTGTACTTGTAACTTCATAAGTGATTTTAGAGAAAACCTTGAAATAACCAATCTATTTAAATGAATGACATTATTTCTGATAATTTGTCAGTCACCTTACTGTTTGTGACTCATCATAAGGTCAAGATGAGGTGAAAATCTCTTGGGGTGTGATGCTGGGCTATTATGCAGGCATTTTTTGTTTTAATAATTAAAATTAATAAAGAAAGTCTTTAGTGAAAGTGAAAACTAGTGAAATTGGTAGTTAACACAGAAATTTGCCACGTGTCATAAAAAGCCACATAAGCTTCTGTAAAAAATTTTTTAAGTAAACAAAACTAAAATACTTTGAAAAGTAAGACTGGGGTAATTTCGAAGAATATTTTGTAAAGAGGACGATCTATAGTCCTTTACTGCTGGTTGGAGAGCTTCACTTTACTAGAAACAGGGGCCTCCAGCCAAGTAATGAAGATTGTTTACTCCTGAGATCATTAGATTATCAACATTATCTATTCTTTTGCCCAGTGATAATTATCAAAGCCCTTGTTCATGGTCAGTCCATCTGCAGCCTTCAATCACAGAGCATTTTAAGTTTATTATTTAAAAATTCTAACATAGGAAAACATAAAACAGTACTAAGAGTACTAGATATCTACCAACTATTGTCAACATTTTGCCATGTTTGCTTGTCTTTATAGGTTTTTTCCCCCAAAGCCATTTAAACGTACTTTACAGATGTGACTATTCAACACCAATGTTTTTGAGAATACATTTAAACATTTTTCCTACACAATCACCATATTCTCACACCTAACAAAAAGAACAATTCCCTAATCCCAAAAATGTATTTAGTAGCCTATCTCTAAGATTTGATATAGAATAAGTTGAGTTTGGTTATTATGTCTTAATTTAGAGCAGTTTCTCCTTAGACGAACATTAACATCTGTGACAACAATTTCACTTCTGGGTTTGTTTATAACCAACATAATGCATGTACACTACAACCATGTTCATAACAGCATTATTTGTCATGGTCAAAAGCTGAAAACAACACAAAAGTCCCTGTTGGAATGGATAAATTATGGTATAATTCTGTAGTAGAATACTATACAGCAATGAAAATGAAGAAACAACATGGGGAATAAATAACATGGCTAAATCTCAAACATAATGGTGATGAAAGACATACAACATAATACATAGTAAAACTACTATATGTAAAGTTCAAAAGCAGTCACTAAACTTAATATATGATGATAGAAATCATTATAGTGCTTATCTGGATGGAGGAGGGAGAATGTATTGATTGGAACACTCAAAAAATAGACTGGCTTTAAATAGAAAACCACGATAAGAGCCAATTTCAGTTGAAACACTCTAGAATATCCCCTTTGTTCTCAATGATTGTACGAGTTCCAGTTCATGTATAACATGAGAAGAAAAGTGAAATCATGAGATGAAGTAAATTATAAGATTGATAATCACCCCCAAGTTAGTTCATTTTAATGCAGTAGTTCCTAATTCTGGCTACCGATCAGCAGCACCAAGGAACTGAAAAAGCAAACGTAACTGATTCCCAAGCCCTAACTCGAAGTTAGGGCCTAACTCGAACTAGAAGTCGGGGCCTGGGCATTGATTGCTGTTTTAAAAATGATCCACACCTCACACCAATCAGGACTACTTTTAAACAAACGTAATAAATACCAAGTGTTGTGCAGATGTGGAGAAATGAGACCTGTAGACTGTTGATGGTAGTATAAAACAGTGCCACCACTATGGAAAACAGTGTGGGACTCCTCAAAAAATTAAAAATAGAACTACCATGTGATCCAACAATTATGCACTTATGGGGATATAGCCATAAGAATTGAAAGAAAGATCTTAAATATTTATATGCTCATGTTCACAACATTATTCGCAATAGCCAAGAGGAGGACCAAAGTGTCCACTGATGAATGTATAAACAAAATATAGCATATATATATATATATATATATATATATATATATATATATATATCTAAAATTTTATAAAATGAAGGAAGTTTTGACATGTGCTATAATACAGATGAACCTTGAGCATTATGCTAAGGTAAGTATGGCAGTCACAAAAAGACAAATACTGTATAGTTCCACTTACAAGAGATATCTGGAGTAGTCAAATTCATAGAGACAGCAAATAGAATGTTGGGTGCCAGGGGCTGGGGAGGAGGGAGAATGAGTTTTTTAATAGGTAAATAGTTTCAGTTTTGCAAGATGAAAAAGTTCTGGAGATTAGTTGCTCAAAAATATATGTACTTAACACCACTTAACAATGGTTCAGATGGTAAATTTTATGCTATATGTATTTTACCACAATTAAAAGATCTACCATTTGCGACAACATGGATGGATCTTGAGATTATCATGCTGAGCGAAATAAGACAGAAAAAGTCAAGAACCATATGATTTCACACATGTGACATATAAAATAAAGCAGCAAACAAACAAGATAAACAAAAACGAGATAAGTAGTCATCAGAAGTTAAGGGGGGAGGAGGAAAGGTAGAAGATAGTAAAGGGGGTCAGATATATGGTGACTGAAGGAGGCTTAAAACTTTGGTGAACACAAGGCAATATATTGGTGTATTATAGAAGTGTACACTTGAAACCTGTATAATTTTATTAACTAGTGTCACTCAAAAAATTTCATAAATTTTTAAAAAGATCCACAAGCGATTAATACGCAGAAAGAGTTGAGAACTAACACTGCTTTAATGCAAACAGATATATTGTTTAAATGTAACACTGATCTCAAAAAATGGATAATTTATTTGATAATCATACTTTTCATTTTGCTGACTAACTTGGTAGCACCTTTGCTATTTTATCCTTAAAATAATAATGCTGTCTAGTTATGTTAGATGCTGTCTTTTTAAAATACTCGTGAAGTTTTGAAGTATTTTATTTTAAGTGTAGTAATACGCACTCAAGAGTAGTATTTTAACACTTGTCATTTTTCCTATTGTTTTAAAATAAATCGTTTTATTCAAATTGGCCAGAAAAAGCCTTTCTCCCTTCATTGAATTAATAATTGTACACTACATACTAATATTACCTTTAACATTCCCTGTTATTTTTTCTAACCAGGAACGTACAGACTTTTCCTATTAAGACCTATTTGTTTTAGAAAGGCAGAAATACTGTGAAAGATTGAAATAACTTAAATCATCCAAAACTAAGGTGTATAGAATGAAACAACTTTTATTACTCATATAGAAAAAGGTTTGTATTTGTTTAAAAATGAATTCACTTATCATTTGGCTTTTTAAAAATTATATGCTTTAAAAATATGCTATCTGTTACTGTTGAATAACACTTCAGTTTCTATAGAAACCATTTAAAAAGTACTTTGACGGTAACTCAGTTTGTATGTGTGTGTGTTTTTTTTTAGGACATGTACTTATAGAAAACATTAGAATATCCGGATTTGAACCAGTTAAGAATGTCTCTGTCAAGTAGACAAATAGCTATTGTTAACCCTCCACCACCAGAGTATGTAAACACTAAGAAAAATGGACGATTGACAAATAAACTACAGTATCTACAAAAAGTTGTCCTGAAGGCTTTATGGAAGCATAGCTTTTCCTGGCCTTTTCAGCAGCCTGTGGATGCCGTGAAACTCAAGTTGCCTGTAAGTGTGTCTTAAAATTATGCTAGTTAAAGACAGAAAAAGAAAACCTTGTAAAATTCTGAAAGAAATAAACTGGTCCTTAATATTATAAAATATATTTAATGAAATGTATTTAATAATATTATAAAATATATTTCATGTATTTTTTCAACGCCACTGAAGAATATCCCAATGAGTATTTTTACCTAACCAAAGCTCCTTTTTTTGAGCACTGAAAATTTTTTTTTTTTTTAATAGTTTTACATTTATGTCCATAATCCATTTTGACTTAACTTTTTGTATAAAGTGTAAGACCTAGGTCACGTTTCATTTGTTTCTATGGACACCCAATTGCACTATCTTTTTTTTTTTTTTAATTGGGGAAGGGGAACAGGACTTTATTGGGGAACAGTGTGTACTTCCAGGACTTTTTTCCAAGTCAAGTTGTTGTCCTTTCAATCTTAGTTGTGGAGGGTGCCATTCAGCTTCAAGTTGTTGTCCTTTCAGTCTTAGTTGTGGAGGGCGCAGCTCAGCTCCAGGTCCAGTTGCCATTACTAGTTGCACGGGTGCAGCCCACCATCCCTTGTGGGAGTGGAATCAGCAACCTTGTGGTTGAGAGGACACACTCCAACCAACTGAGCCATTTGGAAGCTCAGCGGCAGCTCAGCTCAAGGTGCCGTGTTCAATCTTAGTTGCAGGGGGCGGAGACCACCATCCCTTGCAGTACTCGAGGAGTTGAACCAACAACCTTGTTGTTGAGAGCCCACTGGCCCATGTGGGAATCGAACCGGCAGCCTTCGGAGTTAGGAGCACGAAGCTCTAACAGTCTGAGCCACTGGGCCAGCCCCTGAGCACTGAAATTCTTATTTTAACAGTTTGTGGTAAATTATAGTACATACTGTTCTTGTTAATGCAGGGTTATCACGAATATTGCCTTCTCCATGAAGTCGCTCTTGACACTTCCTGTCAGGCTTAGTTGCATCATGCACAGAATTCAACTTTAGGTCTTAGGTTAGGCATTTGCAGCCATCTGCTAACAGAATCGCTAAGTAATCTGTAATACAGCTAGCACCCATGGTGCCGGGATTGTCCTCTGGATCTGTCACATTCCACAAATACTAGTTTATTTTTCTTCATGCCTTTCATTTTTTAATTTTCCAGCATGGTTTCCATTCTTACTTTCTTGTGTTAGTTATTCTCTGTTTATTGGCTCTTTTTTTCTCTGAAAAATAATGTCATGGCAATCAGCTTTGTTTCTCATTACTCATGGTTTTGGTGTCCAGATTACAGCTTTTTAAAGGTAGTCAATTGTTCTCTCTAGTTACAGGTGTGTAGTTTCTTAAATTTCTCTGTGTGCCAATAGTTGTAGTGCATTCATTCTTAATACATTTATAATGTCTTCTTTGAAACCACAGGATTATTATACCATTATAAAAAACCCAATGGATTTAAGTACAATTAAGAAGCGCTTGGAACATAAATATTATGTGCAAGCTTCAGAATGTATAGAAGACTTCAACAAAATGTTCTCAAATTGTTATTTATATAACAAGGTATGTAAGCCTTACGCTATATTTGCTAATTCTTTACTGTTACATATAGGAGATGTGTTTAAACAAATGTGTTTAAACAAACATGCTGATTTCAGATTTCAAGTCTTAACTTGAGGAATTTTACATACTTTTAAGGATAATGTTTTTTTCACCAGATTTCATAATTTTCATGTCAATATTTATGCAATCTATTAGCTATATTTCCGCCTGAATAGCTGTAATAACATATTTTAGAAAATGAAATACCAATGATAGTTGTTTTGTGTTAGTAAAGTATTATTTCAGTGTTCCCCACTGTACTACTGCCATTTTACTTGTAAGATTATACACTAATTTTGCTTGGATTTTCACGTTATGGATCTCAGCCATAACCTAAGAAACCAAACAAATTACATACTTCTAAACTTCATAATAAGTTGATTTAAAGATCAGACATATTCTCTGTAATATCCCAGTAGTAGTATTTGCACTTATGTTAATGCATTAGCGTGTATGATAATGTATGTGGACATTTTGAATATAATCTTCACATTTGCTTTCCTCTATAAAATTGGATTTTTGTATTCAATTTTTCTTCCATATAGTATTCCTGTTCCCAGGAACACAACATCCTTTTCAAGCTCTTCTATGATATCTAAACATTTTAAAACATACCACATTTATTCAGAATCACTTGTGACATTGAACTATAATATAATAGATTTTGATTTGCTTCCAAGATAATTATCAGTGTTACTCTGTGTGTGTGTGTGTGTGTGTGTGTGTGTGTGTGTGTGTGTTTGTATACACACTCAGATGCCACATGGACACTTTAGTCAATGTTGCTCAAGCAGTAGTTTGCCATCATCAGAAGTGTCTGGACGCTGATGGTAACCACTTCGAGCACCTCTTGTAGTTGCGGAAGTCAAACGTGACTTGTTTTCATATTTTGTTATTGGTATATATTGAGTATTACAATTTTAATACAGTTTTCCTTTCTTAAATTGTGCATGCATTTTTTGGCACCCTTGGTGTGTACATATACCCAACATGCCAAAAAATGTATATACACTTTTAAAAAATCTTTTCTTATCTCTTTTTTTTAATTGGGGAATATTGGGGAACAGTGTGTTTCTCCAGGGCCCATCAGCTCCAAGTCATCGTCCTTCATTCTAGTTGTGGAGGGCGGACCTCAGCTACAAGTCCAGTTGCCGTTTGTGGGAATTGAACCGGCAACCTGGTGAGAGCTCATGCTCTAACCAACTGAGCCATCCAGCTCCGGAAGCTCATTGTCTTCAGTCTAGTTGTGGAGGGAGCAGCTCACTGACCCATGTGGGAATCGAACCAGCAACCCTGTTGTTCAGAGCTCATGCTTTAACCAACTGAGCCAGCCGGCTGCTCCTGTATACACATTTTAAGAGATGTTATCTTAAAAATTGTATACATTTTTTTGGCACCCTCTGTGTGTGTGTGTGTGTGTGTGTGTGTAAATAAACTTAATTTAGAAGTGATAAATACTGTTTAATACATACTATCTAACAGAACTGTGTTATTGCCTTTCTATAAGAGCCTGAATTATAGAAACTTGGTGTAGTGACCATACTGTATAAACTTATGGCATGTTTTATATTTTTTCTAGCCTGGAGATGACATTGTTCTTATGGCACAAGCTCTAGAGAAGTTGTTTAAGCAGAAATTATTTCATATGCCACAAGAAGAGCAAGTTGTGGGTGGTAAGGAAAGAATAAAGAAAGGTAAGCCAGTAAAAGGTTTATGTTCTCTTTCTTTCTCTTTCATATATATATATGAGTGTGTGTGTGTGTGTAAATATAATGGCTAGAACTTAATAATAAATCCTCAAGGAGACATCCAGAAGTCTCTACATCCTATTCTACTGGTATAAAATGTTGGTTTAAACAGTCTGCTAAACTTTGAGCACACGGATAGCTGTCATATGAGATGAGGGAAGATTGCATTGATTATGACCTGGGAGCCAGGTTTCTGACAGCATAGTGCATTCACATAGCAAGCATCCAAACCCAATAAATCATCGCCACTATTACTATTTTTAGCGGATCTTGTATCTGCTATATTAATAAGAGGGTCAAAATTGCCAGTGTTCTCTGTAACAGAAGATCCCATATGAATGAAATGTTACCGTCTGACATATCTCTTTTTATTAACTCAAACTTTAGAGGGAAACCGTTTACAGCTAATAATCATAATATTTAAATATGAAATTACAAAATTATTCTAAATTAGTCAAATGGATTTATTGTACAGGTTAAACAGATTGTCATAGATCAAATGTTGCTTTATCTTTGGTTCACTCAAGCTGTATAACCTTTGTTAAGTTCCTTTATCATTCCATGTTAATTTTCTCACCTATAATGTCAGGGAAAGACTTAGCTTTTGTGGTTGTAAGTATAAAGTATACATTTAAGTGGCTGAGATACAGACTTCTAGTGTGGGGTGATGCAGAGGTTGGTTTTTGGGGTTTTTTTGCCTTTTAAAATTTTCATTCAGTTTATCTAAATTAAAACAAAAAGCTCACCCATTTGCAATCACCACTCTGTTTTCTTATCTACGAGCTTCATTTGTTTGTTTGTTTTTAGATTTCATATATAAGAGAGATCATACAGTATTTGTCTTTCTCTCTCTGATTTATTTCATTTACCATAATGCCCTTAAGGTCCATCCATGTTGTCACATGGCAAGATTTTTTGTGGCTGAATAATATTCCATTGTATCTATGTGGCACAGTTTCTTTATCCATTCATCTATCACTGGAGACCTAGGTTGTTTCCATATCTTGGCTATCGTAAGTAATGCTGCAGTGAATGTGGAGGTGCAGATATCTTTTCAAATTAGTGTTTTCTTTTTCTTTGGATAAATACCCAGAAGTGGAATTGCTGTATCATATGGTAGTTCTATTTTTAATTTTTTGAGAAACCTCCATACTGTTTTCCCTGGTTGTACCAATTTTCATTCCTACCAACAAACAGTGTACTGTTCCCTTTCCTTCACATTTTCACCAAAACTTATTGTTTCTGGTCTTTTTGATAATAGCCATTGTGACTGGTGTGAGGTGATATCTCAAAGTGGTTTTTGATTTGTATTTCTCTGATGATTAGTTCCTTTTTATGTGCCTGTTGGCCATCTGTATATCTTCTTTGGAAAAATGTCTATTAGATCTTCCGGCCATTTTTTAATTGGATTGTAGATTTTTTGCTATTAAGTTCTATGAGTTCTTTATGTATACCGGGGGTGCCAAAAAATGTATACAAGTGGATACTTTGGTCAATGTTGCTCAAGCAGTAGTTTGCTGTAATCAAAAGTGTCTGGACGCTGATGGTAACCACTTTGAGCACCTCTTATAATTGCAGAAGTCAAATGTGACTAGTATTCATTTTATGTTATCGGTATCTATTGAGTATTACAATTTTAATACAGTTTTTCTTTCTTAAAATGTGTATACATTTTTTTGGCATCCTCTGTATTTCAGATATTAGCCCTTTATCAGATAATATGATGTGCAATTATTTTCTCCCATTCAGTGGGTTGCCTGTAGTCCCCTTCCCCTCACAGAGTTTTTTGTCCTAGTTGAGGAAATAGATAAGATTAAGTAATTGTAAGTATTCCTTGTTACACATGTCTGATTTCAAAGAGCAACGGTTGGGAGAATATCAAAGCATATAAGGATGTCTAAATCTTTTTGATTCCTAAGATTTAGTTAATGAGTAGTAAGAACTCAGTGATTGAGTAATATTAACCCTGTCTTAAAATACATCAAATCTATTTGGTTCCTGAGTTTGTTTAGCAAGAATATGGAGAGTCAGGGATACGTATATATTGTATGTCAAATGTGATAAAGGTGTGGTAAAAATAAGAATAAGAGAACAAACTAGAGAGTGGTGGGTAGAAAGGGGTTGTTTTATATAGGTTGGCCTGAGAAGGTGACATTTGAGTAAAGGCCTGAAGGGAATGATAATAGCTATAGTGAGCCATGAGGATATGTGTTTCCAGGCAGACCAAATAGTCTGCTTATGCTTAACCAAATTTGAAGACAGCAAGACCAGTGAGTTGGAGTGAAATAAGTGAGGGGGAGGAGTGATAGGAAGTGAGGTTGGAATGAGGGCAGATGTTGTGGGAAGAAGGCTGAGAGATCATACAGGTGGTTACAAGCCATCGTGAGGACTTTGGCTTTCACTTGGAGAGAAGATTAGTAGTCACTGGGCATTGAGTACAAGTATAATATTTGAATTTTAAAAGTTCACTTTGATTGCTATTTTGAGAATAGATTACAGGATGTAAAAGCCTCTTAGGATGCTATTGCAATAATCCAGTTGAGAACAGATGATGCCCTGGATCAGGGTAATTACCACTTGTGAGAAATATATGGCTGGATTTTGGATAGGAACGTAGAGCCAAAGAGTTTACTGATGGATTGGATATTACTGGGTTTGAGAGAAAGTGGAATAAAAGATGACTCCAAGGATTTTGCACTGAGCAGTTAGAAGAATGCAGTTGCCTTGAGAGAATAGATTTGTTAAATAAACTTCAGAATGATGTGATCCAAATGTCATAGCATTCTCTGGGAACATACAGGGCAGAACATGCACAATTGTTCCTTTGACAGAATCGTCTAAAGGCTATATTGGTGCAGTGATAGACTGTAACAATATTGAAATCCTTGGATATTTATGCCGAGCATTCTGAAGACCTCACGTAATACTATATAGTTTGTCTCCAAGAAATGGAAAACAAATTTTGAAGTTTTATAAGTTTCTTTGAGCCAAACTGACATATGTCTAGGAGCAGGATCTCAAGTACTCCTGGGATGTATGAAATTTTTGCTGATGTTTACAGCTACCTGTCTTTTAGTCTGAATTTAACTCGGATATCTTTTTGAGTAAAATTGATCAGCCTACCATTACATTAGTAACAGGTTTTGAAGTCTTCCATATACCTAAATTGGTCTAACACTATCAGCATGTGGGGAAAGTTTTCAAAGGAGAATGGGAGTCTAACATGTTTATATTGCTCAAAAGCGGAACTAAGTGAATTTAAAATAGACTACTTAGAGAAAAATGTGTTAGTTTTATATTTTACTCAAATATTGACTCTGATTCACACTTTCTAGGCACCCAACAGAATGTAGCAGTTTCTTCTGTTAAAGAAAAACAGTCCCCTAAAGCATCGGAAAAAGTATTTAAGAGGCAAGTGACTCCCCCTGTATTTCCTGAAACATCTGTTTCTCCTTTAGATACGGCACAAGGTGCTCCACCCAACTCTACCTCACAAACAGTTACCCAGGTAAGTTTACTGTAGCTTTAAAAGATTTCAGTGTAAATTTGGTTGTTGTGATATCTGTACCTTTTTTAAGTTGATAATTGGTCTTCAGCATGCAGCAATCAATCCCTTTGTCTGTATGTGGTTTGTGAACAGGGACCGAGGATGTGAACCAAATTCTGTAGATTTTTTGGTGTGTGTGATGTAACTTCTATTAACTCACAGTTTGGTGGGTTGATAACTGTCTTTAAATTTGTATACCCTAGCTGATTTCAGATATTCAGAAAGCTTTTTGGTATAATCATGACTTTTTTTCTGTATTTCATTGGTCTCAAAGGTTTACACAAGATTGTTTTTTGGGGTGTGGGAAGAAAATATTTGAACTATTTATTTTGCCTATGAAAGAGAAATTAACTTATACTAATATTTAGTATATGGAAGACTTGGTGTTAGTAATCCTTTCCTTTCTTTGTTTTTTCCTTTGTTTGTTTTTTTAACCGATAGGGGTAATGATCAAAAAAGAGTTTGAAAATTGCTCTGAATGTCACCTTAATTATAGTTTGTTTGTTGTGGAATTGTTTTGTTTTAGGTTACAAGGGGTGTGAAGAGGAAAGCAGATACAACAACTCCTACAACTTCAGTAGTTAAAGCAAGTGATGACTATCCCCCAGCACTTACAGAAAAAAAATCAGCGAAAATGCCACCTATAAAAGAAACTGTGCTAAAGAATGGTTTGCCAGAGTCTCAGCAACAATATAACATTGTAAAGAGTGTTAACGTAACAGAACAATTAAGGCACTGTAGTGAGATTCTTAAAGAAATGCTTGCAAAGAAACACTTTTCCTATGCATGGCCCTTTTATAATCCTGTTGATGTTAATGCATTGGGACTCCATAACTACTATGATATTGTGAAAAATCCAATGGATCTTGGAACTATCAAGGTAAATATTGTCTTAATAGGAAAGACTTCTTTTCCTGATTAGAAAAGTAATTTGTCCTTGTAAAAAAATTTAAAATTCAGAAAATGATAAAGAAGAAAATAAAATCACCAGTAGTCATACCACCTAGAGTGAATCATGGGTACATTTAAAAATGTATCCTTTTATTTTCTATTCAAACACATCCATGGTTCTTTATCACAATATTTGAGTTACAGTATGTACCTCTGTACCCTGAATTTTCACTTACTATATTGTGAACGTTTTCTCATTATATTCAGGAATATTTATAATAAATGCATATTTCTAATTCAAAAACTTTTTTGAGGTAAGGCATTTATGTAGCTTCTAACCCTCTCTCCATTTTTTTTTTTTTTTTTTTTTTTTTTGCTGGATTGGTAAGTTTTCTTTATTGTTGATTTGGAAGCTTTAAATTATTGGCAATATTTATATTAATTTTAAAGGAAGCTATCTAAAACACAGAACTGTACCATTTACAAAATTATTATCAACCTTCCTCATGAATGACTACTCATTGTACTCTATTTATTGTCTAGAAGTTTGGTTCTTTTAAACAGTTTTATTTTTTCGTCATCAACATTTAAGTTTATTAACAGGTCACTAATTTTTGTGTTCAACCTTATTTCTTTCATCTTACTCTTTTCATCTTGGTTTGTTTTTCCTTTTGCTAAAGTGCAAACTTTTTGTGGCTCATCCCCAAGTACTTATGTGTCTATATTTTGTCTTTATTCTTGAATGATTCTTTGACTATGAAATTCTAGAATGACAGTTGTTTTCCCTCAGCATTAGAAAGATATTTCTGGCATCCATTATTGCTGATATGAAATCTGCTGTCAGTCTACTTGTGCCTTTGTAGGTAATATGTCTTTATTCTTTCTAGTTGTGCATTTAATTTTATTAATCTTGATTGGAAATTAGCACTTTCAATCTGAAGCTCATGTTCTAAGTTTTGAAAAAACACTTAACCATTTTTCTCTTCAAAACATGCTTTTATGCTTTTCCCTGTATATCAACAGATTGAGAGGTCATGAAACATTACCTGCACTAGGTAAACCTGAACTGAATCTTAAAGGATAAATAGCACTTAAGTATAGGACATTCCAGGCAGGGGGAGCAACTTGGAAGACCTTGAGGTGAGGAAAGCATATCCAGAATCATCATTTAGTCTAACGTGGAACGTGGAAAATATGAAGCAGTGACTAGAGGAGGATGAGACTGGAAGGAAACAGGCCTGAATATGAAAGACCCTCATTGTAAAGAGGCCAAGAGCTGCCATTAAACTTGAGAATTATGTCCTCGTATTTGACTCTTAGAATGATTTCTCAAGCAGCAATGTGGAGACTGGTTAGGAGGCTATTATAGGATTCCAAGGGTAAGGAGATGGTGACTTTTAATTTAGTGCTCTGAAATCATTCCCAATCACCAGTGATTTGATTGGTAGAAAATCATTTCATGTTTTAGTTTTGCATTTCTTTAATTACAAACGAGTGGTCTGGTATGTTATATTTATTTGTTGGCTTTTTGTATTTGTTTTTGAATTACCCATTAATATACACATATTTTGCCCAGTAGTCTATAGGATTTTGTTATATGTTTGCTTGTTTTTCTTTTTAGTGTGTCTGCCTAACTGGCTCTTCTACGTCCCCATTCTTCTATCTACTTTATATGCAGTTACCTAAAAATGTAACCTGTGCTGATACTTCTCCTCTGTTCAATTTTTAATGTTTTTTAATTCCCAGGATAATTTTAAGATAAATCTTACATTTAGAATGTTAAAGGTTGGTTTAAGTTATCTTTTCACTGCTTTCCTACAATCAGACTTGTCTATCCAAGATTATCTGGAAATATCCTGTTTTCCTGCGTTTGTGGTGTTATTACTGTTCTTTTCCTTACTTTGAATGACTTATCTCTACTTGTCAGAATTTATTGCATTTTTCAAATTCTAAAAATATGAAAAAAGTAGAACAGAATTTTAACATTTGTCAGATATAGATGACGGGTATCTGTTTTGGCATTATCTGTATGTTTGAATTCATAATATGAACACTTAATACATGTGCCGAAATAATTATTGAGCTATGTTATGAACTCTGTAATTTTTCCTTAATTTAGAGAAAAATGGATAAGCAAGAATATAAGGATGCGTATGACTTTGCTGCAGATGTTAGATTAATGTTCATGAATTGCTACAAATACAATGCTCCAGATCACGAAGTAGTGACAATGGCCAAAATGCTCCAGGTGACTTGTTACATGTACTCTGAACCTGCATTTCCTCTGAACACAGTTTAGAAATTTTACAACTATAACTCAAGAGATAAAGAGTAACCACACTCTCACTTCTCCCCCCGCAAGTAGTAAAACACAATTTGTAAATTATATTCTTAAAACTTGGGAAGGGTAAGGGTCTTTTTTTTTTTTTTGAGATATAGTATCCTTTAGTAGCAAATCTTTTAATAAAGCTGCCTGCATATAGAGGATATTGGAGGAAATATTAGTGAAAAGGGGACAAGTAGATATCCGAGATAAGGTCGACTGGATTCCATGACCCGCTGAAGGGAAGGCCCGGGTTTTTGAGGCTGAGCCATTGGGAGGTAGTGGAATCATGCACCAACCACAGGGCAGCAGATCCTTGAGAAGGTCCCCTGTGTAACTTGAGAGGGCTATCTTACGTGGAAAAGGGGAGAAAAGTTGCTAAGATTGGCAGGCAGGGAAGCATGAGTCTTATATGTCTTCTGGTAAATCTTATTTGTAGTTATAGAGATATAATTGATATATAACATTGTATAAGTTTAAGGTGTACAACATAATGATTTGATATATGCGTATATTACAAAATGATTACCACAAGGAAAAATAGAATTGTCAAAATATGACACTAAAATTTACCTTTTGTTAAAGGTGATATTGCTGCGTTAAATAAAGAATGCAGAAAACTGAAAGTCTTAATTTTCCATTTTAGGGTGTTTTTGTCAAGGAGAGTGCTAACCTGTTCTCTTTTCATACGCCACCATTATAGGATGTTTTTGAAATGCATTTTGCAAAGATCCCAGATGAACCTGTTGAGACTATGCCTGTATGTTACATCAGCACAGATACCACTAAAACCGTTGGTAGAGAAAGCAGTAGTGAGGCTTCCTCTGAAGGTAATTCTGGTGATTCTGAAGATGAACGAGTCCAGCGCCTTGCAAAGCTTCAGGAGCAGGTAGCTGATTGTATTGATACAAGTGTCTATATTCTTTCTATGAGCTGTTGTTGCTGATCTTTTATAAAATCCTTTTTATAGATTAAAAGCTCTTATATTTAGATCACTTAGCAACTGTAGCTCTATGGATTGGCATATTTGTACTCCTTAATAGTCCTTCCTACCAAAAAAAATCTATTTAAAATTCTGTTATTTATATTCCTAACCACAATGAGTTGATTAGCATTGAAACGATTTATATGACGTAGTTGGAGATAATTATGGATAAGATCTTTGTTTAACATTTGCTACCTTTTGTGATAAAATGTTAACCTCCTCTAAGCTTAGGCCTGAAATATCAAAGATTAAAAACTTAAAACTACCTGAAAATGTTAATTATTCTTGGTCTGGTTTTAGATGAACATTTAAGTTTATGGTTTGAGCACATGATAGTGTTTGTAATTTAATGTATGCCCTTCAAGATAATGAATTTGTGAAATGAAATAAGAACCTGAAGGCAATGTAATATGAAATGAATTTCATGAAGGACACTCTTGACTTTTGAGTGCATCATGTTTTTCTGGTGTCTTTAGTTATTTAGAGCCATGATGTTTTTTCCTTTATCAGCTTAAAGCTGTTCATCAACAACTGCAGGTTCTGTCCCAAGTACCTTTTCATAAGCAAAAGAAAAAGAATGAGAAATCTAAAAAGGAAAATAAAAAAGAAAAGTTTAATAACAGGGATGAAAATCCAAGAATTAAGCAAATGAAATTAAAGCCCAAGAGCAAGTAAGTATCTTTCATGGGGCCTTATTAAAACAATAATATTATCTAAAACAAATGTGACTAAATTTCATTTTTGTTATAGTCAGCCAAAGAAGAGGAAACAACAGGTCTTAGCTGCGAAATCGGAGGATGAAGATAATGTTAAACCTATGAACTATGATGAGAAAAGGCAGTTAAGTTTGGATATAAACAAACTCCCTGGAGATAAACTTGGGAAAGTTGTACATATAATACAATCAAGAGAATCTTCACTGAGAAATTCCAACCCTGATGAGATAGAGATAGACTTTGAAACGCTGAAAACAACAACACTGAGAGAACTAGAAAAATACGTTGCTTCATGTCTAAGAAAAAGACCATTAAAACCTCGTGGTATGTTTCTGTATATTAGTAGAAATTAGTCTGGTATTCATTCGTTCTGAATTATTATACTCACTCTTTTTTGTCCTAAATCACACAGGTAAGAAAATAATGAAGTCCAAAGAAGAACTTCAGTTACAGAAAAAACAGGAGTTGGAAAAGCGGTTACTGGATGTCAACAATCAGTTAAATTCCAGAAAACCTCAAGCAAAATGTAGGTGGCAGTTTTCAAATGTTTCTGTGACTTTATTTCTATTGGCATTTTAATGTGTTTCCGTGTTTTGTAGCTGAGAAAACTCAACCAGCCAAGTCTCTTGGAAGTGGTTCCCGATTGAGTGAAACCAGCAGCAGCAGCAGCAGCTCATCGGAGTCTGAAAGCAGTAGTAGTGATTCAAGTTCTTCAGACAGCAGTGATTCCGAATCAGGTTAGCTGTCCCCTTAAGGGTACCTCTGGTTGTGGGGAAATATTTTCTTGTAATATTGAGACTTACATTTTGAAGAAATGTTTGTTATTTATCCCTAATCTATGGCTTGGACGCCACACTTATTTAATTCAATGTTGATGATCTCACTATTTTCCTTAAAAGAGAGACTGTGTAAAATAAAACTTCCTATTATATGTATGTGACTTGTTGGCTTGTAATGTTAAAAATAATTTTACTAAAGGTGGGATAGTCTCTTAATATAATACCAGATCTTAATACCAGAAAATATCAAATAACACAACACTGATCTGCTTTTTATAAAATATAAGGTTATTGGAGGACATCTTTCACTTCATGATATAGCAGATCATGCTAATGTTGCAAAGCACCTCCTGTTGTGACAATATATTCTGAATTGAATAATCGTCTTGAATTAAGAGACCAGTCATCCTGGAAGCTGTGTAAAGCAGATTTTTTTCACCTCTGTTTTCTTCACTTTAGAATATTATCTTCCATTTATAGAAAAATGTATTGAATTCAGATTCTCAGTTATGCTGACATAACATACACCTTGTGTAGTTTATTGTCATGTGTATCAAACTCATTCATGTTTCTTCGTGCTCTTTCATTGATGGTTATGTAGTTGACAGGTAATCACTGCCCCAAGGACACTGACTTGGCGTGGCATTCCACCAATTTCCCAAAAGGCAAATTCAAAATTTAGAGCACTTTTATGCCTAAAATTTTACTTTATTTTTAATGAGATGTTTCTTGTTTGTCATGAAATTCTGTTGTTGTTGTTTTTTTTTTTAAACAAATCAAAACACATATCTCATAGAGAATATTGTTACATCAAGAATTCTTACAGTTTGTAAGACTATCTTATTTCGGTCTGGTAGTAAGGGTCTGCTGGCTCGTACATTCTGTTTTCACTTTTGGTTCTGTTTAGTTTGCATTTATGTGGTGCTGACTGTGGCATTTTGTTTTTACATTTCTAAAGTATATAGTGGTAAACATTTTTGTTAGAATAAACAGAACTTTTAACTTTATTGGAATTTCTCATTAGAAAAAATTTTAATTTAGGGCCATTATTATACATTATTTCCTTACATTTGACTTTTAAGCATAAAACAATGCTGGGAAAACTCTAAGTTGCATTTAGTATTTTAAATTGTAATTAGCATTTGTAATTTCATCTAATAAAGCATTTGTGGCCTAATAAGTTAGAGCACTTTGTCTTTTATTTGTAGGATAAAACTTATTGAAACTTAGTTTGAATTATCTAATTTGTATGACTACTGATCAATAAATGCTTTGAGTATTAGAGGAAGAGTACTATATACAAACTGCTTCAATAAAGTACCTTAATTTTAATTAGAATGATCAGTTTCTGATAGAAGCTTCCAGTATACTGCTTAAAGGAAAGAATGTTTATCATGCACTATGTTTTCTTAAAATGATGTGCTATTTATTATATGTTTTCCTAACTTTCAGTCTTGGAATTCTAATTTTAAAATACTGTGTTGAATTTTTATTTTATGACTGACATTCTTGTTTAATGTCTTTTTTTTCAAGTAACGGGCTAGTTTCAAAAACATTGTTAAAATCCAAGTAGCAAATTTTTATATTTCAGCCTGCATTACAATAGTATACAGGTTTGTGACACTAAAGTCAGTTTATCTTCTAACATGATATAGTCTGAGTTATCATTTATCTTTGAAATTTTCATTGTTTTATGAACATTCAAACTGTACTTCATTGGAAAAAACACTATATACATAAGTTATACATTATAAACATAATGCCTAACTTAATGAGGAAAAACAATTATATTTTTGCTTAATAAATTAGTAAATGAAACACTAGGACCTTTTGTCCTAAATATTAGCTTCACATGTACCCATTAAAATACTGTTAGACTTCATTTCTAGTGTAAGCTAAGAACATTTTACTTTCCTGAGAACAACAAAAACTACAAATAAAGGGATTGTAGGTTATGAAAAATAATTGTCAGACCATATCAATAATAACTGTTGTAAAAATGAGTAAAACATCTACCAATCTACCATTCTTAATTATGCACATGAAATTCTCAAGGAGATGACCAATCCCCAAATCTCAGTATCAAGGTGTGGGAAAACAGGACTATTTACTGAGAAAATAGAATTTTTGAAAATTAGATACATTAGCAAAAAACTATGTTGCATAAGTAAAAATTAACTGAAAATACAAGATTTTATAGCTTTAAAATTTACTATAATTTTGGTTATCAGAAACAGGGCTCTAAATGAACTTTCCTAAATTTCTTAACATTACTGACTCTTAAGGTTCTTCTCACAGTTATCTTGTATTATAGTTGGTGTCTCTTTGCTGCAATATCGTTCTGTTTAGGTGTACCAAAATGTTTTAAGGGTAACATCTGTGAAAAACACTTAACAGTTGTAAACAGAGTTGGAGCTGTTTACTCCACATTAATTAAATAATTATCTTCTAGGTATTCTCAGACCTTATTTTAAAAATATGGACTTAATTCTTCTTTGTTAAATAGGATAAATTAGTGGCAGAGCAGTGATTTCCAAGGACAGTTTTATTTAAAAAATTAATTATCATTTCAAACAAGATATTAAGTCAGTTCCAAGATAGAGTAATAAAGAAATCCCATATCTTTGAAAAACATAAATGAGAAGTTTGTGGGCTAAAAGCAGTACTTAATTGCAAACTTCAGGGTGATCTGATCTTATTTAAATTATATTCCTGACTGACATCAGCATATGTAATTTGTCATGTGCAGATAGATAAGTCAAGAAAATTTATTAAACATTGGTATAAATATAAAACTTTTCTAAACTATTTTTTATAACCATCAAAATCTCATTAAATGTCAGATCAAAGATGTAAATGAGGCTTGACAAAATGAATTCCAGATGTGTACATCCTATGTAAGCTAGGCTGTGCTAGTATGTACGCATAAGCTATTAAGAGTTTTAAATGCTCAATAATAGCTATCTTGAGTGATGTAATAGGAATGTAATTATTAGATTTAATCCTGTGACTAATAATATTACTGAGAACAATCAAACGAAGCAGCTCGTTGGTAGTAGTGCTTTTGATTGAAATCTTGCAGGAGATAACTTCAGGTACTGTTTAAATGTAAGCTCAGCTACTTGATTAGTGTGGAATAGAATATTTTTCAGGAATGTTTAATTTCAATTGCTAAACAGTAACACACAAAGCAACTCAATGGTTACGGCATCAATTCTTTATTTGGTAAAGACAAAGTGAATTTGTCACCTCATACTTTATGTTTTTTGCTTTTTTTTTTTTGTTTTGGTGTAATGTTCAGAGAATGAAATTTAAGAATTTCTTTAACAATAGGTTTTTAAAATGACTTTTTAGTTATGGGTGAGAGAATAAAAGAAAGAAAACATTTTTTTTTTTTTTTTTTTAGTACCACAACCTAGATCTTCTGTAGAAGTGACAAGGATGTGATTTTTTTTGTCATACAAGGGGAAATGGACAGAGTTTGAGTCTAAATGTTTAACTTTTTAGGGAGAGGATGGTTTAGTAATGTAGGAAATACAAAACGACAGTTTTGGAGTAATCTTTGCCTTTCAAGCTAGAAAGTTTAAGAGAAATGATAGAGTTCATATAAATTTTTAAAACTTTTATTAGGTTCTCATCAAAGTGTTTTCAAAGCACCAAAAGGACAAATTCAAGGACTCAGCCTTGATTAAAAATTTGCAGGTATTGATGTCCATACTTGAGCCTTGAGGTTTATAAATAGTGATACATTTTGTCTTGTGTATTGAAAAATTTTCTGTTCAAACTGGATCTTCTTGAATAAACAGGCTGTGTAGAACAGTGTTTGTCGATCTTGGCAGTATATTAGAAACACTTGTAAAACTTTTAAGTGTCCAGATCTGAATCGATTGGAGAAGAGGGCAGGTATATGCAGTGCTAACAGTATCCCAAGTGACTCTAATGTGCTGCCATGTTTAAGAACCATCAATCTAAGTTTTCTCCTTTTGTTTCCACTTTCTAATCCTAGTTAAAATTACTTTGGTAAAAGGAATGGGCAGTTTATAATCAGTTTGTTCTTTATTAAAATAAGCACCAAACAGTTCAATGAAAGTTGTAAAAACATTCTTTAAAGAGAGCAATTTTTTTCAGCTCAAAAACAAATTATTTGATTTTTATCAGTAGAACATGGCTTAGGTAATAAGCTTGTTTGGGCAAATCTTTTCACGTCTCTCGACATGCTTTCTTTCCTATAAAATAAGGTAGCAGAACCAGGTAGTGACTTCCAATCACTTTTCTATACCCTGCCCTACATAACGGAAGTATGATTTTTCTAATTTAAAAAGCTTCTGTAATTTTTTTCCTACTACATATGGCATTACATTCTGGTGTTGAATTTTAGTGTTATATTTGTATTCAACTTGTCTAGTTTTAAGGCTTGCTGATAATATTTGATATCTCTGGAACATTTATTTCAATGCTTTGATAGGTGATGGGTATTAAACAAGCGCTTTCATCAAATATATGATTTCAGCTCTCTCTTTTTCATTCTGTGATTTTTGCCTTAGTTTAGAATGAAAACTTTCCAATTAAACTTTTATATTGGGGTTTTGGGGAGACGTGAAAATAAGACACATTACATAATGTGTACAGTATGCATTTGTTTAGTAGGTTGTGTATATTATGCAGTTTGATCCTCATAAGGTAGGTATGCATGCTATCACACTTCCCTAGAGAAATTAGTTGACAGTGTATATGTTGTCACTATAGCAGTCAATTTCATTTATGTTTGCAAGACCTGGTAGGGCTTCTTTGCTAATTGAAATGTGATCTTAAGCTGGATAGCGAAAATGTGTTTTGCGTTTTCATTCCAAAGGCCGGGAACTCATAAACAGAAATATGGAGTTTACTTACTATGGTCCTGTAAAATCAGTGATGTAAGAGTAGAATGAGAAGCACAATGCTATGGTTTAGGCTATCTTTACTCATCTATCTACAGTCTGCAAGACTTTTATGAGACATACTATATTAGGTGGTTTTGATTTTTTTTATGATTAAAATTCTTTGATGTCTTTTGCTAGTGTCTTCAGATTTTGAGGTGCTAATTTTTATAATATTTTGGAGCTTTAGTTTTATATGTCAGAAACTCAAGATAATGAATGCCCTTTGGATTTTTTTAGCAGGACACTGATGGTATGTCATATTTTTATTATACTTTAGAGTTTAAATCATAGAATAATGTAGTTTAGGCACATATTTGAATAACTAAGTTAGATGTGAAAAAATATATATATTATGTGATTATATTAATGAAGTCTGTTTTTGTTTAAAGATGAAACCATAATTTTTTCCCCTATATGTGAAAGCTACCTCAATCTTTGCAGTCTGTCCTTTCCCCTTCTCCTTTTACTAACCCTCCAACACTTAAATATACTTAGTGGAGTGACATTAATATGGTTCATGTCATTTTAAATACTTGAATTCTTTAAAGCACGTTATTGAGTGGCATTTAGCAATTTTAACAATGTCCAGCATCAAACATTTTAGGAGAGGAAAGAACAGTAACACATCCAGTGGAAACTGATGGCATTTCAGGAAGCAGAAGGTAATTATTAAAATTAGAATGTTTTAAGTTTGAATAAGATTTCGCATTGACCAGCCTTGGTGCCTTGGAGCCTGAAGCAAATAATGCTTAGGGTACTCACGAAAGGTGGCCTGGGGAGATGGGTCAAGGCATCAACTACCAGTTTGGTGCTTTACCACATTGACCTAAGCTTGCGACTGGGGAGGATAGAAAAATAATCAATTTTAGGAAAAAGTACCTATGAGCACCATGTCAGAGAGATCTCTTGATATACCTACTCTACTGCCAGTGTTGGCTTTAAAGGTATTTGTAAAGATAAAGGAGTTCACTGTAAAACCCATTTCTTGCGATATAGCTGAGTCTCCCAAATAGCTGAGAAGCAACTAGAGTATTAATTAGATGGGATCTTTATTATAATACTTGGGAAGCAGAGCATTGAAATCAAATAGCTTCACTTATAATAAAAGATTATATCTTCTTAGATAAATAACACACCCTTCTCTTATAGCAAATTCTTATTTTAATCAAACACCTTATGATTATATATTTCTGACTACTTGGTAAAGATGATTTTACTATAATTGATACTGTTTGTTTAAAATCTCTCTGTTGTGACTTGTTCCTTTTAAAGCATCACATTTCAAGCTCTTTACTGTGAAATAACACTTTTTTTTTGCCTAAATAAAACAAATTGAAATATGTGAGTGGATATTTATTCCATTATGTAAAGAAAATATCCCTTTTCAAAGCAAGTATCCCTTTGGAAATTCTGACTGATTCAAAGAGGGCAAAAACCTGGTAACTATAAGATCCTCTTGATTTAAGAGGTTGGTGTTAAAGGCATTTTCTTAATCATCATTTTATTTCTAATATGGAAAAAATAATTTAGATGTAATTTTAAGCTGGCAAGCATTGAAATACTTATTTATATACATTTGCAGAAATGTTATCTAAATTTACTGGAGTAAAACAGAATGATTCTCCTTCTAAAGAGAAAGTGAAGGTAAGTTAATTCATTATTTTTACCTTAGAATTTAAAAATTATGTAGTATGTTGTAACTCGCTAGTATAGTAGCTTTATGTACAGTAGGGTGGAATTTCTCAAAAAAAGATAGGAGGCAAATGGTATTTAGGATTTCAAATGATACAGCTTGTAATTACCCGCTATTTTAGCACATCTCTGTTTGATTGATTAGTGTTTGATGTGCTTTGAAAAGGATAGAAATGATTTTATTTTATCTTTTACTAATTCAGGCTGTCATTCTCATAAAACTTTTAATTCTTTGTATCCATCCCAAATAACAAAATTACAGGCATATACTTTTGTTAAATTACAAACTTATTTAACAACATCTAACTAGGTTAGGGGAATACAACATAAATAACATTGTCTTGAAGGAGCTCCAAGTTGCAAGAAGAGACAAATGGTTAAGAGATTGTATGATTAGTACTATAATAATCTATCTCATAATTTGTTGAAAATGAAAAAGAAATACACACACACTACCTGAAGGAGGGAATGCTTAAAATGGTTTTTATCTTACAGAGAAAGAGAAGAAGTGGTTATTATATTGACATACAGATGAGGGACTTAATTTTATTTATTTATTTATTTAATTTATTTTAAATACTTTTTTTTTTTATTTGGGGAATATTGCGGAACAGTGTGTTTCTCCAGGGCCCATCAGCTCCAATTTATTGTCCTTCAATATAGTTGTGGAGGGCACAGCTCACCTCCAAGTCCAGTTGCCATTCTCAATCTTTAGTTGCAGGGGGCCCAGCCCACCATCCCATGTAGGAATTAAACTGGCAACCACGTTGTTAAGAGCAAGAGCTCAAGCCCTGTCTTGCCATAGGTACTAGTAGAATCAGAAAATTGTGTCAAGTTGTGAACGAACTTTGGAAGCATTCTCAATACATAGCATGTAGAATGCTACTTTTGTGATCTGTTCGTGGCCAAAAATTTTTCAGTGTTGCTCACTGAGGAACAGAATGCCCATTTATGATAAAAGAGGGAATATATTTATAGGATCATGAATCAATACAGATGTGTGTGTGTATATGTATATATACATATATATTTCTGTGTTTCAGAAAGTGATGTTTTTGCTGATTTAAACCTCAGCATTTGACTTGAAGCTTTGGGCTTGGATCTACATTACTGTTAGGATAAACATTCCTATGGCATTAATTTTATTCAAGTTAGCATAAGTATTCAAACACTTTCCTTATCTATTCAGTACTCGAACCCCTTCATTAAACAGAAGAGAAAGACTGTCTTATTCACCTCTACCATCTACAACTCAAAGCTTAGTGTAGGATAAGGTACCTGGGCTTTGGTACCATAACTTTGCTTGCCACTGAATAGATGTGAGATTTTGATTAAGTTGCTTTCATTATATCTTAAGTCCTATTATAAACTGTGAGGATAATAATTACACTGAACTCAAAGGATTATTGTGAAAATTTAAAAAACTAAAGGGCTTAGCCTGGTGCCTTACACATCGTAAGCATTAAATAAATGTTAGCTGTTATATTATAATACAGCTTTTACTTAATAGTTAACTGAGTGCTGAATCAGAATTTGTTGACATTCGTATGGGTTGACCATCATGTGATTTTGACTCCTTCCCCCATTTATGCCTAATTCAGTAAGGAAAAAGGAGTAAAAGTGGATGTGTCTCTAGATTTGCTATAAAAGCTAAGTTTTTATTTTCAGTAGATCACAGGAAAGCATTTGAAAATAAGCAGCACTGTTTAATAATGTGTACGTTTATATGTACTAATAATAACTAAGATAATAGGCTTTGACTAACTCCACTTTTAAGCAATATGATGGCCAAGATATTTAATCTTTCTAAACCTTAGTTTTCTCAACTATAACATAGAAATACTTATACCGTTTAAGTTTGTGTGACTTAAATAATATATTCAAGGATGGTATTAAATTATATTCTTTCCTCTTGTGTTTCTGTTTTCTTAGTTATATTGTGTAGTTAAAACTCTGAAAGATAATTTTATTCAACTTTGTCTTAACAGATACAATCTCCTATGCAAGATACAATCTCTTGTTCTACTACCCTTGATCATCAAACTGTACATTCAAATGGTACTCTACCAAATCAATACCAGTTAGCATTTATTCATCAAGAATTAGAACATTTACAGAGTGTGAAAAATATTTCACCCATACAAATCTTGCCTCACTCAGGTAAGAAATTAATAAGTAAATGACCGCAATTGAGAAACTGACTTCTAAATCTGTATATGAAAATGCTAAGTTTATCTTAATTGTTATGTATCTAGTATACTGAAAATCATAACTAGTAAATTCCCGGTTAAAATAATCACTGAAGCACACTGTTAGAAATTTATACCCAAAGGTACTCTTTATATTTGAATGAAAAATTATATGTACGGTTTTCATGCAACTTTCATTTACATTACATATATTGACATGTGGGCCATACATTAAAACATGTCACTGCCAGAGGCCATACTACTAAGTTCTGAGCAGACTTGGGAAATGTTGCTCTAATTTTTATGACACCTATGTCTATATGGGTTGGAAAGGTGGCATGGAATAAGGAAAAGATATTTAGAGATTCCATAGATGGAGGAATAAAGTTATATACATTAAAAACAGTTTACAGTTAAGGAAACTTGGGCCAGAAATGCTTGTCTAATGGTTCCTATTTACTAAAAATATCTTCCAAAGCTTGTTAACTTTTTATATTGTGAAATTCATTTGACTTTATAAATATCTTCTGTTAGTCTTGTCAGAAGTGAAGTCACTGTCTGTCTCAACATGGCTCTCCTGGGGATACATGGAACAAAAGAGACTTCTGGTAGTGATGAGCGCGCCCTAGGGAGTGCTTGAGACTCTAATGCAGGGGTGTCCAAACTTTTTTAAACGGTTTTCACCAAGGGCCATATGCGGTAAAATACACAAACAGCCGGGCCACTCACTCGAGTGAGTATTGCCTCACCTGGTTTATTTAAGTAAACTAAATATATTTTTTGGAATTTGCTGCGAGCCAATAAAAAAATGGATTGCGGACCGCAGTTGACCCGCGGGCCACTGTTTGGACACCCCTGCTCTAATGCACTCAGGCCTAACTAGAAGACATGCGGATACTCCTTATCCATGTTTCCTTCCCTCTAGGCTGCTCTCTGGTTTTCACTTGGCCTTCCAAGGGCAAGGGTTTCTTCAAAGCAGAAGAAATTTCTAAGCTGTTTTACTGAAGCATAGAGTAGGAGGAACAGAGAGGTTTTGATCCTCCTTTTATTGCTTCCAGTAAAAGCTCCCTACTATTCTGTGTTTGAGTATTCCATTTTGTATTTAACTTGAGTTATAGCTCTTCATTGTGGAGAAGGGAGTGGAGATCAAGAGAGAAAATATCGAAGGCAACACTGGAGGGAATCCCAGGAAGAAGAATAAACAAAGATCCAAAGTGTAAAATATTTATATCCTTTTTTGGAAAAAGATTTTCAAGATACTCAGGAAAATAACTGAAGATGTACTGATTCTAGGTCATGAATCAAATGGGAATTGCCAGTGCTAAATGTGGGTCTTTTATTTTGTGCACAAAAAGTAACTTCAAGAGCATAACAAAATCGGATTTTATACTTAGGAAGAGATTGCTGTTTACTATATGGGGTGTGGGTTAAGATAAAAATGCTCTGATATAGTTGGGTCAAGTAGGGAAGTTGAGTTCCATAGCCTAAGAAAGAAATTATGAGGACCAAAACTAAAATAGTAGTATAGAAAAAATGTGGATAAATTAGAAAGATATTTTTGTGGCAGAATTGATGGGCTTTGTTAGAATGAATGTCTTACCAAGGCATTTATTATACAATTGTTGGGTTGAAAAAAAGAAGCAGTGCTTATTTTGGACATGTGAGGTGCTGCAGAATATCTAATTGGAAATATACAACTAGAAATAGGTTAGAACTAACGGTATAAAAAGAACTATAATTTAGGAATTACCAGTATGTAGAAGCTACTTGAAGCCATGAGTGAGTGAATGAATGAATGAATGAAAACACCCAGGAGAATGTGTAGAGCAGGAAGAGAAAGGTCAAGGACAAAATTCTAGGAAACAAAAACTTCCTCAGTAAAACTAGAAAAAAAATAAATATGTTAAAAGATGTAACCAAAGGTAAAAGAAGGAAAATTGGTACAATGGAAATCTAGAAATAGGGGCTTTTAGGAGAAAATCATCAAGAGTATCACATACTACAAAGCATTAAAGTAGGATAAAAAATGAGGAGAGAGGGTTAAAATTGAGAATGTGAGATTTTTTTTGCTTTTGCAAAAAGCATTTTGCAAAAATCTGGGGCAGAAGCCAGATTGTTGTAAATTGAGAAGTAATGGAATCTGAATATAAACCAGTCTTTCAAGAAGTTTGTTGGTGACATTTTTTTTAATAAGACTGAGAGCATTTGTTTTGAGTTTTTGAATCGGAGAGATTTGAACATGTTTGAAGGTTGATTAGAAGAACAAGGATAGGGAGAATTTCTCTTTTCATTATAGTGAGTTCAAAGAAGAATGGTAGGGATAGCCTTGAAGAATAAAGATAATGGAAAACAATAGAAAGAATGCAGTCAAGATAGTCTTTTGTTTAAGAAAACGTCCTATGAAAAGTCAGGCTTTAAATATCTAAGTCTTCAGTCAGCATCAGTTTATTGTATTAGTTCCATTTCTGTTTACATGTGATTGTGAGTAACAATGTGTAGAGGGAAGGTTTGTATGATCTTGCTAGACTGGCTGTCTCTTCTGCACTTAGCAAATTTCCCAGAAGCAAAGTAGTTTGCATTTGCCAACTGCAGGTGGCACTATCCCCAAGGGAAACTCAAGTGCATGTAAGCTATAAAATATATATAGATTTTTCTTTTTTGGAGTTTAGTCTTTATGGAAATACATTTATTTTGGTTAAACCCTTAAATAATGAAAGTAAGAAAATTTTTACTAAAGTTTTTAAACAAAAAAATAACGACAAAATATTAAAGATTTTAAAAATCGAATTAAGTTTACCAGTTTTCTTCAAAACCCGTGCCTTTATCTCTCCATGAACTGAAAGATGTCTGATTTTCTTCCTTAAAATAACTTAATGTTTTTAGTCACAAAGGATTACTACTTTATCCTTACAACTTAACCTTTCCCAGCTCATAAAAATCTTCACTTAATTGTACCAAGATTTTGTAAAAAACAAATACTTACGCTGACATATCAATGTGAAGTAGCATGGCAAATGAAAAGGTAAATCAAGGAGTTTGCCATCTAGTAAGAGAAATAAACAACCGGAGTAGAAACTAAAAATAATATGCCCTAAAAAAAGCAAAAGTGAAATTTCAGGAGGTGAGGAAGGCAATTACTGATCTCTTTAGCAGATGTGTCTTTTACAGAATAAGTATCATTTGTGCTGGATACTGAAGAAAAGTAAGACTTACCTATGTATATCTAGGATTGGAAGGCATTTTGTATGGTGAAAGTAACATGAATAAAGGTATTTAGGCAACCAATCATTCGATGTGATTACAGCTTTGGTTGGATAAACAGGAATACAAGGAAATTAATTTGGAAAAGTATACTAGGTTCAGATCATAAAGAACCTTGATATCTAGAGACTTTGGACATAATGGTAATGGTATAGTTAGTAGGGAGCCAATGAAGGTTTTTTGAGCAAATGGTGTGCCTCAAGGTAAGTAATCAGCCATTATTATGTAGGTCACTTAGAGGAATGGGGCATAAAGAACAGAAAAGGAGACCAACTGGGCTGTTGCAAAGGTAGGGGGGGAAATGAAGTAAAGTGATGAAAGAAAAAGGGAAAGTTGAAAGAATTACAAGGGTAGAATGAGCAGGTCTGCAATAGATGAATATATGTTAAGTTTTAATAGCAAAGGAATATCGCTTTGGTGGCTCAGGATACTAGCCTGATACTGGTCCAGGTTGCTAGACCTGGAACACAGATGTCTGAGGAAAGATGAGTATTGGAGTGTTTTGAGTACCAGAGGGTCATCATCCACATGAAAATGTTTTTCAGAGTTGGACTCTTGACATACCGCCTCAACTTCTGTGACACTATTCTCTCGACCATCCCATTTCTGGATGTTCCTTACAGATATTTCTTATCTACCTCCCTTAAAAGTTATAATACACCCTTAAGCACCTTATCTTTTTACTTTACTCCAGGGCTTTCCAGCCTAGTTCCAAAGCATAGGTTTACTAAGCTAGTGATTCTCTCAGCTCTCAGAGCAATAGGCTTGGAGCCAACTTCCCATTTACTCGGGTGTCCCATACTTTGATCATTTCCTGCTTAACATGACATGTAAAAAGATTGGAAGGCAGTCCTCCTGCGTGATCTCCTTGGTGTCTATGACTTCTAGTCTCATTTTTACAACTCAAGCATCCATGCCCCAGGCATATTTATACAACTCTACTAAACATCTGTTTTTAAACGTCACACAAGCATGTCAAACATAGCATGTCAAAACTGAATTTTCCCCCTTTTAATCCCCACGTTTAAATCTTTCCTCTTTAATTCTTGATAATAGCACTTGCCCTCACCTACCAACTTAGAGTCAGCAAGCTGAGAGTCATTTAGAGTTTATTTCTCTGGACATATATACTTTCTACTTCATAAATAATAGTTGGCCCCAAACAGAGAAGGAATGTAGTTCTGTACTTACAGCTTTCCTCCCTGTTTTTCCATTCCTTGTTGAACTGAGGAAACAGATACATTGGGCCTCATAGGGACATGTAAATTTAAACTTTGTTCTTTCATTCATACATCCTTTGGCAGGGTGTGGTCTCACCCTCCATGCTCACTCCTATCCCTTAATGTCCCCCTCTTCAAGCCTCAACTTCAACTAGTGTAATTTACCCAGAGTATCACTCAAAGGATTGATGGGTGGTAGAAGTTTAAATACAGTATATAAGTGGCCAGGATTTTGTGAGCTTGAGTCAATTAACAAAATTAGCAATTCAATTTTTATTTATTGCTTCTGTCTTTTTGCCACCAGTTAGGACTTATAGTCAAAAATTAGAGAAAACTGAAACAAAAACGACCAAATTAAGTTTTACGTATCAGGATGCTCTTGGTCAAAAATGACAGAAAACTCAATTCAAACTGGCTTAGACAATAAGGAATTTTGTTAGCATACATAACTAGTAGTCCCAGGGTAGGTGGGTTGTTTAGACATGGTTTGACCAAGGTGTAAGCTCTTTTTCTGTAGTTATCTTCACCCATAATAAATGAAATATATGAAACTTAGTTAACAGGATTGCATCGTTCTCTTTACCTCAGAGCTAAACCAACCTTTGCATTTCTTACTCCTATCCCCTCAGTAGCTATTATAGGTGTCTGGTGTCTTCTTTTATTCTTTGTGTTTTCTATTTTCAATTTGGCCACCAGGATGCATCTTTCCCTGGAGGCCCTACATTGGCTTAGGCCTTCTTTTTCCTAAAGGACTGACTGACTGGTAGGAGGGTGGGGTTGCAATGATTGGCTTGGCCTAATAAAAATAAAGACCCATCTCTGGAGCTGAGGTTAGTCTGGACACTGGAAGACTGCTGTACCATGGGCACAAATAAAACAGATTTTAGTGGGTGAGACACAATCTGGCCGACCAAAAAAAATGGGGGTGGGGGGAAGACAAATAAAAGAAAAAGAAATAGAAGAGGTAAATTTCAAGTGAAAAGTATTTTACAGTATAATGGTTTCTAACTGAAGAATACTGCAAAGTTAGGAAGCATCAAAAAATTAGTCATTCTGTTTCCATAGTTTCTGACCTAGGGGCGGGGAAAGTCATTCTGGATAAGCAAGATGAAATATCTTTATACTATTCTAAAAATGTGCATTTAGGTGATTCTGAAGAACGCTTGAATGACCTAACTGTGCTGCATCAGTCTGGTGGTGATACAGTGGTGTTAGATTCTGAATGCCAAGCTCCTGTGCAGAAGGTAAGAGTCATATTTTTTTGTTTTTCTCCACAAATCTTGAAGGGATTTAAAATATGGAAGTGGCACGCACAAGAGGTATTTTAAGCCCTAACTTGAATGAGATTTTTGGATCTCAAAGCCTAATTTTTGCCTATTTATTTTTTAAAAGAATAAAATGTCCCCCCCTCCTCTACCATCTTTCCCCATGATTGTATTTAACTATACATTCTACAATGCTGGTATTTGCCAGCTATTCCCAATGCTTAGCACGGAGTAGGAACTAAAATGTTGAAATGAAAGCTGAAGGTGGAATAGGATTGTGTGGCGTGTTCTCTTCACAACAAACTGTTTCCATTCTTGACATTATTTCCCACCCTTACTCCGTCACTATCACAGCACATTCACTTTTTGAAAAGAGAGGATCCAGAATTTTGGTGCCAGAAGAGATGTTTGAGAATTAGTCTTTATGAATAAATTGGCTGAGACAGTTCAAGCATCTTGCCCAAATAAGAGCTGAGATTAAAACCAAACATTTCATCAAACTCTCAACCTTTTATCTTTTTACTCAGAAGTCCTAGCTTTGCCGTTCTTCTCTTACTTACTTCCGCCTCAAGAAAAGGCATCCCTTTTTGCTGAGACCAACTCATCTGTACTGTTCTCAGTTTTTCTTTCATTCAACAGTTTGTGGAGCTCTCCTGCCATGTCTATAGTTTCTAGCTATTATTCCTTGTGTCTTATTTTCCCACTGCCTATCTACATCTTAAACCAGGGTAGCAACTGTAGCATTATTGACATTTTGGGCTGGATAAGTATTTGTTGGGGGTAGGCCTGTGCATTGTAGGATGCTTAACAGGAACCCTAACTTCTACCTATTAGATGCTAGTAATACCCTTTCCCCCACCCCATATGACAACCAAAAATGGGTGTTGACACTGTCAGATGTCTTCCCTGGGCAGAGGGGAATCACACCCAGTTGAGAACCAATGCCTTAATTTTACTTATCTTCTAGCCACTCTCCTATCCTTGTAAGTTGCCCTATCAGAGGAACCAATGATCTCTAAAATTGCTTACTCCCTCCTCAAAATTCCAAAGGGTGAGAGAGAAACGAGGGTCTTTGCTACTTCTCTCTGAACATCCACTATGGAGATTTCAGTTATAGTCTCAAATATACACCTCCAGACCTCACCTCCTGTAAGTTTTCATCATTTTTGATGACTCGCAGTCCCCTACAGCCAAGGAGGTGCTAAATTCTTTGGGTTTTACTTTCAAGATGTCTCCTTTTCCACTTCCACTTCATAAAGCCGGCCTTATTGCCTCCAATCTGAGCTCTTTTTCACATTCATACCTGTTCCGACTAACTTGAAACCCTCCTAGGTGTTCTAATTCATACCGCTTTTAACATTATCACATTGTTCCTCTTCATGGATTACTATGATCAAATTAGTCATCTGTATGAAATCTTCAGTGGGTTCTAACTTTTCTCCAGAATGAAGATTAAACACTGTTGCATTATGAACCCAATCTAGCGTTTCAGTCTTAACTATATGCCTTGTAATTCACTGAAACTGAACTACTCATTTCTTCTTAGCTACATCTAGTAATACATTTAATTATGTTCTTTCTTCAATAAGGAATGTTTTCCATCCTTATCTCTGCCTTTCAAAAGTCTTCTTACTCTCTGATACCTGAAAAACTGCCCTGTACTCCAAACCTACTTAAGAGCTTTTCTGTTTTAGGGTTTGCCAAAATTTCATTCCAATTAAACAAATTTTGGGCACAAAGCCAAAAATCCTCCGTTTATTTCCTATTAAATAGGAAGGATTGTGCAGAACAGGTATTACTTATTCTGTTTCAAATTTCTATCTGAAGGTGAGGTTCTTTAACTGACCTGAGTAGTCAAATGAACTCTGGAATTGGTATTTTAGCCTATTCTGTGGGTAAGAACAAAATAAGTTTTATTGACAACATAATGTAAATAAATACCAATTTGGAAGACTTGTTTTGAAAAAAATCATCTTTAGTCTTTCATGTTGATTGCATATCAATAATAATGCTTTGGGTATTTTGTTAACTAAAAGATATCATTAAGATTTTACTTTACAAAAAACTTTTTAATGTGGTACTAGATGATCTTAAACTACATATATTTCTATTGGGCAGCACTCATCTAGACCATGGCATATCTCATTTAAGAACAGTGGTCACAATCAGTTAATTTATTCTAGATAACAAAGAAAGAAAAAATAGCTATGTTATTGAGTGCTCAAAAAAATACGGTGCCATTCTTATGGAATCTTACTTTGCCTCTTATTTAATCATTGTATTTTTGCTTTTTTATTTCCCTATAAGATCATATATATCTTCATTACATTGACAGTTTTATTTATTTTTATATTGCTTGCAGGTTGTCATACCCTTAATACATGTTTTACATTGAATTGAAATAATTGTCAATCATGTTGTTTTAATTTGGTCTTAGGTGAATAATTGAATTTAGCTTACCTGTTTTTTATATTTTCATATTTTTTTCTGACTTCAGTAAACTTTAACTTTATAAGCTTAGTAAAATTACATGAAGCCTTTGGAGTTTTAATTTGATCTATTACTGTATCAAAAATTGTTTTCCTTCCAAAATTTGGTTGACATCTGTAGACACAGACTGAATCAAATTTTTGTTTTAGGATATAAAGATCAAGAATGCAGACTCTTGGAAAAGTTTAGGCAAACCAGTCAAAACTGCAAGTGTACTTAAATCCTCAGATGAGCTCTTCAACCAATTTAGAAAAGCAGCAATAGAAAAAGAAGTAAAAGCTCGAACACAGGAACTAACACGGAAACATCTGGAACAGAATACAAAGGAACCAAAAGTATTTCAAGAAAATCAGAGGTCTGTAATTTACTGGGTTAAGGAGACCATGGGAGAGATCTAGACATGTATTTAAAATATATTAAATTTCTGTTTTGTCAAGTAACTATGATTCAGCTATTAGTAGAAAACAGCAAATTATAACTAATAAGAATAAATTTTATTGATAATTTTATTGATAAGTAGTAGTCTGCTTTGGAAAGGACAGAAATAAGTTATTGATTAAGCTATTAAAGATATTAATATAACTAAGTTATAAACATCATAATTTTCCAGAAATGTCTTAATATTGTTTACATTGTATATATAAGAAGACAGTGGTATACCCTGGTCAGTTTACCAAAACCTTCTCTTTGTATCAATTGCCCTATGTAAAATTTGACATCAAATACAAAGTTTAAAAATGATATCAGGGCCGGCCCGGTGGCTTAGGCGGTTAAAGCTCCATGCTCCTAACTCCGAAGGCTAAGGCTGCCTGTTCGATTCCCACATGGGCCAGTGGGCTCTCAACCACAAGGTTGCCAGTTCAATTCCTCAAGTCCTGCAAGGGATGGTGGGCTGTGCCCCCTGCAACTAGCAACGGCAACTGGACCTGGAGCTGAGCTGCGCCCTCCACAACTAAGACTGAAAGGACAACTTGAAGCTGAACAGCACCCTCCACAACTAAGATTGAAAGGACAACAACTTGACTTGGAAAAAAGTCCTGGAAGTACACACTGTTCCCCAATAAAATCTTTAAAAAAAATGATATCATAACATATGAAAAGGGGTATCTAGAACATTGCTTTATATTTGTCATTTAATAACATATCTTTGTAATAACTTTTAAGGAACTTGAAACCTACTTTGAGCTCTACTGTTTATTTCAGAGACCCTGGCTTCACTCTAGAATCTTTTTCAAATAAGATGCAAAACAAGTGCCTTGGAGAGGAGCAGAAAGAACATCAACAAGCATTGGAAGCTCAAGATAAATGTAACCTCTGGCTTCTCAAAGACCGTAATTTAGCAAGGGAGAAAGAGCAAGAGCGGAGGAGGAGAGAAGCAGTAAGTGAATTTTAGTTTACTAAACGTGACAAAGCAAAGATTGTCTTCACATGTTCAAAAATGTATTCAAGGTAGTTTTCAGTGACAGTGGAATTACCTCTTTAGTGAAGATCAAGTTCTAAAGTCAGGGCCTAAAATAAACTTTTCGTAGTCAAAAGACACATAGTCAAAAGACACAAACAGACAAAAGACATCCTGGAGCTACTAGAGTACATGGGTTCAAATCCTGGTTCTGTCATTTACTAGACTTAACCTCTCTGTGCCTGAATTTCTTTATAAAGGGGGAATAATAATGCCTATTGTGAAGATGAAATGAATTCATATGTATTAATTAAACACATAGGAAAATGCCCGGCACATAGGTAAAGTGATTTATCACTTACTGTTAATTACTCTTGAAAAATTTATAAACCACCTATGAATTGTGGTTAAAAAGACCTGCCAGGTCAGCATTTCTTCAGTTGAACACTCGATGAATAAGTTGACATGTAGTATGTCAATTATATTTTAATAAGTCTGGAAAGAAAAAAATAAATTGACTTATGTTTAGGAGACCTAGTATACAGAAAATGATGTTTCAAAAACTAGAATTGATTCCTTCTCTTATCCATGGATTATTTAGCAGTGTGTTATTTAAATAGTTACCAAAAATTGGGGAATTTTCTGGCCAGCGAGTGATTTCTAATAGAATTCCATTGTGGTCAGACAACATATAATGTCTGTCTTGAATTCTTTTAAATTCATTGAGACTTGTTTTATGGCCCAGACTGTGGTCTATCTTGGTAAATACTCTGAGTGCACTTGAGAAGAATGTGTAGAGTATTAAACAGGCCAAGTTGGTTGATAGTGTTCAAGTTTACTATATTCTTGCTGGTTTTCTGCCTACTTGTTCTATCAAATATCGAGAGAAGGGCATTGGCATCTATGATTATATAATTGTAGACGTCTTTTTATCATTGTAATTCTTTCAGTTTTATTTCATGTATTTTTCAGTTCTGTTATTAAGTGCCTAAACATTTGGATTGTCATGTCCTCTAAAAAATCCAGTATCTGCCTTTTATAGGAGTATTTAGACAATTACATTCAAAACGATTATGAAAATGGTTGAGTTTGAATCCATCATCTTGCTATTTCTTTTGTCTCGTTTGTTCTTGTTATCTTTTTTCTTCTTTTCTGCATTCTTTTAGATTAGTTTTAATGATTCCATTTTATTTTCTTCATTGATTTATTATCAGTAACTTTGTTATTTTAGTGATTGCGTTAGGGTTTTAGTATATACTTTAGCTTATCACAGTCTTCCTTTCAGTTGTTATACCACTTCATGTTTAGTATAATAGCTTTCTAATAATGTACTTCCATTTTTTTCCCTCCCAGCCTTTATGCTATTGTTTAAGCAGTTCAATTGTCCCTAAAAACCTTAATGATAAGAAATTTACCTATGTAGTTACCATTTCCAGTGCTTTTCATTCATTTGTTTAGATCAAGATTTCCAAATGGTATAATTTTCCTTTTCCCCAAAGGACTTCCTTTTAACATTTCTTATAGTGTGAGTCAGCTGGTGGTGGATTCTTTCAGCTTTTGTATATCTGAGAATATCTTTATTTGGCCATTTTTTAAAATTAATAGACTTTATTTTTTAGAACATTTTATATTCACAGTAAAACTGAACCAAAAGTACAAAGAGTTCTCACATATTAGTCTCCTCCCCCCATCAACATACAACCTCCGCTGCCATCAACATCCCACATGAGTTAATGAAATCCATGAGCCAACATTAACACATTATTGCTAATCTTAGTTTATGAAACAAAGTCCATAGTTTACATTAGGGTTCATTCTTTGTGTTGATACATTTTATGGATTTTGATAAATGTATAAAGATACAGTGGCATACACTAACGATTATACTACCATCAGAATAATTTCCCTTTCCTAAAAGCTCCCTGTGCGCCTCCTATTTCTCCGGAACTCCTGCCGACAACTACTGATCTTTTTTACTATCTCCATAGTTATGCCTTTTCTAGAAGGTTGGATACTTGGGATCCTACAAAATATAGCCTTTTCAGATTGACTTCTTTCACTTAATAATTTACATTTAAGGTTCCTCTGTCTTTTTGTAGAGTGACATTTCATTTCCTTTCAGTGATGAAAATCCATTGCATGGATGTGCCACAGTTGATCCATTCACCTATTAACAGACATCTTGATTGCTTCCAAGATGCTATAGGCTTGTTTGCTTATAACAATTATAATAAAGCTGCTTTGAAGATTGGCATGCAGGTTTTTGTGTGGACATATTTTTAACTTGCCTTCATTTTTTAAAAATGTTTTTGCCTAATATAGGATTCTAGATTGTTAGTTTTTTTCCCAGTACTTTAAAGGTGTTCTTTCACTGTGTTGCTTGCTTTGTTTCCAATGAAAACTTTGATATCTTTGTTTCTCTGTATAAAACATGCCTTTCCTCTGACATGTATAATCACTGTTTTTAGCAATTATTTTCTTTATGTTTCTTGTCCTGTGTTGATCATATTGGAGCTGTACCATGTTTCCCCCAAAATAAGACCTAGCCCGACAATCAGCTCTAACGCATCTTTTGGAGCAAAAATTAATATAAGAACCGGTCTTATTTTACTATAATGTAAGACCCGGTCTTATATAACATAAAACTTAATAAAACTGAATTTCCTAGGAAAAAGTTTTGTCAGCTTCTCATTTTATAATACTAAGGTAGAAACAAATTTAGCAGTATTACAACATATGGTGGAGCTTTCTTTAAAGCACTGTGGTCTTATAGAACTTTCTACAAAGATAGAAATGTTCTTTATGCAATCAAAAATAACAATTTGTCACATATGGTGATTGAGCAATCGAAATGAGTCTAATAAATTTTACTTAAGTCTTTCTCTAATGGTCTAGGAATTTTCCTGTTGGTACTCAAAAGGGTCTGATTTCAGTCACACGTGATTTCTCAGCAACCCACTTGCCACCTAACAACCCACCTATGGAACCTGTTACAATTTCTAATACCCCAAGCACTTTTCTGGAACTTGACTAGACCCAGAATCCACTGAAACTTGACTAATAATGCCACGTCTAGCAGCTTGATAACTATCATCCTTGACAACCTGAACTGTTATGTTGCTACTTACTACTTGACAGATCCATACCCTAAAAATCTGCAAAAACCTAGCAGAGCTCCCAAAAGTTCACTTCATGCCAGTTCCTTTTACCAAGTTTCTTATCTTAAATTTGAATGGTTGAAGTGTATTAGGTTGGTGCAAAAGTAATGGCAGTTTAAAAGGTTAAAAATAATTGCAAAAACCACAATTACTTTTGTACCAACTTAATATATTAGGACCACTGAAAAAGGAATATCCAGGTTATGGTGTCAGCTGCAGAGAACATTAGTATATAAATTGTGGTATCTGAGGTTAATTGGTGTAGAGAATAACCAGTTACATATCAATAATTATTCTACAAGTGCAGATTTTAGTCAGCATAGAAGAGAATTTAAAATAAATTACCTTTAAATAAAAACAAATTTCATTACTTATTCTTGGAATTTTGCACTATGTTTAGATACTTACAGGAGTATCACATGCTATTTCAAGTAAGACAATATATCCTCTCATATTGGAAGGTTAAAGTAGAATTTTTAGGGAACTATCTGGGCAAGACATTTAGCATCCTAAGAGCTGGCATTGGGAAAGTAGTCTGCGTTAAGATTAAGAATTTATCCTTTTTGTCTCTTAAGGCATATTTAAGGAAATTTTTAAAAATGTTTTTTTTATTTTTAAGTTAACAGTTGACATACAATATATTAGTTTCAGGTGTATAACACAGTGATTAGATATTTATATAATTTACGAAGTAATCACCCCAATAAATCCAGTACCCATCTGACAACATACATAATTACAATACTACTGACTATATTCCCCATGATATACTCTAGATCAGTGATTATTTTCTAACTACCAATTTGTACCTCTTTATCCCGTCTCCCACTTCACTCATCCTCACAACCCCACCCCCCAATTCAGCAAAATGCTCTGTGTATCTACGAGTTTGCTTCTGTTTTGCTTGTTTGTTTATTTGGCTTTTTTGGATTCCACATATAAGTAAAATCATATGGTATCTGTCTTTGGCTTATTTCTTATGATATCCTTTAGGTTCATGCACATGTCACAAATGGTAAGATTTCATTTTTTTATGGCTGAGTAGTATTCCATTGTATATGTGTACCACATCTTCTTTATCCAGTTGTCTATCTATGGACACCTAGGTTGCCTTCATATCGTGGCTATTGTAAATTATGCTGCAATGAATATAGGGATGCACATGTCCCTTCAAAGAAGTGTTTTGTTTTTTTTCAGACAAATACCCAGAATTACTGGGTCCTTCTTTGTCTCTTGTTTTAGCCTTTGTTTTAAAGTCTATTTTGGCTGGTATAAGGATTGCTACCCCAGTTTTTTATTTCATTTCTATTTTCGTGAAATACCTTTCTCCATCTCTTTACTTTCAGTCTGTGTGTGTCTTTCAATTTGAATTGAATCTGTTGTAGGCAGCATATGTAAGAGTCTTGTTTTTGTTATCCATTCACTTATCTTTTGACTGGAGAATTTAATCCATATACATTGAAAGTAATTGTTGAAGGATATGTAGTTGTTGCCGTTTTATTCATATTTTTTATCTTTTTTTTCTTCTTAATGAAGTCCCTTTAACATTTTTGTAATACTGGTTTGGTGGTGACGAACTCCTTTAGCTTTTCTTGCCTGGGAAGCTCTTTATCCTGTCTTTCAATTCCAAATGATAGCTTTGCTGAGTAGAGTAATTCAATTCTCTGCTTCATCTAATCTACTATTGATTCCCTCTAATGTATTCTTTATTTCAGTTGTTGTATTCTTCATTTCGACTGGTTCTTTTTTATGTTTTTCTATCTCCCTTTTTATGTTTTCAATTTTGTTGAAGTTCTTACTAAGATCATTGAGCATCCTTATAACCAGTGTTTTGAATGTGGTTTGAATTCTTCATCTGGTAGATTGCTTGTCTCCATTTTGTTTAGTTCTTTGTCTGGAGCTTTGTTCTGTTCTTTTATTTGGGACGTTTCTTTGTGTCTCCATTTTGGCTGCCTCCCCGTTTGTTTCTATGTATTAGGTAGAGCTGCTATGTCTCCTGGTCTTAGTAGAGTGGATTTATGTAGTAGGTGTCCTTTGGGGTCCAGTGATGCAGGCTCCCTAGTCACCTGAGTTGGGTGCTCCAGGTGTGTCCCTAGTGTGGGTTGTGTGCGCCCTCCTGTTGTAGTTGAGCCTTGGTTGCTGTTTGCACATCAATGAGAAGGATTGAACATCAGGCTGATTGGTTGTGTGGATTGGCTATGACTACAGTAGAGGAGCTGTTGTGCAGGTCTTCACCCTACAGAGCAGGATTTACTTTAGCAAGGTTCTGGCGCCTGCCCAGTCTGCCCTTTGGGTGTATCTTTTGTGGAGGTGATTGGTTGGTGTTCTGGTATGGTCTAAAGATGGCCACCGGGTGTGTTGGTTCTGCGGCCTCTTGGGGGAGGGGCTCTGTTGCAGGTCAAGATCAACCGCTACCTGTGCCCTGCCCAGGGCCACTTGGTATGAGCTACAAATTGATCTGCAGATGGTTGCCATTTGTGCTGAGCCTGGAGGTGCCTAGGAGAGGCTAAACTGTGAACTGAGGCCAGATGCTGCTTGTTTGGGGTCTGCAAACCTTTGAGAGATTTTTGGAAAGGTCTACAGCATGAGCCAAGACAGGCCGTTTGCATGGAAAAGCCACTGGGAGCAGCTTGAGTGGGCCCACAAGTTGGTGGGCCAGGGTCTCAGGGAGTCACCAGAGTGGGGCGAACAATGTTAGCCAAGTTGATGGAGACTCAGTCTGCACCTGGGTGAGGGGAGGGTTTAACAAAAGAACAATGGAGCCTGCCAGCACTCCTCCCTGGAGAAAGCGGTCCTCTAGCCCTCACCCTGAGGCCAGACAATTCACTTCCTTCCTGTATGTCCCTGGCACTTTTCAAACTGCTTTCCCAGTGCTGGAGCTCAGAGCGAGTAGTGAGTCTGTCAGCGAGTACATCCATGCTTGGGCCCTTTAAGAGGAGCTCCTGGGACTCCAGCTGCCCTCTGTCTCACTCAGCCACAGTCTCTGCTGGTATTCATGTCCAGAAGTTGTGGGGACTTCTCTGTTGGCTCTGGAGCCCTGGGCTGGATAGCCTAGTGTGGGGCTGTGACCTATGGCTCCTCAAGAGGGACCTCCACAGCTGAGAAAACCCTCTCAATTTTTAACTGCTATGCAGGCGTGGGACCAGCCAGTTCTGCATCCCTGATCCTCTTACCAGTGTAAACATGGCCTCTTCAGCATATCCTCAGTTGTAGACTTCTGTTCAGCTAGACTTCAGGCGATTCTCAAGGATCGTTGTTCTGTAGTTTAGTTGTAATTTTGATGTGGTCATGAGAGGAAGCAAACACAGAATTTACCTATTCCACCATCTTAATCGGAACTCTATTTAAGGACATTTTTGTAGTTTATAAGAGTCACACATAACTTTAATATCCTTTTGATAGATAAGTTATAATTACAAATATTTTCCCAGATAGTCAGTGAGAACACTGATTCCCATCTGGGCAGTCAACAAACTGGTTACAAATTGGTGCTTTTAACCTACCACTCTGGGGTATTACAGCTCACCGATAAAACAATTTGTTGAACTTTCATAGTTGATGTCACTTCAGATGCCAGAGAATATCTAATCTATATCACAAGGGCATTTCGAGGAGCTTTCAAAATACAGTAAACATTTATTTCTTTTATCTTAATCTTTATTTTTAAATATTTTTTTTATTTTTCAGTTATAGCTGACATAGATTATTACATTAGTTTCAGGTGTACAACATAGTAATCAGACATTTATACAACTGACAAAATGATCACCCCAATAAATCTAGTACCCACCTGACACCATCCATAGTTATTACAATATTATTGACTATATTCCCAATGCTATACTTTATATTCCCATGACTATTTTGTAACTACCAATCTGTACTTAATTTCTTCCCCCTTTTCACCTATTTCTCCCAACCCCCCTCCCATCTGGCAACCATCAAAATGTTCTCTGTATCTATATGAGTTTGTTTGCTTTGTTTGTTCATATATTTTGTTTTTTAGATTCCACATATAAGTGAAATTACATGACATTTGTCTTTCTCGGTCTGACTTCACTTAGCACAATATACTTTAGCTTATTTTTAATGACTTCTTAGCATTTAATAAACAGCATTGTGCTGAGTGTTATACAGGCAGTGTGGTTTGATCTTCATAAATATCTGCATATAAGTAAATTTGGTTAAATAATTTGCCTTAGGCTACACAGTAAGTGGAAGAATCAAGGAAAGCCCATAGTTTTAACATTACATATAGTTCACACATAGGTAAGACATTGGTTCATGTAGAAAATAATTTTATATGTCTAGCGCTATGTTGGTTACAGAGATACATGAAACAATGTAATCTCAGTTCACCTTCTTATTAATAGCCACTCTGTCAACACACTGAGAGTTTTCTCTTCATTTGGAGAGAAAGGTTAAATTTGTTCTTAGTGTTCTTATAATCTTTAATTTTTATTTATCACATAATACTTTAACAAACATCAGATTAGTATATTAACAGAAATAAAAAAAAATTACATACAAACTCATTATGTTAAATTGCATTCATATTGTATGTGATCTGTTCCAAATGTTGCATAATCGTGTTTATATAGATGTAACGCAGGCAAACATTTTTTAAGTAACATTTAAATTTTCTATTCTTTCCTACAGATGGCCGGTACCATTGATATGACTCTGCAAAGTGACATTATGACAATGTTTGAAAACAACTTTGATTAAAACTCAGTTTTTAAATTAACCATCAACTTAAAATGAATGATATAAAAGATAAAATGCATATGGCAAAATTACTGCTTTCAGATACCAAGATACCATCTTATGCTGTATTTTGACTGCTCTAAAATGATTAAACAGTTTTCACTTACATTTCTTAACAGGTATACGTTCATTTTTTAAATGGCATAATTTGCAGGAAATTTTATAATATTGGTTCTCTAGAAATTGAATTAATTTCCCAGATGTTATTCATTTTATAAATAAATGCTATGTATATAGGCCCTGTCTTAGCAATGAAAATCCAAGAGATAGTCCCTTCTTGTTTAAAAATTAAGAATATATAAAGGTGTATCAAAAACATAGTTCCTGTTGTGTTTTTAATTTTTAAAATATTTATCTGCCTTCAAAAATATTTAGAATATCTAACAAAATACTTTAGTTTCTTGAGTGTCAGGTTACGTATGATTTTCTGCTGGTTTAATATCCAAAATTTATATTGAAATTTAAAGAAAATATTACCCATGGCTTGCACGATGTTGAATTTGAGGCAAAACAGTAACTAACAGTAAATATTAATTATATATGTAAGTTTCTATAGGAACTTATACAGCATTTCTTAACATACATACGTGATAGCAATGAATGTTTAAATCTTTACTTAATTATAGTCAGTGTTTTTTAAATTTAAATCTGTAAAATATTTTTGTTTCATCATTCTCAAGTTGTTATGTATAAATCACATGTATCAGCTTCATGTATTTAAAATTTTTGGACTCTTCAAGTGTAACATAATTCAAGCACTATTCTGATATCAGCTAAGGTAAAAATTCAAAGTGTGTATATATTGAGAGAAAGGAAAAAAGTTTTCTTGACTTCATTTATTTTTATGATCAACATTATTTTTGAAACATCTTTAAACTATCAGCCATTTAAAAAACATGATTAACTAGTGGCTAAAATGGTGGTGATACCTTTATGAAACATAGCCAGAATTAAAGTGATAGTCATACCTATTCAACTATACCTATTTTTAACGAAGAAATTCATATGTATATACTAAACAGTATGCATTTTAGAAAGATACATCTAAATACATAGTGGTTACCTCCAGGTGATGGGATTACAGGTATTGTTTTTTTCATTTTCTTTCCACTTTTGGTATTCTTTTTGATATTAATTATGTAATACTTTTAAGGTCTGTGGGAAATTTTCCACTTTGAAGACAAAGAGTGATAACAGTAAATAAGAATTTACTTCGGTCAAATATACATATTCAGTCTTTTAACTGCCTTTAATAAAACTGATTAATCAATGATCTTTCTCTATATCTAAAAAAAGAAAATTCAGCTTTATTAACATCTTTTATATTAAAGAGTAATGGCATTCTTGAGGTTTTTCCTATAAACATTTGGAGCCGCTCTTAGAGAGCTATGATACGGCTATCAGTGTTTAGTTTTAGTTTCACCAACTTAAACTTTAACCTTTGCTCAGTCTGTAAGGGGCTCAGCACATTGTAGATGCCCAACAAACTTTTGGTACATTGGTTGAAGTCAGTTTAGCAGAGAAAAATCAGTTTACAACTGATACTTCCTATATTATGCATTATTGTTATTTTTTTTAGTAAAAGATTGGCTTCTCTTAACTTGCGTGGAGTTTATTTCTGTTGACTTCATGCATGAGATGTTACCACATAACTTATTAGCCTCGAATTAAACCCTGGCTTCATGAGAACCCTTTTTCTGTCCTGTCTCTCCTCTCCAAATTCTAAGACTTTTTCATTGTGTTTTCTGGGAGTCATGATCAGTTATCAACAACATTCCCTATATAACCAATCCTGTTTGCTTGTTTCTTTTTTTGGCCATTAGTTCTGGAAGTATAGATGTGGGACCACCCACATCAGCATTGTGGGAATGTTTTAGAAATGCAAATTCTCAGATTTCAGACTTACTAAGTCAGGAACTCTGGGTATGAGGTCCAACAGTCTATAGCTGAACAAGCCCTCCAAGTGACTCGAATACATGCTACAGATTGAGAGCCACTGCTCTAACTAAACTCTGGATCTCTCCTGCAGGCTCTCATTTAATGCGTGTTTTTTAAATAATGTTACTAATGTTTTCTTACCTTTGGAGTGCCACTTGCAGACCATTCTCCCTCCTCCCTAAATACCCCAGCTTTATGTTTTCCATGATCATCAGACTATACTACCCATAGTCATTTACCATCCTTAGTTCACTCGTTGTTCCCAGGATTTTAGTCTGTCTCACTGTCTCTCTCTAATTGATACTTCTCAGTCTCTTGACCTCTCTGCTAATGATCTTAATGTCTAATCAACCTTAGCTACTGCTTTATCATTACCAATAATTAAAACCCTTCCTTGGTCTCAATTTCAAGGACCCCCGAGTCTTTCACTGCTACCGCCTATCTTTTTCTAGTATACTCCCTTGACTTCAGCAATTACTAGACCTCACCAGGACCTACAATACATTAATTCTAATGCCTTTTTACAATTCCTTTCCCTTCATGCCCTCACATCTCCTTATCTAAAGTGTATAGCACATTAATATTTATCATCATTCCTTTGCACACACTCTCAACTCCATTGCTCCTTTCTTTGTTGCAGTTGCTTGGCAAAACTCAAATCCTTAAAATATCTGACTGCCTACTCTGTACCCATGAAGCTAACCGGTTAGAGAAAGACATGCAACCATGATAACTTTAAATTCATGAGCATAAACTCAAGTTAGTCTTAATGCTGCCCAGAAATCTTACATTTCCATGGTCCATTCACTCTCCCTAGGCAGTCAGTTCTTTTATATCTCCATTGTGCTCAGACTTGTAACATACCACATCCCCCATCATCAATAAATCTATTTCTTTTTCACTAAGATAACAAGCCATCTGAGGAGAACTTCCCCCATCTTTCACTACCATATCTACAAACATCACTATTCATATGCTCTGCTCACTGCTCTATTACTACAGATGAATTATCCATGCTTTCAGTTAAGGCAAATCTGTTACTACTCTTTCTTCCCCAAGGACGTAGCTTTAGCAATTCTGGTTTCCGCCATTAACGATCCCTCCTCTAGACAGTTATCAGCATAAAAACTTGTTTTTCTAGAGAATGAAACTTGGTTTTCTTCTTTAAATTAGCTCCCGAAATCTTTAGCTCATTAAAAAAAAGTTTTCTTTATAAGAATTTAAGATTTATTAAAATACAACTTATCCTCCAAAGTACAATTCAATGGTTTTTTAATATAGTCAATCTATGGGAATTCATGATGGTGAAAGATTCAATGCTGTCCCCCTGCATTTGAAAACAAGGCAAGGATGTCCACTCTTATTCAACATAGTACTAGAAATTCTAGGCAATGTAATAAAGCAAGAAAAACAAAAATCATACAGATTGGAAATGAATAAAACTATTTTTTGTTTTGGGTGATTTTTATTTCATTATCCACAATTTCCCAAAATAATGTTAAATAATGGAAGCACTAGACGTCATTCTTATTTCTAATTCCAAAGTAAATGGTTACAGCATTTCACCACAGCATAAGGTTTTTGGGTAACTGATGTTGAAGCAATTTCTGAATTAATTTAGCTTTAAGGAATAAATGCTGAATTTCTCATCAAAACCAAAACTTTTGCTCTGTGAAAACATAACATACAGGTTAGGACAAAATATTTACAAACCAAATATCTGACAAATAGCATATACAATACATAAAGAATTCTCAAAATGTCAACATAAAAACTCAAACAATTTAACTAGAAAATAGGCAAAAGACATGAACAACATTTCACCAAAATAGATATGAAATATCTATTAGATATTTCAATAGATATGAAAGCATGTTCACTATCAGTGACATGTAAATTTAAACCATGATGAGCTATCACTGCACACCTATTAGAAAGGTTAAAAAATAGTGACAACACAAAAATGCTGACAAGGATGCAGAGAAATGATCACTCATACATTCCTGGTTGTAATTTAAAATGGTACAACCATTCTAGAAACCAGTTGGCAGTTTTTTTATAAACAAAACACTCAAAGCCATATGACCCAGCAATTGTACTCTTGGGCATTTATCCCAGAAAAATGAAAATTTATTTTCACACAAAAACCTGTACACAAATATTCATAGCGGCTTTACAAATAAATAGCCCCAAACGGAAAAAACCCAGATGTCATTCAATAGGTGAATGGTTAAACAAATTGTAGAATATACATACTACATAATACTAAACAATAAAAAGGAATGGACTATTGATATATGAAATAACTTGAATTTATAGGAAATTATGCTGAGTGAAAAATAATCCCTAAGGTTATATACTATATAATTTCATTTATATAACATTTTTGAAATAACAAAATAATTGGAAACAGAACAGATCAGTGGCTGCCAGGAATTAGGGACAAAGTGTGGATGTGGTTATAAAAGGGCAACAAGGGCCCTGTGGCTCAGGCAGTTGGAGTGCCATGCTCCTAACCCCACAATCCACCAGTTCGATTACCACATGGGCCAAGGAGCTGTGCCCTACAACTCAACTGAGAAACAATGGCTGAAAAACTGGGGTGGCGGTGGGGGCAAAAAAGAAGGCAACAGGAGGGATCCTCGTGGTTATAGAACTGTTCTGTATTCTTGACTTTGTTGGTGGGTACACAAAGCTACATATATGACAGTTATAAAGTATAAAGTACACTGGATAAAGTGTACACGGGTTTTCTATTCTCTTATGACCATATAAATTTACAATTATCACATTAAAATTTTCAATTAAGGTAATACTCAAAACTAAAAAAGTGTTCTGAACTTATTGTGGTTATTATTTTACAATATATACACACATCAAACCATATATTCCTAGAACTAATACAATATGTGAATTATACCTCAATTTTTAAAAGTCAGGGAATTCAGGCTTCCATTTGGGATCTAGAAAGCTGGAAAAAGCGTTTCTCTCACCATTACAAGTTAAAAAGCTAGTAAATCTTTTCTTAAATTAAGTGCCACTCTGAGGGCTGAGATTCAGGGTAACCAAATAACCTGAAATCTAAGAAAAGATAGGACCTAAGCACTGGCTTACCAGAGGCAGATACCACCAAATGCTATGTCATCTGGTAACAACAAATCATGTGAAAGTTCTAACAAATTGCTAAAGAGTGGATATGGGCTAGCTTGATAATATAGAACCCTTGGGAGCACAAGACAAATCTGCAACCACTTGCTCTTCTCCACAGACTTCATTAGTACTTACAAGAAAGATTTGGGGGACAGAATGAAGGTTCTGAGAAAGCCATACTCCTGATGCAGGCCTGGAAGAGAACAGCAGCAGATATAGGAAAGGCACGAAGCACCCCCTGCCCCCCAGCGCCTCCCCTCCCCATCGTTCTCCGCTATCTTTCCTAAGGAATACAAACCTCAAGCTTCTGGGGCAAGAACAGCAAACCCTATCACCTTTAGAGCACTGATGAAGAGCCACTTCAGCTGGGGTAAGGAAACAGAAACAAACCTCCTACTCCTGAGAGGGGGCAGCAAATACATCATGGCAGGTACCATGAGAGGTACCCTGTCACTGGGGGTAGAGAAAGATCATTGAGAAGGTCCCACCCTGATATCGAAGGACATAGTGCCTGCCTGTGAGGCTGAATTAGAACAACAGAAAATGCCCCTCTCCCACTGCACTTCCTGCCACCAGGGTAATAAGTGTTCAGCAACAAGTAAAAGCTGTGAAGAATAGATCCCAGTGGCACAAAAGTACATAAAGATGCTCAGCATTAGTCATTAGGGAAACGCAAATTAAAATTTCAGTGACACCACTCCACACCTCTTAGAACGGCTACAACTAAAAAGATTTTTTTTTTGACAATACCAAGTGATTGCAAGAATATGACCCAACTATTAACTCTCACACATTGCTGATGTGAATTCAAAATTGTACAGCCACTTTGGAAACCAGTTTGGCAGTTTCTCATAAAGTTAAATGCACACTTGCCACGTGACCCAGCAATCCTACTTCTCAGTATTTATCCAAGCGATATGAAAACTGAAGTCACACAAAAAACTTGACATGAATGTTTATAGTGACTTTATTCATCACCACCCAAACTGCAAAAACCTCAACTGTCCCTTAACTTGAAGAAGAGATAAACAATATGGTATATCCTCTCAGTAGAACACGAATAAGCCATAAAAATGAGTACATGAATCTCAGATGCATTATGCTAGGTGAAAGAAGCCAAAAACCAAAATTACATACTATATGGTTCCATTTAAACAATATTCTTGCAAAGGTAAAGGACAGGGATAGAGAACAAACCAGGGGTTTCCAGAGGCTTGACTTCAGGACCCGAGAGGCCTACCTGGGCTGGTAACAGCTCTGCACCTGGTTGGAGAACAGCAACTCCTTCAGAAGAGTGTTAGGAAGGAATAAAGTAATACTGTCTGTCGCGTAGTATGAAAATCAGTCACTGCCTCCCCTCCCTGCGCCCCATGATCCTATGATCCAGAAAAGGGCCCAACAGTTAATTAGGGAAAGAGAGGATTTAAATACTAGTCAAAACAAGAGAGGCGCTTCCTTCCGCGGTACCTGAGATGGTTTGGGAGTCTCACCTTCATTTCTCTACAGTTAAGCAATTTGGGAAAGGGATGTCACCTGGTGGAGGAAGACCGGGTCTCCACCCTAGTCCTGGGCGGACCTCGCAGAGCTGGGGGTCCGCCCTGCGGCGCCCGGAGCCTGAGCGCCGCGGCCTCGGGGCGCGCACCGTGAGTGCGGGAGCCCGCGGCTGTGACAAGGGACCCCTGCCGGGCGCGGCTGCCGGGGGTCCCGCGGGGAGACGCGCGCGGAGCCAGCGACCGCGGACCGGCGGGCGGGCCCGACGCGTCGTGGCGCCCGCTGTCTCGCTCCGGGGCCAGTGAGCGCCCCCGCTTGGGTGCCTCCGAAAGGCAGTCGGCCCCGCCACCGCCACCGCCGCCGCCCGATGGCGCGGCTGCGGGATTGCCTGCCCCGCCTGATGGTCACGATCCGGTCCCTGCTCTTCTGGTCCCTGGTCTACTGCTACTGCGGGCTCTGCGCCTCCATCTACCTGCTCAAACTTTTGTGGAGCATCGGCAAGGGACCCGCGCAGACCTTCCGGCGGGCGGCCCGGGAGCACCCTCCCGCGTGCTTGAACGACCCCTCTCTGGGTACCCACTGCTACGTGCGGATCAAGGTGAAGGCCGGCGCGGGCCCGGCGGTATCGGGAGGGAACGTGACGGCCGTGAGAGCCACGGGCGCGGGGCTGCTCCTTCCCTGACGCCTGGGCCAGCGTCCCCTAGTGTCTCGGGGCTCGCAGGGCGCGCGGCGGGGAAAGGAAGAGGCCAAGGGGAGGCAGGAGGGGAGAAGAGTGGCGGGAGAGGGGTCGGGACTGTGTGTGTTTATGTTGTGTGTGTGTGTGTGTGTGTGTGTGTGTGTGTGTGTGTGTGTGTGAGAGAGAGAGAGAGAGAGACAGACAGACAGACAGACAGACAGACAGACACAGAGACAGAGACAGAGAGACAGAGACAGACAGAGAGAGAAAGAGAGAATATGAATAGGGAAGATGGGTTATGTGGAGTTTCCTTAATCAGGGTCCTGTTATATTAGTGTCCACTCCTCCTCCACCACAACCCATAGTAATTCTGTTCCCTTGCCTACTGTAAAGGGAAGCTGTCTCCTGTCACCTTTTTGCCCTTTAGAGCTCAGGTCGGCTGTAGGGAATTGTTCCTGGTGGAGCGCTACTGTCTCAGGACGCTGCCCTTGCCTAAATTTTAGAGATGGAAAGAGTAAATAGAATAAATCATTGGAAACCAGGAGTTCATTCAGATCTGCAGAATGGAGCATTCACAGATGACCTAAGCAGCATGAAACCATAAATCGTGTATGTTTGTGAAGGAAGAGGACTTAAGAAGTCAGAGACCCAAGGAATGGAATAAAAACTAAATGTCACCCATGCATGCAGACTCTTTAATTGTCCATGCTTGTCCCAAGCATCCTCACAGCCCACGGATATTCTATTTCCTGAGGCTCCAGGTGGTGAAAGGAATAGCGGGTGGTGATGCACCCTACAGTCTGACTAACAGGCCTTTCAAAACTAGCCTCCCATGAGGGGATGTCACCAAATGGGGGATTCCTATTAGGAGCTAGATTATCCAGCAACTGGAGTTCAGAAGACCAAGGGGCACGTCTTGCTTACCTTTATCCAGCCTGGAATTGATATGAGAATTAAATAAGTTAATATTTGTGGGGAAAAAACAGCAAAAAACGTAGTACCTGGCACATAGTAAGTGGAATAAAGTATTTGTTCACTAAATCAAATCAAGTCCCCACAGTATTTCATCTTCCCAGACTCATCACCAATAAAAGAAGTTATTGACTAGGAAGGCATCCTGCAATAGAGTGCAGATTTATTATCTTTATCCAACAAGTGTAAAAATCACCTGGAATTCCTTATGATGCCTTTCTTCTGACTGGCCACCTAAAGAGTTTCCGCAGAGACACAGAACCAAGGAGTGGAGAGAACATTGTCCTGGGAGGTAGGACATGATGGGGTTCTAGTCACGCCCCTGCTCCCAACCACCTTTCTGAGCTGTGTTAACATCTTTGGGTCTCAGTTTCTAAATCTACAAAAACTAGTGGGGATTGGATTACATGACATTTAAAATTTTTTCACATCTGAACACCCAGTTGCTTGGGCAACTTGATATAAAACCCAGTCTCCGTGCTCAGCTTTTGGTTCTTGGTTTCTTTCCTCACATCTTTCTGAGTTTTTGTTTTTGTTTCTTGCTTTTTTCCTCTGCTTTCATCTCTTTAGTTTGCTTTGTATTTGCTGTATACCTGTCTCATTCCATGCTTTTTATTTCCCTTGAGCAGTCTTGCTTCCACATGTAGAGTGAAATCTTAAGCAGTTACAGCGTTCTGCTAATAGAAATAACTGACAAGACATGAGGAGCAGGCGGTGAAGGGAACTGTATATGCAACTCTCAATAATGTGGGAAGGAGAGAACTAAAAATAAGGAAAGGAGGTGTGGATTATATAACTGATGGCATAACGCTTGACAGACATGCTGAGTAAAGTACATGACTAAGAGGTTAACATGGCAGCAATATACATTCAGATCAGAATTGTTTACACATCCTGTAGAATTTGAATGAAATGAAATGTGACACTGCAGTAAGACGATAATGGCAAATTGTGACATTATTTCAAAGGCTTATAATCTATAAATTGACCTTATGAGTGGAAGAGGAAGGGAATGTACTATAAAGGGAATATTGATTAAAGTAAATCCATCAATTTACCCCATTCATAAATAATGGGTTTTTCTTTTTGAAAATTAATAATGTGAGTATTTATTTTATTTATTGATATTAAAAATAATGCAAGTGTACTTTTTAATGAAATGGAAATACTAAATGTACTACTTTGATAATTAGCACAAATCATCACTAAAATTTCATGCCTTCTATTTTCTATTGCAGGATTCAGGGTTAAGATTTCATTATGTTGCCGCTGGAGAAAGAGGAAAACCACTTATGCTGCTGCTTCATGGATTTCCAGAATTCTGGTAAACTTACCAAAAACTTAACAACTTTTTCTTTTGCATTAAAGACTTGGCTTATCAGAGTGTCATACATACAGGGACTTTATTAATAAATGCTTTGAGGACACTAGGAAGTATCAGACACTGAAGAAAAGAATGGAGGGTGGCAAAACCCATCTACCTCATCAATTTTCCAGAGCAAAAAGTCTATGGATGCCTCTTTCTGAGAAGATTTTCCCCACATGAAGATTTTTACACAGTCTGGATTTACCTGCATAAATCAACATAAGTCATTTTAATGTTAAACTTTTATTTTCTTCCATCTGGAGACAATTTAATTAGGTAGTAAACAACCCAGTGCCATTCAAGCATATGTATGTAGACTCATTCAATGGAGTGCTTGACATGATTGGCTCAAAGTAAAATTTAAGTCAGAAGCAGTTGTCAAATCTGCATAAAATAACATCGGCAGTGAATTCTGGCTCAGCCACTTACTTGCTGCTGACCCTGCACAATCATTTATAATAGTCTTTCAAAGTTGTGAGGATAAGAGTCAAAATATGTGAAAGGCCTTTCACATAGACCCTGTGAATGCTCAATTAATGTTCATTTTCTTCCTTCATTCCCATTCACTCAGTGTGGAGATTAGTGTACCAACACTCATCAGTGCATTTATTAATAAAGTCCCTTTATTCTTAAAATATTAACTAAAGTGTATTAAGGTAATACCTCTTTCAGAGGTCGGTGCATTTTTAAATCAGGACATTGGATGACACAAAATCTTTAAAACTCGAAAGCAGATGAATATGGAATAATGGGATTCTAGGTGTTAAGAGCAATAATAAAGGAGAAATTTGGAGAGAGGCTGTTGTCCCAGACCTTTAAAAAATAATTTCCTGATTCTGGCCGATGATGGTGATGATAATGATGATGATGAGAGTTAACATTTACTATGTGCCAGGTACTCTTCTAAATGTTTTACATGTTTCATCTCATTTAAGCCTCATAGCTACCCTTCAGAAGTTCGCAGTGTCAGAAAGTAAGTCACACTTTGTTCTTGAACTTCAGAGCTGATCTCTGCTGCTTGTCCTCAGTATATAGGAATAATAACGATCTGAAAACTAACATGGTCAAATTTTATACCTTATACAAACATTCAAGAGTGTGTTAAAAGTTAGCCAACAATATAGGAATACCTTACCTTAGCATTTTATATCATTTTTCTAAATAAAATTCATTATCTGAATGAGGAGGTTTGATATTTAACTTTTTAGAAAGAAAATATTTAAAAGTTATTCTTTCTACCACATACCAACCCCAATATTTGTCTGTGTTCTTTTTCCTCCTGGGACTTCACTTTACATGTGTAGCAATTTACATGAAGAGAAAAACCAACCTACAACCACTTCAACCACTTGGTAATTGTTTTAAGGAGTCCCAGAAAATAGCAGTGATACCCATTTAATACAGGACAGCTCTCTGTCACATTTTAAGAAATTACACTTTTGCACAATTGTCACAGCATTGTCCCATTATTTACTTTCACGACAGCCCTTTTGCAAAATAGAAATGCCTGGTGATTCTTGCACATGTCCTAGAATCTTCAGTGGATGGAACAGCTTCTGAGGGGCTCAGGCCTGGTCCTTGGATTGCAGTCCCATTTGTTCCAGCAAAGTCAAGTTTTGGGTTGTCCAAAAGGGATCTGGTCATTGTAAGGAATAGTTTAGTTTTGAAAAAACTCGTAGAGATATTTTCACTCTGAAGATTAGAAAATATATGCAGATCACAGGAACAAGTCCCTTCTATTCACTAAATCTACCATTTGTTACTCCAGCAAGAGACTTACTATAATTTAAAACAAATTATAGCTCAGTTACTCAAATAGACCATATTGAATTCACTGAACTTTGCTGGCCATTAAGCTACCTCACTGATTGTTCAGGGAGATTCCAAAAACAACTTCATGGAGATTGTTAGTAATCAAAAAACCTCTGACTATGTCATACCCAAACTAAGACCTGTATGTTGAGGCTTACTTACTTGTCTTTCCTACCAATCAAATTTTCACTATTATCCGTTATGGAATCTAGTCAATTCCATTCAGGTGCTCCATTCAGGAAAAAGTCGATTCAAAGCAGAGTCTAGAATAAAGTTGTTTTAATTAAGCCACCTCAAGTCTCTCTCAGGCTTTCTTTTCTCTTTTTCTCCAAAGCCCCTTCTCTTGCATTTCTCTCTCTTTAAAAGCAAAAAAAAAAAAAAAACTTTGCCTGGCCTTTGAGACTAATTTCAATTTACATTATAAATGTAAATATTACTGTTCTATTAACCAAGTTTTGCCTAAATACACATGAAATTATAAGCTTATTTGTAGATCAAGTAAGTCAGAATATTTGACACAATGAAAACAAAATAATTATAAATTAGCACTGTGTTTAAAAGTGCTTTTTAAATAGAAAATACAAATGTCATGTGTTATCTGCATTTATTATCATTACCTGAGAATTGCTGACATTTAATATATACTATTAGATGTTACCCAGAAACAATAAAATCCTGGGTCTTTTTAAAAAACATCCAAACAAAATACAAATCTGTGAGAACTTTAGCTAAATTAGCCCCAAATAAAGCTGTTTATCAAAGATGATTTTTCTCCCACTCTCTCTCCACTCAATTTGCATCGCTTTTAAAAATATTCTGAGCTGATGCAGGCAATTTCTTTGAGTCGTCCTCACCACCAGCTGTACAGAATGCATTTGTCATTATTCAAGTGCTGAGGCAAGTGACAGTTCTTCATACATACAGCTGTGCAAGAGGCTGATGACGATGGCTTTTTCTCTGTTGTGAAGGGGAGAATGATGTTTTACATGGGAAAATGGCTAGCCCAGGAAACCAGGACCCCTCCTTACACTAAGAGAAATAACCAGGAAAGAGGTTGGGGTTTTTTTTTTTAAAGAGTTCTCTGCTTTACTAAAAGCTACCAGAGAAAAAAAAAGGATGTGGATGAAAAATAGCTAGTTTTGTTTATAATATTTTCAGGAGTTACTGATTTTGCAGTGTTTCATTCCTGTTTTGGTTTTATTCATGTGAATGACATGCCCATCAGCTATCGGTGTGATTTCTTTTTTGGCTTAGAATTAAAGTATAAATCAAATATGCTTTATTTATGAATTCCAGAAAGATTGCATTTAAAATATTCTTTTGCAATTTATCAAGATAGCAGTTGCCCTATTTCTTAGAAATGTTTAAGATATTATTTGGTTCCACTCATTGATAACAACAATAGTTAAATTTATCTGTAAGGCAATTTAAGTTATTAATAAGATAATGAAATATGCAGGTATAATGTTTGTATAGTCTCTAATACAATTTTGAATGTAAAATATTGCTGGATTGTACACATTATTTTGAATCAAATTTCTACCTTGAAATCTCTAATTAAATGAATCCTAAATGAAGACACAGATACTTAAGATACTAAAACAATGCACATTTTAATAGAAATTAAATATAAATTCCCCAGCAGGAATTTGGGAACTATAGTTGCCATTGTCTCAAGATTTGAACTGGGACAGAGTTATAGTGAACAACTGGTACTTCTAGCACTACCATGATTCAGTGCTGTCATTTGTTTCACTTATTCAACAAATCTCTACTGAGCACCTACATGGTCTAGATATTGTACCAGACAACTCAGGAAGTTCACAATCAAATTGGAATTACCAGACACCAACAAATCATTTTAAAGCACATGCCCAATACACTGAAGAGTGTACGTACAAGTGGGAGAGTATAAAAGCAGGCGCACCCAACCCACCCTCCAGGAGGGAGCCTAGAAGTCTCCTAGAGGACGATATGCCCAGGGTAAGGAAGAGTTCAGTCGGGCGGCCGACTGAAGTTGGTTAGAGCGCAGTGCTTGGTGAAAGCACAGTGCTTGGTGAAAGCGCTTGTAACACCAAGGTCGCTGGTTCGATTCCTACATGGGCCAGTGAGCTGGGCCCTGCACAACTAGATTGAAAATAACGACTTGACTTGGAGCTGATGAGTCCTGGAAAAACACACTGTTCCCCAATATTCCCCAATTAAAAAATTAAACTAAAAAAAGAATTTGAATTTATATAAAAAAAGAGTTCAGTGAAAAAAAGTTCAATGAGGGGTGAAGATCAGAGATTGTGGGGAGTAGGAGAATGGTTGGGAATGATGTTTCAGACAAAGGGAATCATATGAACAAAGTTATAAAAGCAAAACACAACACCATGTTTATTCACTACAAGCAGCTTAGCACCCCATATAGTGTACCATCCACTTGGGCCTGACTACCTGGGCTTGAATCCTGGCTCTGCTATTTGCTAATTCTGTGCCCTTTGACACATGGGTTAACCTCTCTGTTGCCTCTGTTTCTTCAGCTCTCAAGTAAGGATAATAATAATACCTACTTCATAGTATTGTTTTGAAGATCAACATTATTATATGTGAAGCACTTAGAATTGTGCCTGGCAGGTAGTAAGAATGAGATCCATGCTAGCTCTTTCTATTATATGGCGAATGACAGAATGTAAAGTAATCAGGTTGCAAGATTGGGCGATAGTCGAATGTCGGAGGTTTTGTCTGCCAGAACAACAAATGTGGGCTGTTGTTCTGAGTAATAGGAGTCAAGAAAAGATTTTCAGTAGGGAAATTAGATGAGAGAGTTTGTGTTTTTGCTACATCACTCTGCTTTTGTAGAAGGTAGAACTGAAGGGAATGAAATGGCACAGACCAATCAATAGGCTGCTGCGTTAATGGAGGCCTGGATTAAGACAATGATAGCAGAGATGCACATACAGGAAAAGTGATTAAATAAATATTTAAGAAGTTAAGTCTGCAGAATTTTATTGATTAGGTAAAAGGAATTATGAAGAGGGAAAAGTTGGGCTTTGGTTACAAAGACATAAAAAAAATCAATTCAAAATTTTAAGTAAGGCTAATGAGAAAATAATAATATCCTATGTGTTGACAGATGGGTGAGCATCTTTAAGGAAACAAACTGCTTTACTTGTTTATTACAACCAAGAGACTAGATTAATAAGATTGCTATGGCCTAGTTTAAAAAGACACTTTTTAGTAACATTTTCAAATCCATCTTAATTGGTAATGCTTTTGCAGATTTTCACAAATCGTAGATATCCTAGTAATAGATTCTGTATCCATTTATAATTCCAAATATGTGTCTTACATCCTTCCTAATAATGTCTGTTGATGTTAAGTGGTTGATTTGTTTCATTGATCTTATTGTTTTGTGTCATTTCACATTGCAATCCCCCTCTCGCTACTGGTTTATAATCTCAAATCATTGTGTTCACTTGCCTATTGAACTCCAAACATCTTTTCAGACAATGATTTCCCATGTGGCTTGTATCAGATAATTTTACACTGTATTTCCATGAACAGATGTGCACGCAGATGTGTTTATGCATATTTTGAGTTCTATAACATAGTGAGTCAATTTGAAAAACCCATGTCTTTTTTTGTTTGTTATCCAAAATTATTTTGCTTATTTGAAGAAGAAAATTTCCCAGATCTCTGTATTTCAATTAATTCAGCAATTCCATGATCAAGCACAGGGAGTATACCCCAGCAGAGGTATACACAGAGGTATACAGAGGGAATAAGCACAGCAGAGGTCTCTGGAACTTGGCTGTAGCAATATGGCCATTTTAATTGGTCGGTGCCAATGCCCTTTTGGTTGTTAAATGTTTAATATCATGCTAGCTTGTACTCATGGTGCAGGATCTTCTCCACAGAAGAATTTTGTTTTGGCAAGCAGAGATTTATTTTAAGAAATTTTAATGGATTACATCAGTAATAATCTTTTTTTAACCTTTAGCCTTTTTCATTTATAAGTAAACTGTTGTTATTTACTAAAAACACTGGGCCCTATTTGACAGTGGAATAAGGTGAATGAAGTCTACTTTTTAGGGAAATAAATTTTCATCTTAGAAATTTTTTCAAGGCATCAAATTGTTCCTCAACACAGAAGCATTTGTAGGTACAGATTTCCTGATAGTTGCAAGCTTTATGTAAAAAGCTTAGAAATTGATTTATTTAGTACATATGTAAGTATATTGGTTATAGTATCCAATATTTTGTAGTTTCTGTAAGTAACTACAGAAATGGCCCTTTGTTACACCCCACTGGAGCTGGTAAAATAATTTTAATGAAGAATGTCAGTGCTCCCTTCTCAAATAGGTCTTTAAGTTCCTGCTCATACTCAGCTGTATAATCTTTCTCAAAATAAGGAGTTTCTTACAGTTTTTCACTTAGAAAATCTGTAATGTTACTATTTGTATTAGTTGCTGTGATATTTTTGATGTTTCTTATATACTGCAGGTATTCCTGGCGTCACCAACTAAGGGAATTTAAAAGTGAATATCGAGTTGTAGCCCTGGATTTGAGAGGCTATGGAGAAACAGATGCTCCCATTCAGCGAGAGAATTATAAATTGGACTGTCTAATTACAGATATAAAGGATATTTTAGACTCTTTAGGTGGGTTACTTAAAAAAAAACACTATTAATTCTTTTTAAGGGACTAATAGTCAACACATTGTGAATTGATAACCTCATTTCTTGGGAGAATGCATTTTCCGCCTACCTGAGCTGTCTCCTGGATCCTGTCACCATAGTTTCGGGTATGTTGCACGAAATATTTATACAGGGAATTTAAAATAGTGCATCCAAAATAACTATTCAGTCACCAGCCAAGAATGACTTTCAAAATTTGTTTTTAAAAATAGACCTGATGTTATTGTTTATTACTTGCAGAACCAATTATTGGAAATTTGAGTCTTATACTCAGAAAATTGATGTCTTCAGAACCCCCACTTAAATATTCACTTAAAAATGTTATAAGATGCAGAAGTATTTGCATTATCTTTCTTGTATTGACCAGCTAGTGCCATTATAATATTTTGTAACAAACTGCGCCAAATTCAATGGCATCTAGCCATAGGTATTTATTCCTATACTCGTGGATCTGCAGATAAACTAGGTTGGACTCCTCCAGGTTTTTTCCTCAGACTACAAGCCCAGTTGGGACTGGCTTCTCACGGTGAGTTGGGCTGGAGCCCAAGCTAAAGGGGAGTAGCTCCCTGGGTGAAGCTCTTTTCCTGACAGTGGCAGAAATGGCAAGACCGTAAGCCCAGCTGCACATTTTCAGGTCTTTACTATCAGCCCGTTAGCCAAAGCAAGTCATACGACTGAGCCCAATGTCAAGTTCTGCACTCATCACAAGATCAAAACAATCACACAGCCAAGTCTAACATCAAAGGGACAGCAAAGTATGCTCCTTCTATGGTAGAGGGGAAGGAAAGAGGGGAGTAAATATTTTTAAACAAGTCTAATGCACTAGTTCCCTTTTGACTGACACCTGCTGTTACCATCAATATATAGTTAGCCAATATAGTGAGAAGCTCATGAAACCAAATTGAAGGCCCTTTCTACAATAATCTAAATGATCTAAATAATCTAAATAATGGATTAGGCCACTATTCTTAGAAGAAAAAAAAATGGATGAAGTCTGGGGGTGTCAATGCAGTGTTGTCATTTAGTCTAATTACAATGAAATAGACTCAGAGACACTGATTTCCAATAGCCTTATTTCATTCATATTTTGTGGAAGTTCAGTCAGACCTAGCCTAAATTTGTCATCATGCAATTTTCTAGGCAAATGGATAATATAAACAAGATCTCTCTCTCTCTCGCTCTCTCTCTCGCTCTCTCTCTCTCTCTCTCTCTCTCTCTCTGTTTTAGTATAGTGGTGGGTGATGGTGAAAAATACTTGAAAAAATTTTAAATACTCTAGGAATAAATTACAAATTAATCTTGTCCATCCATACAAAGGAATCCTGTAGGAAGCAGTATTTTAACCTAACTTAAATTATTATAATGGTTACATGAAATGAAATGTGTATTAATTGGTGCTATAATCAAAACTTTCCACTAATCCCAGTTTGACTTCACAGTTCCAGATTAGTAATGTTTTACTGTGTTGAGTTATAACATTGACCTTGTAAAGTTAGGGGGCAAATAGATGCTTCTTTGAAATAAAGATTTACCAGTTGCACATAGGACATTTATGATTTTACTGGATCTAGAAATTTCTCAGCATTCAAAAATAACTAAAATAACCTAATTATGTGAAGTCTTCATCATAGTTTCCAGACTCAGGTCCTCAGGTCCACAGGAAACCAGATCTGAGCTGAGCTGGCTATTTATATAAATAAATAAATATATATATATATATATATATATATATATATATATATATATATATATATATATATTCATATATGTATATTCATTTGTTCCTGGGAGAGAGTCCTGGCTATTTATATATATATAAATATATATATATTCATATATATATATTCATTTGTTCCTGGGAGAGATTCTGAATTTGTAGGTCTAGAGTGGGTCCTGGGCATCTAAATTTTTAAAAAGCTATCTAGGTGATTCAGACATTCGGATTTGGGGAACACCAAACTCAGTATCTGTACAAAGTGCATAATGAGGGTAGAATAGTGGAAAGATTGGTTTCAGAAACGTGCCTATTTCATGAGCTAATGATGCACCCACCTGTTCCTTTTCAATGATGTCAACATTTATTTCTTGATTACAGGGTATAGCAAATGTGTTCTTATTGGCCATGACTGGGGGGGCATGATTGCTTGGCTAATTGCCATCTGTTATCCCGAAATGGTGATGAAGCTTATCGTTATTAACTTCCCTCATCCAAATGTATTTACAGGTGAGTTTACATTTTCATTAAAGCATCTTTGCCAATATGACAATTCACTATTATCACTGACACTTTGGATTAAAAACAGCAAAATTTAATTAACATAACCTTTTTAAAATTAAATGACTAAAATATGAAATTAGCATATGACGATGTCAGATATCTTGGTGTTTAATATTTAGAGTCTAAGAAACTGTAGTTTCATATTTGCTTTCATAATTTTATTTCTTTTTAGAAAACATTTTACTGCTAACTTGGGGATGGATAAAGGGGAAAATGCAGTAACATTACTTTGATGGTAATGAATCTTGAGAGCCTAGAAATAAATTCTCCTCTTGCTGACAGCTTTGGCTATCAGGAATGGCAGCATTTTTTAAAGCAGCAGTTCTCAAATTTTTGGTATCAGGACTCCTTTATATCTTAAAATTTGTTAAAGACCTGTTGAGTTCTTGTTTATATGGGTTATATCTATAAATATTCACTGTATTAGAAATTAAACATCAGAAAATTTCTTAAAATTTATTTTAAAAATTATAACTCCAGTGCATGTTAACATAAATAAGATTTTAATGAAAACTAACTATATCTTCCACAGCAAAATTTTAGTGAGAATAGTGTCCTTGTTTTACATATTTGCAAATCTCTTTAATTTTTGGCTTAAAAGAAGACAGCTGGATTCTCAGATCTGCGTCTGCATTCTAGCTGTTGCAATATGTTGTTTGAATTGAAGTATATGAAGAAATGTGGTTTCACACAGATTTGTAATTTGTCGCGTCCAGCGCAACATGGGCAGTGAGGGAGTGAGAAGGGGCGGCGTTAGGTTAAGTTTTAAGAAAGAAAGAGACAGACTTAATGCAGTTAAATCTCAGAGGGCCAAGGATCTCACAGTCATTTAAGAACTGGAGCCCCAAATCAGACCAACTGGTGGCTTTTATTGATAATCATACAAGGAAGTAGTAGTATTGTTTTTTTACACGGTCTGTGAGACCCATCCATCATATCACAAAAGTGAATCAAACCAATTATCCTTGTCCACTAGCAGCCAGAGCAGAAAGTCCTATCATGACTTAATTAAGGTATGTACCTTCCTGGGGACAAGTCTCTCATGTTGAAACTGTTCCGTTCAGCTAAGCAGAGAGAGCTGATCTTCTAAAGAAAAACTGTGGATTTTCTTTATCACTCTCATGACTTCTCTTACAATCAGGTGAGAGAGGAAAGGCAGAGTCAGCCGTGGCTTTTCCCAGACATGGGGAAGAGAAGGCAAGGTTCCTTCCCAGCTTTTCCAAGACAGCTCATTGGGGGTCCCCACACGGTTTCGCCCGTCTTAGGTTGTTCCTCACGTGAGAAATCTTACCCGTCCTTGGCTGCAAACCATCTTTTGGGGACCATACAGAGAGACAGGAGGTATAAACATCATGATAAAACAAAGTCCCAGAAAGGCACAGTCTCACAGACTCTTCTTTCAAGAAAAGACACGGGGGAACAGTCGGCTAGGCTGCTGTGTGACAACAGTAATTGGAAAAGGGAGGAGTATTTTAATAGCCTTTTCAGATAACTGTGGGTTTTCTTCTTTAATACTATACAAACTCAAAAACTGGTAGTTCCTGAAAGGCTAGTAACAATGTGGAATTTGGTGTCATATTAATGAAACTTTTGAACTTTGTTACATCAAAATCCATTGGTATCTCTAATACTGTGAATGGTTCTTTTACCCATGCATGATTTTGCATCATCATGCATTAGAAGATATTGGTTGAGTTATGCAGATGTTCCACAATTTGACGCATTTTATTATATGATATCAAAGAATCACATTCATTAATATCACCCTGATTTCATTTTTAAAAAGCCGTTAAGTATTACAAAGCTGTCAAGCTCACAGTAGCAGATACAAGTTTCCAAAATTCAAATTTTCACTTGAAACCTTCAATTTTATCATCGGCAACAAATACTGTTGATTGTTTTCCCTCAGGTGAAACGCTCTCTTTGTTCATTTTCAAGAGTCTGTCTGCCAAATACTCAGACCTGACTGATGCTAGTTTGTTAGTCATCTTTCCAAGTTAAAATACTAGTCCATAAAAAAATGCAGCTAATTCAACTTATCAACTCAGTTGCAGAAGTGCTTTTCTTCAAGACAACCATTGCATTTGGGTGTGCAATAGAACTGCTTTACGTGTATTTTCTATTTCATCAGAATGTTAAAAAGACATGTACTCAAGGTTGAAATATAATACAATTACTAATTTTTGCTATTTCATGAAGGACATTCTTAAATGAAACCGGCATTTAGTTTTATGAATTTATTTGTTTCTGTCAAGTTTGTGGCAGTGAAGCATGTGACTGCTAGTATCGTTTAGTGCCACTGCCTTGATTTGTGCTCATGCAGCAATGGTTTTATCTATCATGGCTTTTGTACCATCAGTGCAAATGTCAACCAAATGAGAAAAGTTAGTAATGTCTTAGTATTGTTATGAAATAGTTTTGACCATCCGGATTCCTTAAAGGGTCTTTGGGATCCCTAGAGGTCCACATGCACTATATTTTGAGAACCTGTGCTATAAAGGGAACTCGCAACATCTTAAGCCTTATTCAAGATCTCTGAACAATGGCTGGGAACATTTTTATTTGGTTTCTGCCAAAATTATAATTTTGTCCTCTTCAACTACCCTTGTCAAGTTTTCTGAGGTTCAGGTACTGCTACAACTTACAGCAGCCTCTGAGGAACAAAAAATTCAGAACAATGTATTTCTGTGTCTTTCTCAAAATTGAGCAGTTGAGGAAAAAAGGAACAATGACTACTTAAATACTGTATATTATAAGTGTCAGAGTTGAATTTCAGATGCATTTCCAATTGACCTAGCTCTGTTGAGGTAATAGGATGTAACAGGATTCAGATATCAAAGATACATCATATTTTTCTCAGGTTCATTAGTCGGCAGCAGAAGTCATGCTGCATGCTTTTTCAATTGAGCAGGACCCTCGAGTAAATGTTTTTGTGGTGCTGCTATATGGTCCAACCAACTGAGCCATCTGGGAGCTCAGCGGCAGCTCAGCTCAAGATGCCATGTTCAATCTTAGTTGCAGGGGGCAGAGCCACCATCCCTTGCGGGACTCGAGGAATTCAACTGGCAACCTTGTGGTTGAGAGCCTACTGGCCCATGTGGGAATCGAATTGGCAGCCTTGGAGTTAGGAGCATGGATCTACTTTCTGTTCCTGGCTGTTGTTCCTAGATCTTTTCATGGCTAATTTCTTCTTACCTTTCAGGACTCAGCCCACACATCGTATCCCCAGAGAAGCCTATTCTGACCACCCCCACTAAATAATAGTCTCTCCACACCACACAACCCTCACTCTTAATCACAGTAACTTGTTTTGTTTTCCTTTATAGTATTATTGCTATCAAAATGATCTTTTAAGTGTTTGTTACTTATTTATTGTGTAAGTTCCTTCTTAATGGGAATCTTTTCTGTTTTGTTCACTGCTAAATCCTCTCACGCACAGTAGATATTCAAATATTCATCAAATGAATGAATTTTGTAGATACATACATGAGTGAACTTATAGGAAACACTTTACTTTCTGTTGAGGCCAAATGAATAAGATATTCAAATCAGCCTATAAGGAAAATCTTTTACATCAGAAAATTACCTCCCCACATATGCCCAGGAAAAGTGTTTGGTCACTGATATGACCTTGGAAGAAAGGCAGTGTTGTTTGGGTTTCCAGTTCCTTCATGAGTCAAGACTTGATAAAGTGGAACTTTCTTTTTATTTAAAGTGCTATGATTTTTCTAAATACCAGAAATATCCATAATAATAGATGAGAACATAGAGTTTTTTTCCGAAGAGAAACATACAGAAATCTTTGTTGGGATCATCTCAAAGGTGAAGTTGCTTTAAAAAGAAGTTCTTTCAATAGTAAGTAATTTATACTGCTTGGATAAGGTCTAACATGCCATTTTAATTTCAGAATATATTTTACGACACCCTGCCCAGCTGTTTAAATCCAGCTATTATTACTTCTTCCAAATACCATGGTTCCCAGAATTTATGTTCTCAATAAATGATTTCAAGGTAAGTCAAACATAGTGATGAATGTTAACTAGTACTTACTGTGGTGATCATTTTGCAATGTATACAATATCAAATCGTTATGCTGGACACCTGAAACTCATACTAATGTTATCAGTCAATTAAAAAAAAAAACTAGTGCCCAAGAGGATAACAAAATTAGAAACTTAAAAATAAAATAAAGGTAGGCTGAAGCACTAAAAAAAGAAAAGAACAGTCCTGCTTATGTTGTTTTGATTTAAATAATCATTTCTTGTACATCTGTTATATGCTGTGCACTGACATTTCTCCTATGCAAAAAGAGGAAGCGTTTTCAATTAAAGCCCATTCGTAAGAAAGAAAAATAGACAAATGCTTTAAGTCCTCATCTATAGGTTTACTTATTTTTAAAGTCTCTGTATATTTGTGTGTCTGGCTGTTGTTCAATTTTTTTGAGAGCCTGTACCCTATAGGCATACCTCCTTTTAGACAATATCCCATGGGGAGATGAGGGACTATGAATGCCAGGTGAGAGTTTGACAGCAGCAGAAGTGGAAGCCCTTGGAGGTAAACAAAATTCTAAAACAAAGTAAGCATGCGGGTATTGGTGTACCATACACACTGACACCAGGAGTCATATGTAGTATCTTTTTCTTGGAAGTTGATTGAATGCTTCTTGTATGTCCAATATGGTATTAGATATTTAGGAAGGTTAGGAAAAAAAGACATAATATTATTTTACCTGGAAATATTTCTGCACATATCTCTGACATATAAGGACTTTTTTTTAACATAACCCCAATGCCATTATGAAACCTACCAAAACAAGCAACTCTGTAATATCATTTAATACTCATTTAAATTTCCTTACTGTCTCAACTGTTTTTATGCACTTCATTTGCTTGAATCAGGACCTAAAAAAGGTCCATACATCATAAGCGGTTGTTATGGCTTTTTAAATTATAACAGTTCCATCTTTTCTTTTTCAATTTTGAAAACAAGCAAAACCCCAGAAGATTAGATTCTATTTAAGATCTTACTTAAATTTTAAATTTTAGTATACTAGATGTTTCCTGCATGGCTTCTCTCCTCAGCCATTGTCAATAGGACTCTGAAAAGCAATAGGAATATGCAGACATAGACTCAAGGGACAGGCTTAACCTCTGATGTTGTGGAAAAGGATTGTGCCTCATGGGGCAGAGTGTTATGCTCCCCTATTCCACCTGGACAGAGCCTGGAAGAGTAACATGCCAGGGGTATCCACAGTGGATTTCTTTCTTTCTTTTTTTTTGAAACACCATTTCTTATTGAAGAAATTTGGTCATTTGTTGCAAAGAATGATCTGCACTTTGAGTTTGGCAGACTGCTTCATCGTGGTGTTCCTTAACTTGTTCCTCTAAGCCTTGTTTTTCCTATGTCATAGAGGCTACTGATCTAGAGGCTTGATTAGATTGAGTTTTAATTTGACAAGAATGCTTTGTAGGTGGTGCTCTGTATTTTCTAATGTATCACATCAGAGAAGCACATAATGTCTATTTGTCTCAGTTTTAGTAATGCTAACACTGACCAGTGGGCTTACAAATTGTCAGCCTATCCAAAATTTCCTAGCAACCTTACACCATACCATTTTAGCATACTTTTGATCACTATTGCCTAGGTCCATTAGGGTGTGAAAAATAGTGGTTTTCTAATTCTAGGTTTCTTTCTGCTTTTATTAACTGGAATTCTTTTATAAAGAAGAATTTTCCACATGTACTATTTGGTTATTCTGAAATACAGTTCATACAACAATGGCAAGATAAATACTTCTTCATTTCTTTTATCAAATAACTTGCCAGAGTGATGAGTTGGTACCTTAGAAACCTCCAAGGATAACAAATGGATGACCAATGAGGGTTTTTCCCCCCCATATAATTATGAGCTCATGAAGTTTTTGTTTTAATTTGACGTGTATCAATCAATTACAGTTGTTATTCTTTTGGGTGCCCAAATTATCCCATATTAGGAAAGTGGAAACCACTTCAGTTTGGCTCCTGTGTCCTTTTCACATTAGCCTTTTAGTCAGTGATAGCTTGCTTACTTAATACCCTAGGTTTATCTTTTATGTCCTGCCCCAGATCTGGAATTAGTCATTTATCAAAAGAACTCTAGCTCCTATTAGTAGGAAATGGTATTTAGAGATCACAGTCTGGGTGTCAACATAATTATTGTTACTGGGTTTTCGTTGCTTCTAGATCTTTCCATTAGACTAGACTTGCAAATATATATATATTTTAGCAAGAAAAACAGTCATGAGTTCTTCCTCATATTTCCAAAGCAAATTTAAGACTACAGGGTTTTTAATTAACTTCTATGATTTTATATAAAACATTTATATGGTTTTAAGTCAAAAGTCTAAAACAAGGTACATTCAGAGAATTGTTGCTTATTTCTGTGTTTCCTCTGTTTCTCTGTCTCCACCCTCTTTCCTACTTACCTAATAGAAAACCATTTGGATTAGTTTTTGTTTCATCTTTTTATTCTTTCTTTTTAAAAATATAAACAAATATGTATATATTTGTCTCCCCCTTCTTACATAAAAGATAATATACTATAAATACTGTTTCTCATCTTTGCTTTTTTTCACTTAATATATCCTGGAAATCACTTCATTTTAGAATATAGGTTATCTTTTTTTTTTTAAGCTTTTAAAATTTATTGAAAAAAAGAAATTCATAAGGTATTCAGACTGCAAAAGAGGGAGATTGTAGTCTGGCTTTAAACTTTTCCACATCAACATTCAAAGCTAGAATAAAGGAGCAAAGTCTATGCAAGTCTTAGAGGGGAAAAAAAGGAAGTAACCCATGCCCAATCCAGTTGTTATTACAGGTTAAAGGTTATACACGTTCTTTTTTTTTTTTTTTTAGTTTGAGGTGCACAAGACAAGGTAATACTTAGACGTTCATCATTTATATCTCTCACACTGTGGACCTCCGCTCCCCCATCCCCCCTTCCACTATCCCTCCGACATCACACTGAGCCATCACATTATATATATAAAATTATAGTTGGCATTCATTATTGTTCAGCTTCAGGTGTACAGTACATTGATCAAACATCTACATCTTCCCTGAGATGGTCTCCCAAATGGGACACATGTCCATCAGATACCCTATAAAATCTTTACAACATTATTGATTACGTTCCCCAAATTATTTTTCAAAAACCCTGAGGCCATTTTGTGGTTACTGACTGTTTTCTAATCCCCTCACCTTTCCCCTTATTCCCCCCCCCCCGCCCATCTAACAACCCTCAGGTTTTCCTCTTTGTCCCCAGAACTGTTTCTGATTAGTAGATTATCTTTTCTTGAAGTACCAAGAACACATAATACATTGTGTGGCCATACCATAGTTTATTCAACCAATCTCCCGCTGAGGGACATTTGATTTGTTTCCAGTCTTTTTTTATTACAAATAATGTTGCAGTTAATCATTTCATATATATGTCATTTCATATTGTTGCAAGTATGTTTTTGGGTTTGAGGGATCTGCATTTAAAAACAAGAATCTGAATGATTCTGATGCAGGTGGTTTAGATCCTTGCTTTGAGAAATGCTGGTATAGAGCATGGTTTTTCAAGTTGTGGGTGAGGACCCATTAATGAATCATGAAATCAATTTACTGGCTTGCAGTTTGAATTTTTAAAAATAAAGTAGAACAGAATTGAATTGAAAATATCAGTACGCACTATAATAACAGTAAGGAACATTTCTTTAAATTTTTGTTTCAGATATATATATGTGTGTGTGTGTGTGTGTGTGTGTGTGTGTGTGTATACATATATATATATACATATATATTTATATATGGTGCCAAAAAATGTAACAAAAATGTATACACATTTTAAGAAAGGAAAACTATTAAAATTGTAATACTCAATATATACCGATAACAAAAGATGAATACAAGTCACATTTGACTTCTGCAATTACAAGAGGTGTTCAAAGTGGTTACTATCAGCGTCCAGACACTTTTGATTATGGTGAACTACTGCTTGAGCAACTTGACCAAAGTGTCCACTTGTACACATTTTTTTGGCACCCCTGGTGTGTGTGTGTGTGTGTGTGTGTGTGTGTGTGTGTGTGTGTGCGCACCTGCCCACCCCATATATACTGGATCATGATGTAAAGTGTGTTTGTTACTCTGGATTGTGGTCAAAAAAAGTTCTAACAACTTTGTGGGGGTGGGCTGGTTGTCGGTAAACAAATAAACTACTGTCTGCTGGAATATTGGGGAAGGCTTTAGGATAGGGTAGTAGTTGAGCTTGGCCTTGTAGAATGTGATAGGCACCAAGAAGACAGATGTTATTCATAAAGTTGAAGTGTGTATGCGGGATTAGAAGGGAATATCATAAGTAAAGCCAGGAAAGCAGAGAAGTATAAAATGTGTTTGTAAACAATGAGGTCTCCACACTCTAGATTAGAAATAATGAATTGTCAATGCATATTGACCATCTTTCTCTTTCAAAAGCCAAAGATTTAGTTTATTACTAGGTAACTACAAGTTTTAATTATTCTCTTTTCACTTAAATTAGGCTTTGAAACATCTGTTTACCAGTCACAGTACTGGCATTGGAAGAAAAGGGTGTCAATTAACAACAGAAGATCTTGAAGCTTATATTTATGTATTTTCCCAGCCTGGAGCATTAAGTGGTCCAATTAACCATTACCGAAATATCTTCAGGTTAGTATAATTTCTTTTTAGTTAAATAAAATATTCATACCCTAAAGAGCCAACACTCAATTTTTAATATTAAGTTTATTACTTACTCAACTCAAATAAAATAGTTTGATTTAGTAAGTTGAATAATCTTGTTTTATGGTAAATTTCAAACATATGGAAAAGTAAAGAGAATAGTATAATGGATCCCATTATAGTTGTCACTAGTTTTATCCATAACTCTATTCACTTCAACTCTGCCTTTAGATTATTTGAACACATGTATTTTTTAGTTATATTTTTAACAATCATTTATTCATTCAAGAAATATTTATTAAGCACTTATTGTGTTCTAGGCGATGCCAGCCCTCAGAGTATAATAATGAGCAGAACTAGACACGGTCCCTGATCTCACAAAAGTTATAGCCAAGTGGGGAAAATAGACATCAAGCAAATATTCACAGTGATGAATATGTGGTTATAAACTAACATAAAGATTTTGAAGGAAAGAGAGGAGTACTTAAGAAATGATGTTTGAACAAAGAAATAAAAATGAGTTAAGTATTGACAAAGTTGGGGGTAGGAGAATTGGCATTCCAGAAAAAGGAAACAGCATGTACCAAAGTTGTGTGGGAAGATGGAGGGTTATGGTTTTAAGTAACACAATGAGGGCCAATGAGCTGAATAATAGAACATGACAGTGGGAAGAAGAGAATAGAGTGCAAATGGGTCTAAGAGCATTGGTCATACAAAGCCAAGTAGACCATATAAGGACTTAAGAGCTATGATTGTGAAGCCAGTGAATGAGAGTTTCAAGCAGAAAAGAAAAATGATCCAATTTGTATTTGCATAAATTCACTCATTGTAGAGAATCTACTAGAGAAATGAATGTGGGAAACCAGCAGGTTTAAGATGATGATAGCTTAAACTAATCTGAAAGCAGTGGAGATCGGGAGAGTGGGTTGATTAAAGAGATGTTTAAGAGGTAAAATTGACAGGGGTTGGTGATGGTTGGTTGGGTAGTGGGTTGATAAGAAAGATGTCAAAAATGGATCATGGATTTGTGGCATGAACAACTATATAAATAGTCACACCATTCACTGAAATAGAAAACAATAGAAGAGAACTACTTTTAAGAAGAAGGTCATGAGTTTTATTGATTCTAGACTAGCTGAGTTTGAGGGTGCCTTAGATATACAAATAGGTACTTGGATACCAGGGCCTGGAACTCAGAGGAGAGAATCTGGGATGAAGATATATAAACTCTTGGAGTCACTGAAAGACAACTGAGGTTTTCATTTCAGAAGATATTATTGGGGGATAACATGTAGAGTAAAAGATAAGACATGGAGGTTTGTTTGTTTGGGTTTGGACTCTAGATAGGAGAAAAATAATTTTCCTTGAGACTACAGCCTGATTGAAAAGGTTTAAGGGCTTTAATTTATGCTACTTGCATAATATTGGAATTCTTGGGGAAAAATACATTTTAACATAACCTTAGGCTGGTAACTATGAAACAGAAACAAAACAAAAACAAAGAAACAAAGAAAAAACCTCTTTAGAGGATACAACTCAACTCACACTCACACTGTTCCCACAGATAAAGTCCCCTGAAGATGAGTTCATAATCCAAATTACCCAAAATACCAATCCACCATTAATGAGTCAGAATGTAGTTGCAGTAGAACTTGTACAAATTTCAAATAATAGAACTAACAGAGATTATAAAGCATGTTTAAATCATTAAATATATTTTAAAAATAAAAAATATGAGAAAAGAATAATATCAAGACAGACTAAAACAAGTGAAAAAGAACCAAAAGAACTTCTAGAAATGAAAAATACAGTTATTGAAATCTAAAATTCATAAGTGAGATAAGTAGCAGATCAAACAAGCTAAGGAGAAACTATGAGTTGGAAGATAGATATAAAAACAATTACCTAGAAAGTAACTTAGAGAGATAAAGAAGTGAAAATATAAGTGACCAGTTATATTTGCCATGGAGGATAGAAACATAGATAGATAATTAGAAATCATTCACATAAATGCTGTTTATGTGCTAAGAATTTTTTCTAGTAAAATAAAATAATAGAAATAGAATGTATTATTTTCAAACTAGTACAGGCAGACAAGAAAACTATCAATTCTATAAAAGGCAGTAAAGGAGAAAAAGGAAGCAAAGCAGAGTAAAATAAGATGACAAAAACAATTTCAATATATCAATATGCACAATAAATATTAATGTATTAAACTTGCCAGTTAAAAAACAGAAAGTATCACTTTGGATTTAGTCACAATTAAGTCATAAGGACATAAAAAGGTTGAAAGTGTATGGAAAAAAGTTACAGTGGGTGTTATTTTAAATAAATAAAATGTCTCAAACTCTTTGAATATGGAATCCAAGGGGAATCATGAGATGATGTGAATAAAGGGAGAAGAGGTAAATCCAAACTTTTTTTTTGACTAGCAACAATAAGACTTATATATCTATATCTGTTTAGATATATAGACATATCTTTGGTTAATAGATATGTTACTTTAAAAGGTATTTATAGGTAATTATTAAGCAAGGCAATGATTAGAAAGGCAAACAGACATTGCAGAGGCTACAAGTTACATTTTATAGGATATAACAACATTGTCTGAAGTCCATATTCTGTTGTTTGTTTTTTACAAATAACACTTGTAAAGACAATTAATATAAGAGAAAATAGAGAGAATGACACATTTTTTATACAAGTCTAAATTTTGGACAGGAGACAAGGAATGGTAATTTCAAAATGTTCTTTGTTTATCCCTTTATCAGAGCTAGCTTTGTGGATACAAAACAGTATGTTTTAAGTAGCTATCAGGAAAGAGGAAAATTATTCTCATCTTGCTGAGGTTCTTCTACTAACAATTTGTTCATTAGGAGGACCTGCATTCCCAAGAGTAATCTCTAGAATCCTGTTAATGAGCATGGAGAGGAAAATTTTTTTTAAAAAATAACAGGTCTGTGAAGGTCAAGACTCACAATTGTATATAAAAGCAAAGACAGTTTTTGGCTAGATTGTTGTAAGTTAATTCTAGCTGACTGAAGGTCACATCAGACCTTCTGAAAGCTCAACTGACCTCCCCTCTGACCATTTTTTATGTAGGGTAATCAAGGCCAAGTACATCATTAAAAACAGTTCTACAATATATAATGACTATAAATAAAGTCTAGTACGCTATACTCAGGCATGAAAAATCACCCTCATTTATCACCCAAAGGCTCCCAGGACCATAGCCTCGTCCAAGGACTTTTCAAAATTTGAAGCCAAGGAAACGTAATGAACTAGGAATCAGACTAACAATAGGACCTAGCCTGCAAAAAGATGAATAAGTCTAGACTTATCACAAAGCATCAAAATAATAAAGCAAAAACTGACAGACTTAGAAGGAAAAGTGACAAATCTACAATTATTATTGGAAATGTTAATCCGCCTCTCAGAAGTTGATCAATGAAACAGAAAAAAGGTAATAAGGATATTGAAGATTTGAACAACCTAATTAGATCTTTCATCTGATGAACAATTCTAGAGTCCTGCATCTAACAATTAGAAAATACGCAATATTTTTAAACACACAGGAATGTTTACAAAGAGTGATTAAATACTAGACTACAAAGTAAGTCTTAACCAATAACAAAGAATTAATATCATATAGATTATGTTCTCCGAACACCATGCAGTTAGAAATTAACAACAACAAATTTTTAGAAAACTCAATATATTCAGAAATTTGAAAAACATTTCAAAATTACTCATGGATTTAAAAAAATCATAATGGGATTAGTAAAAACTTAGAAAATGTGAAAATATCAAAATGTGTAACATGGTTAAAACAATATTTAGGAAGAAATATATGTAGTTGTCCATACTTATATGAGAAAGAAGATTAAAAATTAGCGAGCTAACAGTCCAATTCAAGAAGTTAGAAAAACTATGTAAATAAAAATAAATTAGAAGGAAAATAATTTAAGTTAGATAAAAAGCAGAAATTAATACAATTAAAAACAAAGATACAATAGAGAGAATGAAAAAAACAAAAGCAGATTCTTCGAAGACTATTAATAGAGATAAATTTTTGGCAAGATTGGTCAAAAAGAAAAGGATGCACAAATAAACAATATTAGGAAGCCAAAGGTAGACATAACTAGAAACATAACAGACATTAAAATGTAAAATTAAGGTTGACAAATTTGAGAACTTTGACAAAATGGGTAGGTTTTAAGAAAAACATAACAAACATCCAAAATTGACTCAAGAATAATTGGAAAATCTGAATAGACATAGCCATTAAAGAAATTTGTTTATTTCAAGCATAGAGTAGACCTCAGAGAAGCCAGATAAGGGCTTCTGAAGGGACATTTCTGTAAAATAGACTGTTCTGTTTTACTTAATTGTCCAAGGGGCAAAAAAAGGTATTGAAGGTATTTTATACTGCTTATTTGTACCTGGAGATCTGGCCGGCGCATAAAAAGATATTCTAAGAGTCAGGTCCAAGAGGACAAAAAAACCTTCCAGTGAAAGGGCAAAAAACTTACTTTATGGACAGTCCATAGCTGTATTTCCATGGGAAACGTTGGGGGATCTGGGAAGTCCTAATTTTGAGAGAATAATGTTATCTCCTGCTTTATAAAACCATCTTCGTAAGTTTCCTTTTCCTTTGCCATTAAACTTGACACCCTCTGTGTTGTTAGTCTTTTTCTGTTAATTGTACTATGGTTCCATTATGACAACAATGCAGAAGGGAACTTCTGTGTACCAGAAACCTATAGCAATCTCATACTTTGTGATGAAACACTAAAAGCATTCTCTCTAAAAATAAAGACTAAAGATAAACTTTGCTGCTATAACTGCCTCTGTTCACCACTGTATTGAATGTCTTAACAGCACATAGACAAGATCAAAAACTGAAAAAAATGTAACTACTGGAAAGGGAATAAACAAAACCATGAAAATTCATAGATAATGTGGTTATATGTCTAGAAGGACAGAGGGAATCTAGAGGAAAATTATTAGAAAAAAATAGTTCAATAAAGTTGATGCACATAGGTTCAACATACAAAAATTATGATCTTATACACCAACAACAGTTAGAAAATATATTTTTAAACCAGATACCCCTACATAGCAACAAAAAATATTAGGTATGTAGTAATGACTCTAACGAAAGATGACCTTTATGGATATCAAAATTTATTGGAAGCAGTAAAGAATACAGGCTTAGGGCAATGGCTATTTATATACTCAACAGTGGAGAAATATTTTAATACTTTAACAATTACTACAGATTTGCTGGTGTACACTACTGAAAATCAGCCCTGGTTTATCATATTCATGAGTGGAAACTTCAATATCATAAAGTTCTTGATTTGTTCCAAGTTAATCTATAAATTTAATTCAATTTCAATCAAAACCATAAGAAAGTTTTTCATGAAACTTGACAAGCTGATTCTAAAATTTGTATGGGAGGGCATAAGGCTGAAAATTTCCAAGATAATTTTAAAGAAAAGAATAGGAGAGTAACCTACTCTATTAGATGTTAAGGCTTATAATGAAGCTATAAAATAAATAGAACATGGTGTTGACTCTTGGATGGATAAATCGACTAATGAAACAGAGAAGAAAGCCCAAAAATGGAACCACACGTATGGCAATTTGGTATGACAAAGAGCATTTTAAACCAATGGTGAAAAGATTGAATACATTTTGTTGGAGCAATTGGATATCCATATAGAATAAAATGAAATTAGATCCCTATCTTTTACCAAACAAAAAGTAAACCTTGGGGAAATAAAAAACCTAAATGTGATGAGCAAAAGTTAAAAATGTCTAGAAGATAATATAAAAGAAAACGTTTATGACCTCAGGTAGGAAAGGTTAATAAAACACTACAGCTCAAGTTATAAAAAAGACATGAACATGACTACATTAAAATTTAAAAACCTCTCTATATAAAAAGATATTATAAAATGATGAGGCAACCTCGGGTAGGAAGAAGTTATTTGCAAACCACAATTAATCATGAATTAATAATATTTAGAGTATATAAAGAAAGCCTTCAAATCAATAAGAAAAAGGTAGTCCAATTGAAAAATGGGTGAAGGATAATAAAAGGCAATTTACAGAAGAGGATTCTAATGGTCCACAACATGCAAGATGCCTAACCTTACTAGTATTCAGTAGTCAGATATAAAACATATGTTTTACTGCTTATGATAGAAACCTAAAATAACAGTGATGTGAAAAAAGATAGTTTATTTCTCTCACAAGTAAAAGTCTAGGCTACTGGGTGGCTGTGCTCCATGAAATCATCAAAGTTGTTATGTGACTCTTTGGTCAAAGACCAAGGCACTTTCTGTCATGTTAATCTGCCATCCCAAGGATATTGCCCTTGTCTATGTGGTCCAGGATGGTTTACCACCACGTCTGCATTTCAGTCAGTGGAACGTGGAAAAAGGGAAGGTGGAGGGGAGTGGCATACTGGACTGCACTGAGAAGTTGCACACATTATTTCTCATAAACCATGTATCCTCACTTTGCTGCAAGAAGCCTGGGAAATAGAGTCAGTCTTTATTCTGGGTGACCTTTTGTCCATCTAAAAATTGGATTTTCTATCACTATAGTGGAAGGCAGGAAGTATTGGGAAGCAGTCTCTACCACATGAGGTAAATGAAGCATATTTCATACTCATTTGATTGGTAAAAAATTAAACTTTTGATAACAAGTTTTGGCAATGATGTGGAGCAAAATGAATTCTTATATCCTGTTTGTGGAGCACACAATCGGTTTGGAAAACAACTTGAGAATAGGCTGAAGATGTGTATATTCTCTGAGGAAGCAATTGTGTTTCTGGGAATAGAAACTCTTAAGGAAACTCTTTCACATGTGCACAAGTGGACATGTACAAGAATGAGTTCAATATTATTTGAATTATCACAATAATTGGAAATTTTAAAGTGTCCATTAACAGGAGAATGGATTAATTATGGTATATTCATAGATGGAATTCTACACAAGAGTGAAAATGAGTGAAGTAGAACTACATATATCATCAATGGATAAATCTTAAAAATATAATGGTAAGGCATGAAAGCAAGTTGCGGAAAGCTATGAGCAATAAAGTTTCAAAAATGCGAAACACCTCTATATATTGTCTACAGAAATATATGTACTGTATTTGCAGGAATCTGACAAATAGCTCCCCTTTTTTCCTGCCCAATTTCTGACCCAGTTGAGAAATCAAACAAGAGTTAACAGATGAAAACCAAAATATCACCTTCATTACTGATAAGGGATAGGTTAAAGGCTATGGCTTAATCTGAGAACTGAAAAGGTTCTGCTAACCCCCTACTGCCAGTGCAGAATTTAGAGCAGTTCACCTGTAGGAAAGTTTGCAGAGCAAATTTGACCTCCCCCGCCCCTCTGGTCACTACCTCCCACCAACTAGGTAGAGGAGAGGATAGAGTTTATATCTCATACCTTCAGGACATATTATTTGATATACCCACCTAGCCCAGAACTATGAATAATTGTCACACACCAGGCCAGAGTGGGACACAGATCCAGGAGGGTTTAAGGAAAATCCCTTCTCAAGGAAAACAGAGGAATGGGTAGAGGTATCCTAACACATAGAAGTATAGTTAAGGACTAGATTCAACCTAGTCATTACGCCTAAGGCAGTGGTTCTTCACTCTAGCTTGTGTATGAATCAGCTGGAGGGCTTGTTAAAACACAGAGGGCTAGACCCCACCCCTAGATTTTCTGCTTCAGTCTGACAGGGATGGAGCCCAAAAACTGGCATTTCTGACAAGTTCACAGTTGGTGCTGATGCTGATAGTCTGGTGACCGCTGACAGCCACTGCCTTAGGGTGAGGCGAGGAAAAGAAATTCTGTCAAGGAAAGGGAAGCACAAAGATGTAATTATATTTTCAGGGTTTTATTTTCTGAACTGAGTAGTGGGTACGTGGGTGCTAGTGTTTTCTATATTATCTTTTTAATCAAAGTAATGAAATAGTTCCACATACAAAAGCAATGTTGGAGTATATAACACTCTGGAAATTGCTGCTTTAATACTTACAAATTAGCCGATCACTCAGAATTTAGAGGAGTAACATGTTAAATTCCAACTAATTTGAAATAGGTATGCTAAAATGCATTTTGATAGCTTAAATGATTACCAGTATAAAGCAATAATTGTTACTACTTGTTTCAATTTTGTACATCTTTCAAAGTGTTCCTATACTTTCTAAAATTAATGGTTTTTCATCAGAAATATTTGATCAAGTGTTTCCCAATAAGTTCTTCAGCTTAACATACAAAACCCACTCTCTTAAAATATTTAGTTTTACTTTATTATTTGTTTATTTTTATTGAAGTATAATGGAAATATAAAATTATATTAGTTTCTGGTGTACAACATAAAGACTAGATATTTCTATATACTGCAAAACGATCACCAAAATATCCCACCTTCCTGAAAAACAATGTAGCAGATGGTGTCAAAAGCTTTAAAAATATTTATACTCTTTACCTCAGGGATTCCACTTTCAGGTCTCTACCCAAAGAAATTATCTGAAATGCCAACAAAGATTTGGGCACAAAATGTTCATTATAGCATTACTTACAACAAGGGCATGTTTTAAGTGATGCTGTGATCTAATTATTCAATTATAAGAGATAGTCATTTGTGGGTTATTAGTCCACAAAATAGTATCTTTTAGAATTGTTTTTGAAAAACTTTATGAAATGAGAACATTCTTAAGTTATAATTTAATATGAAATTTGCATATGTATACTGTGTATATTTGCTGTATTATACAATTTCAAATATGTGCATAGAAAATGACCAAATGATTATCTTTCAATGAGGGAATTATGCATGATTTTATTTTTTATACTTGTCTGTATTTAAGAGAATATACAATAAAATCTTGTTTTAAAAACAATCTTCTTGCAAAAAAATATACTATCACCTAATATTAAAGCTCAGTCCATATATATTTTCTGACTTTCCAGTTCCAATTTTCACATTAAATGCATGAGGTTATCTCACAAATAATTTAATATATATTAAAACAGTAACACTTTTAAACTCTCTTCATCACAACATTCAGAAATTCTGGTATCCTTTTAAAGCAAATTATTCCTCATAGTGATGAATTTCATATTTAATTTATAGCCTTCATTATAAATTTTGCTAACCGCATCCAATTAAAATATTTATTGGGTTCTTTCTTAAATAGCCTTTTAAATTTTTTATTGTACAGATTGATTGCCTAAAGTAGTATTTCTTAACCATTTTTTCATCATCACCTCCCTAAGGAGACTTTGTAAACATTTTTTTCCCCTAATTGCCCCTCACCCCATGAAATTTTAATATCTGCTTATGTACTGTATGTATATCCAGGTTTATACATATAAAGAGTAAGATTTTTTTCACTCTCCCAAGAACCAATTTTCACCCCTTTGGTGGTGATACTGCCCCCTTTGAGAATGTGTGGCCTAAAGGAACATTATGGAAAAATGTTATTTTTATCTTTCAAAATGAGTCTGAAGCCCACGTGTTTTGTTTTTATAGCTGCCTGCCTCTCAAACATCACCTGGTGGCCACGCCAACACTACTACTGTGGGGAGAGAAAGACGCATTCATGGAGGCTGAGATGGCTGAAGTCACAAAGATGTATGTTAAAAACTATTTCAGGCTAACTATTTTGTCAGAAGCCAGTCATTGGCTTCAGCAAGAACAACCTGACATAGTGAACAAAGTGATATGGACATTTCTAAAAGAAGAAACAAAAAAAAAAGATTGACTTTTTTATATCTTCTGTGAGGGGGTCTGTAGTAAAATCTCTAAATAATATTTTTAAATTGTTCATCAACTTCTTTAAGCTTCATTAGGAAAAATTTGTTTTAACATTCTTTGTCATGAACAAATATCCTCAGAAATGGTATTGAAAAATGTCTGAGAATGTGTGAACTTATAATATGATGTTGATTTTCTTACGTTGTTTTACACTGCCTTAAAAAGTATACACTTGTACAAAAAAGAAGTTAAGTGGCTCAGTTTTGATTTCTTGTGTTCTTTACCCTGTTAACATATGGTGCCTTTTACGTATGTATATTAAAGATTAGCCATATTAAAAGGTAAGCCTGCAGTGGTATAAATTTTCATTTTATTGTTCAAAAGTTCTTTTTACTATTTTTAACCATTAAAAATTCTATTATCAAATCTCTTGGATTTATAGTGTATTTATTATTTGAAGGTAAATATGACTGGATGAATATGCATTCTTAAAACAGGCCATAAATGTTACTTAAATGGGAAGATTAACATGAGATGATGTGAAGATTCTCACGTATATATTTATTAAACATTGCAAGTAGAGAAGCACATCTATTAAAGCCAGTTACTTGTCTTAACTGGCTAAATTGGTGAGAGATTTAGAAAAAGGATCAAGATGTCCTTTTGCCCCATTCAATGCAACAATAATTGAATACTGTACTTCCTATGAACACTGGAATCTAAACTCCACAGGGCAGATGTATTTTTTTATTGCTTTATTAACTGACATATATGCAGCATCCAGAATTAGAGCCTGGCTCATCATTGGAACTCTAGTATTTGCTTAATGAACAAATTACGATGAACAAATTACGTATCTGCCACACTGCTAGACACTGTGGGGGAAATAGAAAAGAAAGATGACATGGTAATATGGAACTTTCCCTTAAGAAGCATACACAGAATGCAGTTAAATTAAACATGGATTCAAGAAGAGTAATGAAGATACAAAAAAGAGTGGGAAGAGTTACAGAATAGAGAATGATACCAGCACAAGGGACTACTCATTCTCTTGGGTTGCTTTCCTTGGCAAGGGAAACAACCAGTAACATTGCTAAATCATGGCTCCTTAGAGATTACAACTGTGCTCCCGAGTAAGACAAAGTTAGTGAAAAGAATGTTTCCCTCACTAGTTCTGACAGTGACAGAACAAAGTAGAATGTCCCTGAGAGTTCTCGTCATTGTATCCTAGTAACATGTATTTACTAATAAAAGCCCCATTTTTTATACACGTTATACTTGTGCCTCATAACAGCATTGCAAAGTAGGGAGCACCACAAATTTACAGATGTGAAAATGAGGTTGGCCAATGACCAAAGTGTAAGTGTTAGAACCAGGATCTGACCTTGATCCATCTGGTTGGAAAGCCCATAATCTCTGCACTTAGATCACGTTCTATTTAACAAACTCTGGTATCCACACTGACCTCCCTGTTTATTGGTGACTTGGTGTGCTTAGTTACAGAAACATCACTCAGAAACCTTCAATTTGATGTTTAACCCTGAGAAAAGGACTTTAAATTAGCAATCAGCAAATACAGGAATATTCTATATGGCATTGTCAGAGTTGCAAATGCTACAAGGTATAGAGGAGAGCCTGGTTCATGCCAACTTTGATTATGCTTCCCTCTTGATCGGTTCGAAAGGGCAGCAACAAAGGGACATGACTTCACTGACTCTGTGTGTTGATGCAATAAAGTAAGCTTGGATTATTTTAATGAAAACTTGTTATTGACAAAGTGATTTTAGAGTTTGTGGCTGTTAGTTATGTCAGTTTGGAATGCTGACTGGCTCATGTTGACTATGGTTAAGAATATGAATCAAATATGCCATGGCTAATTCTGGCCTATGATAATGGATGTATTCTAACTTTCAATGGATGTGGAAGAGTGTAACAAATATAAAGGCCCCAGGGTGCCATCAGTTAAACCTCTTAGCATAAAGAGATATTATTATCTCTGTAGAAATCAATTTGTAGGGAGAGAAAATGAATTTGACTTACCAGCTGCCAAAGCATCTCACAGTAACTACACTATACTATTAATACTAATGACATTTAAACTAAGAAGTGCTAATTAATATTCATCTACTTAAATTAATATATCCCTTGTAGGTATATAATACATGCTTAATACAAACGTCAGAAATTGTTATGTGAAGATAATTTATTAAGCATATACGTCTAAAGGAAGGGGTTTACAAAAAGCAAAAAAGATTGTACTGTTGATATGGCTCTCATTCTCCTGTTACATCATTTACCATTTTTAATTTTTTGGATTTTAAAGGTAATGAATGCATCATTTCCTATTAACCCACAATGGACTGTAAGAGTTCTAATTATGTGCGAACAGAAAGCACACTTGAATATGGGGACAGGATGCGCTCTGGGGGCCGCCCCCTGATCCAAGCTATTCGTATCCTGAGACTTCAACAGTCGGCCTCATGTCCCAGCGATTCTCGGACTGGGAGCTGGAGGCGTGTGAGTCGGACCTCAGCCTGAGAACCAGCAAGTCCTTGTATTCGCCAGCGGTGGCCAACCCCTTCGTGCAGCAGACGCACTTCAGCGCGTGGCGCTGGGCCTACATCATCCTCATGGGGGCTGTGCTGGTGCCGGTGCGGGCGACCTGCATCGCCTTCCTCTTCATCTTCCTCTGGCCGGTGGCTGTGCTTTGCACCATAGGCCGTTCTGCTCACCCAACCAAGCCCGCCAAGAGTTGGAGAAGAAAACTGGCGCAACCAGCTCTCAAATTCTTGTTTCAGGCGACCTTCTTTTCAGCAGGGTTTCTGGTTAAAGTGAAAGGGAAAAAGGCAACGCGCGACGAGGCCCCCATTTTCGTTACGGCGCCGCACTCCACTTTCTTTGACGCAATCGCCTGTGTTGTGGCTGGGTTACCCTCGGTGGTCTCTGCAAGTCAAAACGCACAGATCCCAGTGGCTGGGAAATTCCTACTGTCCACGCAGCCCGTGCTCGTGACCCGAGAGGACCCTGATTCCAGGAAGACTACCCGGAATGAAATCCTGAAGCGAGTGACGTCCAAAAGGAAGTGGCCACAGATCCTGATTTTCCCAGAAGGAGTGTGTACCAATCGCACGTGTCTGGTCACTTTTAAACTCGGGGCCTTCTCTCCCGGTGTTCCTGTGCAGCCAGTGCTGCTCAGGTACCCAAACACCCTGGACACAGTGACCTGGACCTGGCAGGGGTTTACAGGCTTCCAGGCCTGCATGCTGACCCTGAGTCAACTCTTCACCAGGGTAGAAATTGAGTTTATGCCTGTTTACATCCCAAACGATCAAGAAAAAAAAGACCCCATCCTTTTTGCCAATACAGTAAGGATCAACATGGCAAATGCTCTGGGGGTGCCTGTGACAGATCACACTTACGCACATGGCAGACTGATGATTACTGCAGGTAACCTTCAACTACCCATGGAAACTGGTTTGGTGGAATTTACAAAAATCAGCCAGAAATTGAAGTTAGATTGGGATAACCTTCACCAGCATTTGGATGAATATGCTGCAATTGCAGTTGCTTCAAAAGGAGGGAAGATAGGAATTGAAGAATTTGCAAATTATTTAAAACTCCCAATTTCCGAGACCCTGAGACAACTTTTTGCTCTTTTTGACAGGAAGAATGATGGCAGCATAGACTTCAGAGAGTATGTGATAGTTCTGACTGTTTTATGTAATCCTGCCAACACTGAAAAGATTCTGCAAATGTCGTTTAAGCTTTTTGATCTTGACGAGGATGGTTTCATAACAGAACAAGAGTTGGCTGCTATACTTCAGGCAGCTTTCGGAGTCCCAGATCTTGATGTTTCCAGACTCTTTCAGGAAATAGCTGGACAGAACTCAGAGATCATTTCATACGAGAACTTTAAGAAATTTGCCTTGAAGCATCCAGAATATGCCAAGTTATTTAATTCATACTTAGATCTCCAGGCAGCCTACATATATGGGTTACCACAAGAATAGGTTTAATCTCTGTATTCAAATGTTAAAGTCAGCCCTGAAAATGGTGAAAGCACCTTCCAGGTAGAAACTATGATTGAAATAAAATTTATTCTTTGAGGAAAAACACAATAGTTTTTAATCTAAGTGGCCTGGGCACTTAATTACGATATTTAAAATGTGCTTGAAGAATATATATTTCAATTAGATTTTATACTACCTTTTTCTTTCTTAGGATAATATATTTGTTTGAATATAACCTAACAGTAGAAGAATAAAAGATCTAATCATAAACCTTGTTCATCCAGCATGGTTCTAGTTAGACTTCATTTTGCTAAAGTAAGGCCAGAAAAACATTACAGCCCATCACCTCTCCCTCATTTTTGCAGAAAAAATATCTCATTAAGAGCTCCATTGTCAATAAATAATCATTTTTATTCTTTCTAAAAAGGATTTGCTGGATAAATGCCTCTCTAAAAATAGCTCAAATGGTCTTATTTTACAAGACAAAATAAAAATAACAAGAGGAAGATATAGTGTTGGGAATAGCATTGAAACAGTAATACATGTTATGGTTGGCCTTTATCATTATTATTTTTAGGTATGAGAGTGATTATACAGAATGAGAAATCACAATAGACTACAATTTCTGGAAAGCTAATATCACAAACACCGGTTATAAATACAGGAATTTTGGCAAATTCTATTTTGTATGGTTCTCAAAAAGGGAAAATTTATGTTCATAATTGCATGTTCTGCATCACTGAAAATATTCTTTTCGTTCTGACTAGGCACCAACTGAAGCCTCTACTTACTGTTGTGTACCTCTCGCACTACCCATGTACTTCCAGCACCCTTTGTTGTAAGACATCTTCACATAGTGCTGTGTCCTTGGGCTTTATCCCTTCATGACACCATGTGGGATGAATCAGTGAAATATTCCTAGAAGCCATTTCTACACCAGGACAAGGAGCAACAACTTATCAAAATGTGGAAGTGATTGTGAGCCAATAAAATATGCGTTGCTAACCCAAATTAGTGTATCACCAACTTAGTTTCATTGTGGCTAAATCCCAAAAATGACTGCAGCCCCTCAGTGTCACCACGTATGAGGAGACATTTGACTCAGAGGATAGAAAGTCTTGACCATTTGTGGTCAAAATCTCTTACTTTTGCAAACTTCACAAAAACGTACCCAAGTAGACACATTTCTAGGAACCCTAGCAGGGACTTGGAACGTATTTATGTAAGTGGGGCCCCTAAAGCTTAAACTTCATTAGTTTCCTGGTATTTTGAGTAGAAAGAAGACATGAACGGGAGAAAGGTGAACAGATGGGGAAAGCTTAACAAAAGGGAAAGAAAAAGAAATCAAATATTGTTTTGAGATCATTTGCATGTAGTCCTCACTTGAGCAAAGGAGATGGATGGATATTTCATAATCCCCACTATCATAGTCTGTCCGGGCTGCTACAACAAAAATACCATGACTAGGTGGCTTAAACAACCAACATTTATTTCTCACTGTTCTGAAGGCTGGGAAGTTCAAGATCAATGCACTGGCAGATTTGGTATCTGGTGAGAGCCTGCTTCCTGGTGCATAGGTGGCTTTTTTCTGTGTCTTCACCTGGTAAAAGGTGCAAGGGAGCCCTCTCCAGTCATTCATAAGGGCACTAATCCAATTCATGAGGGCTCCAGCCTCATGACCTGATCACCTCCCAAAGGCCCCATATCCAAATACTATCACATGGGGGATTAGGTTTCCACATATGAATTTTGGGGAGACACAAATATTTAGTCAATAGCACCCACCCAGCTTGATACTCCCATGATAATAACGCCTACACATGTAATTAAAATACAGTGATTTTTAAGATGTACTGGAATGTAGTCATGTAAATAGTGATTTTTCACTTAAAAGTAGCGATCAAGGTATATCTTTTTTCAAACAATTGTTCTCTTACTCAAACATGTGCTTAACTTTAAAATTGTTTCTAATAAGATAATGAGCTATACAAAAAATCAGGGTCATTATTTTACCCTACGTTTTAACTTCCTGTGTTTGATGTAGTTTTATTTAAACCCTTTAATACATAACACTTAAAAAATCTTTTTATTGTAAAACAAATACAGATAAAACCACATGAAACAAATCTGTAGCTAACAATTATTATATAAATAAATAATATATATTAAGTAAATATATATATTTTAAGATGACACTCTTGTAACTAACAGATCAAGACATAAGATTTGGGGCCCGCCCAGTGGCTCAGGTGGTTGGAGCTGCCGGATTCCCACCTGGGCCAGCGAGCTGCGCCCTCTACAGCTAAGATTGAGAACAACAGCTCTCCCTGGAGCTAGGAGGCAGTGCACTGCCAGCTCCTACCAGGAGCAGCCGGGGAGCACAAGGCCCATAATTCCAGCATGGGCCAGGGAGTTGTGTCCTACACAACTAGACTGAGAAACAATGGCTTGAACCGGAGTCGGGGTGGGGCCAGAAGAAAAGGGTAAAAATAAATAAATAAATAAATAAATAAATAAATAAATAAATAAATAAATCTTTTCCAGTCACCCCACAAGCCCCTCTATACCTTAATCATAATTACAATCTCCTCCTTCCTCCTAAAATTAAACTACTTTCCTGATTTTTTACATTTTCACTTCCTGTGTTTTTTTACATTCTTATCATTTAAATGTACATACTGATCTGTAAATTGGGCTCATACATAGCAGTACCTGCTTAAATGGTAGTTGTGAAAATTGAGTTCATATAAAGCAGGTAGAGCAGTTTTTTTTGCCTAACACCCAATAAATATTAACTATTATATTATCTCTGATACTCTTCTTCTCTACAGGAATAATTAATAATCAATTATCTAGTTACATTTTTCAGAATCAAGGTGTCTGAATAACTGAGAAGGGCATTATTTGGAGAAATGACTACTTCTTGGCCAATCTTATGATACAATGTCCATATATTTTCCAAGCAATTAGTATTTGTTTGTTACCTGAATGAAACAGTATGATTGCGCCTTCTTCCTTTGGAGGAACTATTAAACAAACAAAAAATCAAAACAAGAAAAGCCCTAAAAGACTTTTTAAATGAGTCCACTCCAGATATTTTCTTCAGGCCCAAATATTCAAAATTCTGTAACTCATCAATCCACCCACTTCCCTGCTCAAAGGCTCTGCCCTACAACTTAGTCTCCTCTCTCTCCTCCTCGTCATAAATTTTGTCTTTATATGTAAAGTGCGGTAATATAATCTGGCATTTCTCAACTGAAGTCCAAGAACAGTTACATGCGCAACTCTAAAGGCTGTGTACATGCTTTGCAGGGGACTCAGGAGTTCTGAGTCTGAACGATTTTATGACGTTCTCCCCCACTCCTTCACACTCCCAAGTTTTCTTTTTCCTTTTTTTTAAGGAGATTTGATAACTTTTTTGTTTAATATTTTTAAAATTTTTTTTATTGGGGAATATTGGGGAACATTGTGTTTCTCTAGGACCTATCAGCTCCAAGTTGCCCTTCAATCTAGTTGTGGTGGGCGCAGCTCACTGGACCATGTGGGAGGGGAACCCGCAGTCCTATTGTTTAGAGCTCCTGCTCTAACTGAGCCCTCCGGCCCAGCAAATTTTCTTGCCCAAAGCAGTTGAATCAGGGAGTGCGACTCGCTGCAGGAAAGGTCTTATGAACCTGTCTTTTCCAGTGGGAAAAAAAAGCACTGACATCCCAGGAAGACAGTGTAGAAAGGCGGCACAGGTTGATTTAAACTGCGCTCTCTAAAACACCTATAAAACGAGTGGTTAGCACCAACCAGAAAGCAAAGAAAGGTTAACAGGTATACCGAGCAGGAGGAATTGCTGACCCCGGGGACCGTTCGACCCGTGCGCAAGGCGGGGCGGAGTGCGGCTGGCAGAGGTAAACAGATCTACAACGCCTGCGCACAGCCTCCGTGGATCACGTGCCAGCGCGGCCTCGGCCTCCCGGGTTTCCCGGGTTTCCCGGGATAGCGGTCCAGCTGCGTGTAAGGGACCGTTTAGAAACTGACTGGAGGCGTCAACCTTTTCCCTTCGCGGGAGGACTCGGATAGGGGCCGGGTGCTCGGTCGGGAACGCCCCTTTCTTCCAGGGGCGGGGAGTGAGACCGTGTACAGGGCCTGCGGGGCGCCGCCGTACCTTCGTGGGACATGGCCCGTTGTGGGGAGGGTAGCACGACCCCCGTGGTACTTCTGGGCTCCCCTGGAGTTTGCAGTAAGGGGTTGCAAAGGAAGGGGCTGTGTGAGCGGCGCAGGCTGAAGGCGATGGTGTCGGAGCAGCTCAGCCAGGATCTGCTCAGGTAGGAGGAGGCGGGAACTCTGGCTGCTTCAGTTCTTCAGGCGCCCACAGCTGCAGAAGCTGTGGCTCCTTCTGGGTGTCTCGATTGCTCCCCACCCTGTTCTCCTCGCCTCAGGCTACTGAGGGTCGTTCACCGGTCTCACGACAGGGGTTCCCAATCCCTAAATAACCAGTCACGAGCACCTTGGAGACCACGTACCAGGTTCAAAAAGAAAACCAAAATGAATAGTCCAGCACCAGTTTATGCCAGAATACTCTAACACGGGCAAGCTTAGTTCTTTGAAGACGTATATCTAAGGCTGGGGTGCTTCCAGGTTTCATGAAAACGTACACAATTTTTTTTTATAAGCTTAAACAATTTTAAGAAAAAAGATACAGTTAGGCAGGGGAAAAAATGAATATTTATCTGGAATGAGGAAAAGAGAACAAACTGCTGGAGCCGTGGAGGTCTCTTTCTTCTGAGCTCCCTTTAAACAGTTTAGCAAAAAATGTTTACATAGGAATACTTGTTGATTGCAACCTGGCTTCCCCTGTCCACCTAGAACACACTACAGCTCCCAGTAACTCCCAGTAACTCCCAGCTCCTACAAAGACCCAAGCAAATGGAGGGTTGTGAAGCTTAACCCATGATATAGAGAATCCATCTAATATTTCCTCTGTGTATAAAGAAAATAAAGCTTACAAATATTACCTAGCTGATTTCCATTTCCACCAAAACATTGATTCTTGAACTTGAGTGTGCAATGGAGTCACCTGGAGGGCTTGTTAAAACTTAGATTTACTGGGTCTCAGCCAGAGTTCCGATTCAGTTGATCTGGGGTGGGACCTGAGATTTTCGCATTTCTAGCAAGGTCTGAAGTGATCCTGACACTGCTGGCCTGGGTCCTACTTGAACTACAGAACTAGACTATATGTAGTTACTATTAATAACTAACAGTGCTTCAGCTTTCTACATTTAAAAGGGATTTTCTGTCGCTCACACTGACAAGGCAGCAGCTATGAACTGCACTTTATAAAGTAAAAATATTTTCTTTTAATTTGGGCTGTCTACTAGCGATGCTCCTTTGTCTCCACCAGTGGGGGAATTGCTGTAAAAGATGGAAAAAAGACTGAAGTTCTCCTGTTTCTAGGGTGAATATCTAGGGATGAGGTGAGGTACTCCTCTTCGGTGGCTTTATTCTTGTGGCTGTATTGTGAACATTAAAGTGTCATGAATTTCAGGAAGATAGCACATCTATTTTCTTATATAGAGAAAATGAGGTTCAAAATATAGCAGGTGAACAATTTAATTAATTTATAATTAATTTGTAATTGCATCCTAGCAGCAATTAAGGATAGGACCCTGAACTCCCAAGTTCTTATTACAAGTAAAGAAAAATAGGGGTAGTGTTTTTTAAACTACAAAAAGACTTTTCACTCAACCACTTTAAATGCTATGCTAAATTAATCTTCTTCAAGCACAGCAATATCATTGATTTATTATACAAGTATCAATGAAATAGCTAGCACCTACCATGTACCTAACTCTGTACTAGGTCCTGAAGAATCAAAGATTAATAAGACATGGCTTTGGTGTTTGTGCTTACGTTCTAGTTAGAGATAATAGACATACAAAAGTTACGGGGACCCAGATAAGTTGGAGAAGGCTTTATAGGGTGACATTTTATTTACCTCTTGGGGGAGTTGATTAAAAATTGATTAGATAGAGATTAGGAAGAGAAAAGTCAGGGTATCTAAACAAGGGTATCTAAACAAGGGGAATGGCTTTTATAAAGGCACAGATTTAAAAGAGCTTGATATTCGTTTGGGAAAGCAAGTTATTTTAGATTCTTCAAAACAGCAAGGAACAGAGACACCTCTGGGTTACTTGAGGTAGTGGGATATATGGAGAAGTGAACAAAAACAGGAAACAGTTTCAGCAGTTAAAATGCCAGATCTGATGTACAATTAGAAACTTGCTGGGGATATGACAGCAATTGTACACTAAGACCTCATTGAGAAATGGACAATTGTAGTAAAAATACCTAATACTTATTTCCATCCTGCTATTAGCTAGACACTGGGGTGATATGTAATGGTTTGTTTACTCCCCTGTGAGATAAGTCTTACTATTATTCCCATTTCACAGATAAGGAAACTGAGCATTAGCGAAAGGATGGAATCAGAATAAGAACCTTGGCAGTCTGGCTCCAGAAACATTAAAATGACTTGCCCAAGGTCATATGACCAGACTATGACTCCAGTCAGTCTGCCTTCTCTACAGTAGTTATGCAAACTGATTTTCCAGAAACTTTGTTCCTTCATCTCTGATTCTCTCATTACACATTTGTTTTTGTTACTCAACCTTGGATTTGCTTTGT